>NC_064924.1:48199730-48506662 GCF_023897955.1 Schistocerca gregaria
TATAAGCTGTTGCATTTGCTTCTACTGTGTGCCAGGCATAGTGCTACTGAATTTCACTTTGTATTACTCTGTTAAGCCAGTTTTACTACGGATTTATTTTTCTTGTTTGCTGTGCATTGCCTTATATTAGTTTTAATATTGCTGCTTCTTTCACAACTTCCATTTTATTTCATTGTTGTTTGTATAAATTGTTTTGCGCTGCTGCATTGCCTCGTCCCTTAGTTTAGCATCTGAGCTCAGTAGATTTAAGTTAGCTTAAGAGGGGGTAGACTATATAAGAAACTAACTATGATGAATTGGAAGAAAAGCATTGAGAAGCTATAAGAAAATGGTTTGGCCAAAAAAGTAGTGTACAGTGGAGAAAAACTATTTTTGAAAGAGGATGTGAACAGAATACAGAAAGCAGGTTTAGATAGGACTTTTTGGGAATAATGATGAACTAAGGGAGATCTCTATGCAAAATACTGCAGTAAAACAAACCCTGTCCTTTCCTTTCGTATTATCCCTCTATGTGTTTATGTACCCTTGTGTATTTGTCTTCTTCCTGTCTTTATGTGGTTAGCTAATAAGATTTATGTTGTAGAATTTTTCAAATACTATGTTATTTTCTTTGTAAATATGTTCAGACATTATTTATTGTGTTTTGTTTTAATGATCATGTGTGAAGTTGATGTTTCAAAAGTTATTCTGATCTTTTATGTATGTACTTATGTCGTAATTTTTGTAACACTGATGTATTTGCTATTTCGATTCTTTTGTAAAGCCTGTACTACTGCAAATATTATCTGTATTGTTATGTTCTTTAAAGATGTATTTTGTACCTTTGTTATTGCATTCTTATGTTATAAAATTGTAACTGACACCAGTTCATCAAATTAAGTAACTTGTAAATTACATTTCACTGCACACGTTTCTGTTGGTCATAGTATATGGACAATATGTGAGAAGTAGGGACTGATAGTGTTTGCACATGTGTTAATAACTCAGTAAGGGACTGGATAACAGCATTGCTGGTTCTAAGGACATTTCAAAAACAATTTTTCTGAGTGCACAAGTGGTGGTTATGGACTTGTTATATTCTTCGCAAGACTCTTCGATGGTGATTGTGCACCTGCACAGTCGCAACAGATGGCTGCAAGCCATCTCTACAAGGACTGCAGTGGGTCTGCACCTCTGGTGGCCCACCAATACCATAATCTCTACAAGGACTGAAGTGGGTCTACACCTTTGATGACTCACCAATACCATTATTTCTACAAGGACTGCAGTGGGTCTGCACCTCTGGTGGCCCACCAATACCGTAATCTCTACCAGGACTACAATGGGTCTACTCTGTGACGACCTACCTAACAATATTCTTGAAAACTTCGACTGACTCTGCTGTGGGTTTGCTCTGTTGTGGCCCATTACCTGTCTGCATGTCAAGAGTCAGCACTGTCTTTCCGTTGGAATGACAACACTACTTCTTCAAGACTGCATGGAAATCCACTACTTCCGTGTGCATTTTCTTTTATTGCTTAGTCTTTGACAAAAACACTGCTATTTTACTGTGATGAATGATCAGGACTGTCTATATGGACTGTGAGAAAATTTTAGCTTTTCACCAACATTGTATCAATATGTGTGTGCATTTGATATCTTTGTTACAGTAATTATGAAAAATTTTATCAAATCATTATTGGCCACTGCCCAAAACAATTTGTAAAAAATTTTTGTGGGGAGCATGGTGGCTATGTAAGTAGGCTGTTTAGGCTTTCTTATTGGTAACGCCGCTTAGCGCTCGGTATGAAAAATCACTGGCTGTGCTGTGCGCAGTCTGTGTTTAGTTTGCATTGTTGTCTGCCACTGTAGTGTCGAGCAGCGGCAGCTGGATGCTAACAGCGCGTAGCGTTGCGCAGTTGGAGGTGAGCCGCCAGCAGTGGTGGACGTGGGGAGAGTGATGGCGGAGTTTTGAAATTTGTAAGAATTGGTGTCATGAACTGCTATATATATCATGACTAGTGAGGTAAATACATTGTTTGTTCTCTATTAAAATCTTTCATTTGCTAACTATGCCTATCAGTAGTTAGTGCCTTCAGTAGTTTGAATCTTTTATTTAGCTGGCAGTAGTGGCGCTCGCTGTATTGCAGTAGCTTGAGTAACGAAGATTTTTGTGAGGTAAGTGATTTGTGAAACGTATAGGTTATTGTTAGTCAGGGCCATTCTTTCGTAGGGATTTTTGAAAGTCAGATTGCGTTGCGCAAAAAAATATTGTGTTTCAGTTTAAGCACAGTCTTGTAATAATTTTTCTAAGGGGACGTTTCATAAGAAACTTCCCTTCCTGATGAAAATGTACTCTTTACGGGGCTCGACGGGTTCTTCGCCTCCAAACCACGCGATTTCTACAGTCGTTGAATCGATAAGTTAACCCGGTGTTGGCAGACTCTTGTAAATAGTGAAGGAGAATATAGCATTGATGACTAAAGGCTCTATTACGTGTATGTGTTGTGTTTACTGAACTTATGGAAAAACGCCACAAATTTATCCACCAACCCAGAGTCTGCGGAACTATGGGAGGAAAGATGGGTAAAATTATTTGCTTGGATTGAAGAAACGGTTTAAGGGTCTTGAAGAAATCACTATATTTTAAGAAAAATCAGGAAAATCGATGGAGACTGCAATTCCAGACAATATATTGACTAATGAGACACGACATATGACCGCCTGCTTAACTGCGTGTTTGATCCATCTATGGAAAGGAGTACAGCGGTGAGTGTGCTTAACATGGATTCGACAAGTCCCCGGCGGAGTTCCGGAGATATGTGTCAGTGTGTCACCAGCGGGTTATGCAGTTCCCGTAAACTGCAGGATGGTAATTTGTGGGCGCGGCGGTAGACACCAGTGGCTTCCACACGAGTTCAGTTCAGGTGAATTTCGTAGCCAAGTGGCGAGTTCGCTCTCATACTGCTTAAACCACTGTATATGAATTTGATCCATAGTGGATGCTGTCCAACTCCGTGACTGTTCCTGTATAGGGCGTAGGAAAATATCCGCTACCAGTCACTATAAAAGGTTATTTATTTGTCACACGACCGGTTTTCGGCTTGCGCCCATCCTCAGGTGTTTATACATTCACATACTTATTCATACTGTTGGAAATCACTATATAAATACAAAAAAATTATTTGCTGGTGACTAAACACATACAAGTGGGGCAATTGTATGTGGTAAGGCAGCATTTGACGAAAACATATCTGTAAAAATGAAGCACCATTATTACAGTTATGCTGTGGTGGTAGTTTTGCCACTTAGTTACACATGTATTGTCATTTTCGCGTCCGTATTTCAGTTTTACCAAGTACAGCTTCATTATTCAGTGCACTCGTAAAATACACTATGTTTGAGTAACATCTTTAGATGTGCTACATCTAAGTTCTTTGACCACAGCCCACATGTTTGTGTGTACATACAGTGTACTTCACGAGTGCACATCATAATACTAGAATATGAAGCTATACTTGGTAAAACTGAAATATGGACGTGAAAATGACAAAACTATCACCACAGCATAACTGTAATAATGGTGCTTCATCTTTATGTAAGTACAGTTATATTTTCGTAAAATGCTGCCTTACGACTTACAATTGTGCCACTGGTATCTGTGTAATCACCAGCAAATAATTCTTTTGTATTTATACAGTGATCTCCATCAGACCACTGTACCACGATTCTGGGTGTGCGACACAGACAATTATTTTACCAGAAGAAGTCATCGTTGCTGGAGAAGAAATCAAACATCGAGCGATCCACGAGGTCCGCAGTAATGTTCACGTAGCCCACAGCAGCCATGCTGCCTTCGATTACCACCACCACAGGTCCCATGGAGGCCTACATGAGTATCCCCCATAGTGTAATACGCCCGACACTCTGCATCCGTGGCCTGGTGCATTTATCTGTCAGCCATTCACCAGGACGACGACCTGTTCGGATATCACCATGGACCTGGTGTAACAAGAAATGTAATTCGACACGTTATCATCGATGAACGGTCCGATCTGGATGATTCCGTGTACACTCTCATCGTAACTGACGTTAGTATTCGGTCAACACGGGAACACTTCTGCTGCTGAGCCTCGTGTTCAAGAACATGCACTGAGATGCGTGTACAGATACATTTGTACTTCCCCACCAGCACTGCAAGCTGTCATCACATGTGCCACAGAACGCTGACTTCCGCATCTGTGATGAGGTGTAGCAGTCCATCACATTGGTCCCTACTCGTGCTTTCAACGTCCTTCAATTGTTTTCCAGGGGAGGAGGAGATTAGTATTTAACATTCCGTCGACGACGAGGCCATTAGAGACGGAGCACAAGCTCGGATTAGAAAAAGGTGGTGAACCTAAACCAGATGGTCGGACGCAGGTTTGATCAGTCACTCTCCCGAATGTGGGTCCAGTGTTCTAACCACTGCGCTACCTCGTTCGGTCAATTGCTTTCCATAGATGCTCACGATATTAGCACGCGAACAGCCAACCAGCATCGCCGGTTTCGACATGCTGCTTCTTAGATGCCCAGCCATAGCAACTATCCTTTGTCCAAGTGGAAGAGCAGCTGAACGGGATGGACAGTGTCTTGAAAGGGGGATATAAGATGAACATCAACAAAAGCAAAACGAGGATAATGGAATGTAGCCGAATTAAGTTGGGCGATGCTGAGGGAATTAGATTAGGAAATGAGACACTTAAAGTAGTAAAGGGGTTTTCCGATTTGGGGAGCAAATTAACTGATGATAGTCGAAGTAGACTGGCAATGGCAAGGAAAGTATTTCTGAAGAAGAGAAATTTGTTAACATCGAGTATTGATGTAGGTGTTAGGAAGTCGTTTCTGAAAGTATTTGTATGGAGTGTAGTCATGTATGAAAGTGAAACGTGGACGATAAATAGCTTAGACAAGAAGAGAATAGAAGCTTTCGAAATGTGGTGCTACAAAAGAATGCTGAAGATTAGATACGTAGATCACATAATAATGAGGAGGTATTGAATAGAATTGGGGAGAAGAGGAGTTTGTGGCACAACTTGACAAGAAGAAGGGACCGGTTGGTAGGACATGTTCTGAGGCATCAAGGGATCACCAATTTAGCATTGGAGGGCAGCGTGGAGGGTAAAAATCGTAGAAGGAGACCAAGAGATGAATACACTAAGCAGATTCAGAAGGATGTAGGTTGCAGTAAGTACTGGGAGATGAAGAAGCTTGCACAGGATAGAGTAGCATGGAGAGCTTCATCAAACCAGTCTCAGGACTGGTCAAAGTTATTAATGCCAGTGGATTTCCGAATCTGTGGCCGTTGTCTTCGGTATACAGATTCCCTACTGGTCTCTGCTCCACTTAGGCTACGTACGTGGTGGTTGTACTTAAACTGATAATGATCCGAGCGCTGCGGTGCGGGCTGTGTACATCGCAGATCGCTGTAACATTGTAGGTATGTTCATTAGCTGGTGCAGAGTGCGCAGTACGCTAAAAGAATTAATAAAAACGCCTTTAACTACCAGGTAAAAATATGGCGCTGTAAGCACTCAGAATTGTTTTCTGGTTTGACATCAGTATACTGTGTGTCACATGGCAATGCATGTTTATTTCTTTTGTGAACTGACTGTTGGTGTATAGGGTTATCAGCATTGAAATTTTCCATATGAAGTGGAATCACTATCGAGAGGAAAGACCGTGCACTGCTGCTAAAGTAGTTTTGGAGAACGACAGCTGTTGCAGCGCTGCATTGCTGGAATATCTCAGACAGAAACGGATGCTAGGAGGCTCCGTGTCAGTAAATGGGATTAGGAAATTTGAAGAAATAGGCGACGTAGCCGGTGCAGCAGGGAGAGAGGGAGGCGATCCATTGCTGTGGCCGTTGTTGATGAAGTTCCTGTAACTGCGGCACGCCGTGCAGCGCACGCCTCACATTCTGCGGCCAGTGCTCGAACTGTGCCATTGGAATTGTCCCTTTCCTGGTCAACAGTACAAAGAGTTTTGCGGCACATTTTACACCGGTATCGCTACAAGATTCCAAATTTGTAACGAATGAAGCTCCAAGATAGATGACAGTGCTGTCTGTGACTTTGCCTTTCGCCATCTGGCGGGCGTGCAAATTAATGACATGTGGCCAGGGAGTATTCTTTGGACGGGCGGGGTACATTTTACTGTGCACAGCGCCGTGATTGCAGATATTGCGGACATGCGGTTCTGCTGCGTCGCATGCTGTGCACGAACATCCACTCAACTCAAATTATGTGCTCATATTTGGTTTGGTTTCACGAGTGCCTTCATTCTCGGTCAGGCTTTTCTACGAGCAGATGACATCTCGTCTGCCTGTTAGGTGTACAGTAACATCTACACATTATAAGGACATCCTTGTGCAACACATGATTCCAGCTTTGCAAGACCGTAACTGTATCCACACCACTATTTTCATGCAAGATAAGGAGACGCTACATGTCGCTTACCAGGTGAAAATTTGCTTCGAGGAACCTTCGGTAACGAACACATCATCTGAAGGCAAATTCGAGATGTTGAACTTCCAGATCCCTCACAATACATCCATGTGACTCCTGGTTATGGGATATCTGAAATATCGTGCCCATCAGGGATACATCCGGAATCTTCCTGAACTGAAGGATAGCATGCTATCCTTCATATCCTAATAAACGTGCCAGAATCACAGTTATCATGTGTTTAATCGTTGTTCCCCTTCACCTGCACCCATACCCCACCGTCACTGCTTACAGCGCCCTATTTGACCTGATGGCAGAAAGTGGAACTACTACTTTTTTCAGCATACACTGCGGGTGCACTGATTAATGTGTATACCTACGATGTTTCAGAGTCCTGCGATGCATACAGCCCGCGCTGCAGCATTCAGGACATCGTCAGTGTAGCTACAACCATCCGGGAATTCCCTCCCGTGTCACGTGGCCCCGGTGCTACAAGGCGGCATTCCGTCTCGCGAGGGGGGAGGGGGAGCGATGGTCACGACTACGTCCACACGTGACCGTGTGTTCGTCAAGCGCACGTTACATAAAAGCGAAAAAAGTGGTCCAACTGAAACGTTCATATTTCTTTACGTACTACACGAATAAGTGATAAAAATGAGGGTTCCCATTTAAAAATCGCAGTTGATATCCGTTTGACCAATGGCAGCGACATTAGCGGGCCAACCATAGCGCCATCTGGTTTCGCCCTTCAAGCTAGACGAGATTCGTTCTTTGTATTTTTTTCGTTTGACGCTTATTTCGTGAGATATTTGGCCCGGGCACAATCAATGGACCACCCTGTATTCGTACGGAATGTAAAAAGAAGAGAGGTTGTTACCAAAACCCCCAAAAATCCAAATTTCTACACGATCCCTTAATGAACATTTGGGCGGACATCGGCTATGTTTTTCAGTACAAAGGAGAAACATTGGCACCAAACATTTCAGAAAGTACGAGTCCGACTTATTTCAAAGTCGATTTCCTTCGAATTTCTGCATGCATATGAAACAACAAAAAAATTAGTGAGAAATTACATATCTAAAAGACGAAATACATTAATGTTCAGAGAAATACGGAACACCATGAAGGACTAGAGATAGGACGCTCATACTCACGGCACGTGTACATTCGTGTGTCCTACAGAAAAGATTAGCGCCTGAACCGTGTCGGCCCACGGGTTCAAGGCGACATCGACATCGCTGCGCAATACCACCTGCTGGTAAAATCTGCCTGCGGCTCTCGTTGTCGCTATAAACAGTACCGTCAAATCAGTGAGTTTGAAAGGGTTCACTACCGGCACGAGAGAATCTATCTGGAAAACAGCAGCTCGTGTTGGACGAAGTCTTTCGGCAGTGCGGCGCGTGTGTGCAGAATGGTTCACGGGAGGCCGCAGAAATCGACGAGATGGATCAGGGCCAATCACCCAGACCACCTCTCCACCAACACCCACCCCAGAAGATCGACACCTCATCCGAAAGGTTTGCAGGACAAATCTGCGTCCTGCTCGGCTCTGGCGCAACAGTGGGACAGTGTTACACATCGTACACTATCAGGGATGGAGGTCCACCGCCGTTTATTTCGGCAAGCGCTACGATGGCGTCGTCCGCTTCTCCGCCTATCCGCCAACGTTTGACGGTTGTGCAAAAACATGCTAGACGGCGATGGTGTATGGAACGACATGACCCGGGACAGCAATGGCATCAGATATCGTTTTAGGACGAATACAGATTCTGTTTGTTTGGAAGTGATGGCCACATTTGGTTCGCCGCAGACAGGGGCTACATCATAATGACTGCATTCTCACAAACTATACAGTGCCAACTCAAGACGTTATGGTGTGCGGTTCTATTGGGTACGACCACAAATCACAGTGGTGGGTGTCCAGGGTACTGTTGCTAGTGTGACCTACGTGAGACATCCTGCGACCCGCAACTATACCCTTTCTGTGCAACACCCCAGACGCCATTTTTCAGCAAGACAATGCACGAACACGCGCCTTCTAGGTGTCACAGGATGTAGCCTTTTCTCCTTGCCAACCAGATCACCAGACTGGTCGCCAGTCGAAAATGTGTGGGATATGGTTAAACGAGTGGCGTAGTGCTGTGACCCGCTGCCAACCTCTACAGAGGAACTCTGGAACCAAGTGAATGTAGTATGGCGGCTGTAACACAGAACGCCATATGCCTCTTATACGCGTCGATGCCACTACGCACGGAACAAATTATAAGCGCCCTTGGCGGCCCCTGCAGCTACTAGGAAAAAGGACACGTACTGAACCGAGGTGACAGAAATGCTAATCATTTGTGCAGAACATACTACTGTAAGTGTCCTGTGAACATGAACATTCTATATCTAGTCGTTGAAGGCGTTCTGTTTTTTTCTGAACTTGGCTGTATATCGTGGTAAACTGACTGTAATTCCTATCGCGAGATTAAATTACAGCGGCAATATCCAGTCTTGGGCATAGTACAGTCAGACGGTACGAGATCGCGGGACGAGCTAAATCTGTAGAATCTGAGGGAAACATGATCGCAAATTCTTATTTATTAATTAGTTCCTGTTGTTACATATGACGTACATCCTAGAAGACGTTAGTCCATGTTTCACTGTCATTTTTATTATTAAAGTCCATTGAGACGCGGGACTTAGGGAAAGCAGCAAAATGTGGTGACGGGGCCTAATCAGTCCCGTTGATTGCACAGTGAACACATACACTTTAGTTAGGAAATATTTTTTAAAAAACAATCACTTTAAAAAAACTACACTGACGGCTGAAGGCATGAAGGAATTCAAAATTATTTGTCGGCTGAAGGCCACAAGCAATAATTTGACACAATCAGACCAAATAAAGAAGGGACTGATCCACAGACAGTGCGAGAGTCCCTCAAACGTAAGCAAGGTGTGACAGGCAGCCCAGTGTTATAATCACTTAACAGGATGGCAACTCAATCCAGGCACAGTTAAACGCAAGACCAACACTCTCTCAAAATCTGCCAAACATCCGATGCCCAATACAACGATGGAATAACACACGCTGGTGGACTACACTCTTGACATCGTAAAACGCCAAACATTATACAAGAGATCATGTTCAAACGCAAGAGTAATGCGAGGTAATCACAACAAGTTGCCTTCACGAATCCAGTACGCAGACTGGGCGATGACTGCTCACTCAAAATCACCCTAGATACACACGGATCCACGAAAACAATATCACAAACAGTACTACAACCAGTCACTGAGGAGCAACAAGGACGAATTACAAGTTGGCACAAACACAGAGAACCCAGAAGCGGTCGGAAGGCCAAGTACACGTCGTCCGTTGAGACGACCGACCGAACGACCAACCAACGGTCGTTCCCGCTGAAGTCAGGCACGGAAAGGTCTCGGTATGAATTGCCGAGTGACAGCTTATTGCCGTCAGGTCACTTCAACGGACGCAGACACACACACAAGCGAAGGTTGCGCTGCTGGAATTCAACGATCCATTCAACTTAAACTCGCTGAATGAGATCCTTGACGAGGTCGTGCACTCTCACGACCACATATTTCCGTCGGGTGAGTGCTGGCTGTGCGGACCTCACTGCTGCTCCATCCCCACTGATCTCCGACACACGACGACCCAGAAATTCTGGAGGTCGCTACAAAGATAGTACCACAGTACTAGCTACCAATAAGCACTACTGCTGCCACTCGAGGACAGAGAACGCCAGCAAACGTAGTGGCGCCATTGAACACAAGAAGGAAACGAGAGCTCACTATCCAAATTACACGATGCCAACCTAGTCACGGCACCAATGCGAGCCGGAACACGGCTCGTCCACAGTGCTATAAAAACGCTAAGGCAAGTCGTGGATATAATAACAACAAAAGTCACTAAACCGCGGGTCGTTCGATAGATCTAACAGAACCCGCATTACTAAACTTTTGCTTTGAAATTGGTGTATGTTTCCAAAAGTCAGAACCGGGAGCCTAAAACCTTATCTTTATAAATGCCGCAGGTGAAGAGGTATTCATAAGTCGCATTCCGTTGACACCCAGTGACTCAAATGTGCTGTTCGATTTAAAGCGATTGCGGTTTCCCATGCGGCTTGCATTCCCTATGAGTATCAACTAGACACAGGACCAATCGCTGTGTGTGGCAGATATTAAACGCCGGGCACTGGAGTTAGTCCGGAATAAGACCAACCCGCTTTCAGAAAATGACTGTGTTCCATTACTCATTAAACGCACCTCCTTTTAAAGTGTACAGTGCCATGGTTCCTGGAATTATTACTTAATTTGATAAGCGTTTAGACGAACTAAGACGAGAATTAACAGCACTACAAATGTTCAAAACCAGTTTACCTGCTTCCCAAATTTCAGCTATGCGAAAAGGTCCCAATCAGTAATGATGGAGCTATGTTCTTCCCTGATCCAAGGATCCTGCATTGCCTTGATAACAGCAGTGTTTAAATTTGTATACGGGATGATAATAAAACGTACGCTGTCTGCATGTTTATAGATCGAGGTTTCTTATCTTCCGGACATCACGCACAAACCGCAGCTGTAAATTGTATATGTGAATTGACGGAGAGGCGAGGAATAAAGGAAAGGAAAGAGAGGAGATCGACGCTGCCAGCTGCATCCGGACTTTACACGGAATCAGCGGCGACGATTTCCACGATATTCGTTCCCTGAGATTCCCACAGGAGGTCGGACGTATTTGTGCATCCGCACTGAAGAAGGTGGATCCACTGCCCAAGTAACCAAATCAGATTACATGACTGCGTGGTGTCTGTTCTTTCGGACACAGCAAACATGTAGGAAATGGACTGGTACTGCCGATAGGTGGCGCTCGGTGGGACTGTGAATCTAGAGAGCCTGTATAGGTAGAGAGTGGCCAACCGGACGATACGGCGGCCATTTTTCTGCCAAACTGCGGGCGGGGCTTTTGATTGGCCATGTAGTGGACTAGTGGAGTACACACTCACCGAATCAAAAGCACAAGACAATATTGTGAAATCATTCGTTAAATGCCTTTGTTTATAAGAATAATGTGTTATAATAATTTTCGCACAGCCAATTTACAGGTCTGTTTTCAAATTTAACTATATATATTGGAAGTTATTTTATATGTAGTAAAAAGCAAAAACGACATAGATAAGAGTACTCAGTTGGTTTCCACAAGGCTCCTGTTTTATTTATGGCAGCCCTGTTGACTGCGACTGCCCACTGTTTTCGTCTTTCTTCATTGCGTGGAAATGCTAACATGCGAAACCCACCTTCGCCTCTATTGGAACAACCAAATGCAGCACAACCTGGCATCGTTTAACAACGTCTGCAGAACGAATTACAGATGTCAAAAGCAATACTGTACAAGTACTAACGTGTTTACTTCAAACATGTAGGCCTACCGACTTCATCACAAAACGCTTCATTCTTTCAACACAAATTTAAGATCGCAAACGCTAATTACGTGCTAAAAACGATAAACAGCTAAATCGAACATGCATGCACAACGCATAACAAGTCTCTCAATAATTCAAATACCTTTTAATCGTTTCCAAAAGTCCTCTGAACTTCATCTCAAAAGCACGGCGAACATAGGAAGCGCGAGAGACGTTAGGCGCCTTTTTTCTGCCAAAGCTAATCAACGCCACGTATGCGCACCCTCTCTGTACACAGGCTCTCTACTGTGAATCGGCCTTGAGTCGTACCGATAGTCTGCACAGTTACGCTAAGCGCTGTGTCGCAGGTGGCACATGCCTGGTAAGCATGAGGTACCGACTTCGAATCCCGGCCTGGTACACATTTTCATTCGTCGCCGCTGATTCCGCGTAATGTCCGGATGCAGCTGACAGCATTGATCTCCTCTCTTTCCTTTCCTCTATTCCTCGCTCCAACTTCATGAGGTACCTTTATATGAACTGTAGTGTACGAATTTTGTAATGCCTGATTTTAACAAAGGACTGACTATGGGAACACAGAACATTTCTTGTTGCTAGAGTAGTATGTTAAATTGGAAAACTAACACGACCATCGTTATTTCTTTTGTGTCCGCTTATATCGGTGATAAACATGTCGTACATTAGTCGTACTGCCTCAAAGGTATTTTAGGTCTATAACTGACGGTCAAGTTTGTTTAAAGTACATGCTGCTACACCTCAATCACAGATTTTTTAAATTTTTTTTACTATCAAAAACAGTCTTCTTCACAATTTATTTATTACGGTGACCGGTTTCGACCACTACAGTGGTCATCTTCAGACCAATGAGTAAGAACCTCCTTCTGGTGGTAAATCACTTTGAGTAGTGATTTACCACCAGAAGGAAGTTCTTACTCATTGGTCTGAAGATGACTACTGTAGTGGTCGAAACCGCTCACCGTAATAAAAACATTGTGAAGAAGACTGTTTTTGAGAGTAAATATTTGTAACGCATTGATCACTGTTCACTCCCACAATATATTAAAAAAAACAGAAAAAATAGTCACGTAGTTTGACTTGAAGGGATCACCGTAGACCGAACAAATTGCGAATTGTATCGTGTGCAGAAATTAAAAATTTGCCTTCGACTCCATACTTATGTTGAGTAATTCATTGAAATGATAGTTAATTGAAACCCTGAGCTGCCGACAAATGTTGTTGATGTACCTCGATGAAGACATTTCAGATTGTGTGCCCCGACCGGGACTCGAGCCCGGGATCTCCTGCTTACATGGCAGACGCTCGATCCATCTGAGCCACCGAGGACACAGGTACTCAGTGCTACTGTAGGGACTTATCCCCTGCACGTTTCCCGTGAGATGCACATTCCCAACGATCCACAATCTACGTACGTAATGTACCTAATAGGTACTCATTACTCGTGCACACTAAAGTGACGATTGCCGTAAGAGGTCGGGCAACCTGTGCGCATTCGCACAGACGAAAGTCAATGACTGGGCAGCCTTTAACTATGTATATGAAGATAGTAACTGTCCTCGAAAGAATAGATACCATTAGGTACATTATGTACGTAGATTGTGGACAGTTGGAAATGTGCGTCTCACGGGAAGCGTGCAAGAGATAAGTCTCTACAGTCGCGCTATTCATCTGTGTCCTCGGTGGCTCAGACAAGTTGGCCTTTGGCTATGCTTCGGTGAGGACGCGCTGTTTGTGTTCCTGCCGCGGAGCGAGCGCTCGTGTTGTTTACAACGTACTCGGCCGTTTCGCGCGTGCCGTACTCAGCACCAGTACAGAAAATCGACGCTCAAATTTACGCTCGGCAACGAATTTGCACGGCCCAAAGCAATCGAAGTCGAACGACTTCTACAAGAAGAAGTTAAAATCCCGGCGACCGACATTCTCGGCATTCACTTGTCCATTGCGAGCAGTATCGTATATGTCAAGATCATCAACGACGTAACATGTGAACGGATCCTTCGGGACACGAAACAGGGCCTCCGTTTCTGCCATGCTGATGGCAATGTGGGGATTGTGCACGTCGATTATTGTGGCATGGGACTTCGCACGATCAGACCTTTCGAACTTCCTTTCGAACTACCGGCGGAGGACGTCGTGACAGCGCTGCGCCCCTACGGCACGGTGCATGAACATATTGCGGAAAAATGGACGCAATTCCAGACATATCCTGTGCTGAACGGAGTCCGTCAGGTCCGAATGGAACTTAAAAGTCACGTACCTTCATATCTGAATATCAGTGGCTGCCGTGCCATCGTCATCTATGAAGGGCAACCGAAGACCTGCTCTGGTTGTGGGAAGGAGGGACACCTCAGATCCGAATATATCCAACGTCGAATCACTCAACTGCCGCCGGCTGCCGAGGACCCGCCGTCGGAGCCGACGCTGCTTCCCGTGACTTATGCAGCAGGCCTCACGACAGCTACCACTTCACCACGACAGCCTACATCCACGGTTGGGTCGCGGCTCCATGCTCCAGTACAGGGCGATGATGACACACCCGTTCCACAAGCTACGGATTCAACTCCGACGCAGCCGCCACCGTCGACGGATAACAAGATACATGACGACAGCATAGATACATGACGACAGCATGGCCGTAGACTCGCTTATTGTGCGGCTTACTGTGCCGGAACGTCGTGAATCTTTGCCATCGTCTGACACAGAAGGACACACCAGGAAGCAACGCTCTCCGTAGCGACGGAAGCGGAGGAGTAGAGCACCTTCCGAACGGGATGCGACAGAGCCTCCATAGGACGACGACTCCACCTTCAATGACGACGGAACTGAGGACAAACCACATGTATCTACAGTGGCAAAATCGGATGCCGATACGCAGGACAGATGCTGCCCACCACCTTCTGGAGTGCAAGCACCCATGCCGTGTCCTGATGAAGCTAGGGAAACCGATCTGGCTTTGAGTTCCCCGACGTGGGCGGATGACCACGACGACGACGGAACCATGCAAGCCACGCCAACAGAGCCTACGCCATTGGCGCCGGCTCTCTAGAAACGACTGCAGGTGAGGTTTGGGGGGATGCGGAAGTGTCAATACAATCCGAAGCGTAATTCCAGTCTTAATGGATAACTTAGCAACAGGCTTATCGTATGGCCACGATTAACCTCAACACGATACGAACGGCAGTGAAGATCCAGTTGCTGCGTGAGATGCTTCGTTCTTCGGACGTTGACATTGCCCTGTTCCAAGAAGTGTATATAGCGGCCCTCCCTGCTTTCTACGGTTATGTGACATATATGTCACCGGCGGACCGCAATGGCAGCGGTACGGCAATACTAGTGCGCGACGGAATCGCCATCGAAGAGATGACTTACCTTTCGTCAGGAAGGGGGCTGGCGATCACAGCACTGGGCACGCGCATCATTAACATTTACGCTCCATCAGGAACTGACCAACGCCGCGAACGATCGCTGTTCTACTCCGAGGATATCGCCCCTCGCTTCGATCAATATATCTTCGGCGGCGACTTTAACTGTGTGCTCCACCCCATAGACCAAGTCCCTCATTTCTCGACTTGTCAAGAACTTCGGCTCCTGGTTCGTGA
Source organism: Schistocerca gregaria (assembly GCF_023897955.1). NCBI lineage: Eukaryota > Metazoa > Arthropoda > Insecta > Orthoptera > Acrididae > Schistocerca > Schistocerca gregaria. The sequence goes on from NC_064924.1 coordinate 48,215,241, forward strand.
TATGCTTCTCACCGACACGTGGGAGACACTACACGGTGACCGTCCCGGGCCGACATATTTTACTAGTCACCCAGCCAGTCGCCTAGACCGCATTTATGTCTCACGAGCTCTAGCGCCGGGAGTATTGGACGCCGAACTTTGGCCGCTTGCCTCCTCCGATCATAGCGCTTTCATATGCACACTCACTCTAAAGCAGCAGCGGATATGGCGCAGCCGAGGACCTTGGAAGCTGAATGTGGCACATCTTCAAGATTCGGAATGCCGTCAGATTATCGCCAACACATGGATGGATTGCGAACGTCGTCTTCCGCGATACCTTTCGACTCTAGCATGGTGGGTGGAATGTGCTAAACCAGCGTTTCGGCGTGTGCTAACACAATTCGGAAAAGATATCGCAGCGTGGCATCGTCACACATTGGACTTTTATTACACGATGCTCCGCGAACTCGCCAGCCAACCACCATCTCCAAACCGACAAATGGAAAGCCGCCGAATTAAAGGTAAAATATTGTCGCTTACGAGGAAACGTTTGGAGGGGGTCGTCGTGCGATCGCGACGTCAAGACCGAGCGGAAGGAGAAAACCCGTCTATGCATCACATCGTACTCGAACGCCGCCGACGCCGACAGCAGAAGATCACGGACCTCACATTGCCAGGTGGTAGGGTCGTAATGACTCAGGCGGCGGTTACAGAAGCCTTTGCAGATCACTATCGCCGGTTTTACGACGAGGTGAATACAGAGGAAGCGCATGGGCACGACATACTGCAGCACGTGTCGCACACCCTCGACGATGCAGCAGCGACGACGCTGTTAGCTGGACTTACGAGGGACGACATCGAGGATGCGCTTAACAAGGAAGCACTCAACAAATCTCCCGGGCCAGACGGACTGCCGCTCGAGTTTTATCGGACTTTCTGCGATCTAATGATGCCCCGATGGATCACCATGTACCAAGAACTGATGACCACGGTTCCCACGTGCCACCTGGATTCGTGGAAGGACTCCTCATACCGATACACAAACCTTCCAGAGGTCGGACGGTCGAGGACTACAGGCCCATTACAATGCTCAACTCGGGCTATAAAATCTACTCCCGACTACTCGCCAGCCGCATAAAGAAGGTTCTGCCCCTACTCCTCTCAATGGAGCAGACGACACAGGTCGGAGAGACCAACATGCAAACGGCAACCAGCGAATGCAGGGATTTAATAGCCATCGCCACATCCTGTCGCCTTCGAGCTGCTCTGATCTCCATTGATTTCGACGGAGTTCACCACAAGTTCCTCCTGTCCGTTATGGACCGCATGGGCTTCCCGCCTGACTTTCTCGACATCTTTCAGCGCCTTTTCCGTGGAGCTGCATCCCGTGTACTGGTGAATGGACGGATTGCGGGTCCCTTTCCGATCCAATGGTCAGTTCGCCAAGGATGCCCACTCTCCATGATCCTTTACGCAATCGCACTCGAACCACTTGCTGGAGGGTTGAAGAACAGGCTCTCGGGCGTGTCATTGAGGGATCACATATTTCACTGCAGGATATAAGCTGATGACCTTCTGTTACTTGTCCGATCTGGTGACGAGGTACGCTCGGTGATACAATGGATCAATCGCTATGGTTTGGCAGCGGGCAGCCTCATGAATGTAGCCAAGTCGCAGCGATGCCCATTGGGAGAGGTATACAGGAGGACGCTTTAGCCCCACTCCCACTAGTCAACAAGATCCGGTTCTTGGGCATAACATTTACACGGGATGTGCGCCGCACGGCTGCCATGAACTATGCACGATTACTACAGGCAATACGCACAGAAGTTCGCCGGAACCTACTTCGACAGATGGACTTTCTGCAGCGTGTGGAATACCTCAACCTTCACGTGGCGACTAAGATGATCCACATGGCTCAGGTCCTACCGATATCGGCAGCGATGGCACACAGACTGCAAGCAGCGTTTGGATATTACCTTACCGCCGGACCCCTATTCAAAGTCCGCTACGAAACACTCACCCTCCACCCGCGTGATGGCGGACTGGGACTTATAAATGTACGAGCGATAGCTACAGCGTTATAGTTGTGCACAATGATGAAATTGTGGACCCACAAAGATGCTTCCCTTACGGGACATCTGTTAGAGGAATTGCTGCCTGCGTCTCTTCTGCCACCTGTCACGGTTACGTACATTACACCCTCACTCTCGCACCTCTCGGCATTTATTCTTGAGTATAGTTACGTGCACCCAGACCGTCCCAACACTCGCACTCCCAAGGCGAGAGACGTTTACCGGCTGCTGCTAAGGTCCATCCCTCGCAATACGATTGAGAGGAAAAGCCCGACCACCCTATGGCCTGCAGTGTGGAGAGCGGTCCAGAAGCCGTTTCTCCCCACGCGGGTACGAGCAGCGTGGTACCAGGTGGTGAACGGGAAGGTTGTAACACGACAAAGGCTGCACGCTATTGGGATGTCGGATTCCCCCCTTTGCCCACGTTGCCACCTCGTGGATACTGACGAACACCGTTTAACATGTGGATTGGCGTTAGAGGTATGGCTGCTAGTGCAGAAGATTCTCGCCTGCTACCTATGTATTGCGCCTCGCACAATTGAGCCACGGCTCCTTCTTTGTCCAGAAGATACTTATTTCCCACCTGCGAAGACTCACGCTCTCACATGGTTTAAAGGCATGTCCATATACTACCTCTTTCGTGATGATGAGAAAATGGTACTTGATTACTGGCAATTTCTCCAGGACTTGCGCAGTGTCTTCGATAACCACCCTCACAGTTGGGGATTTCCGGGCAGAGGATGACTGCCGACATGGAGCTCCACACGCTGCGAAATGTTTTATCAAATTGGGACATGGAATCTGTACGCAGATGAGCCATGCACAGGGAATGGTGTGCCGGATTTGGTTACATTTTTCTTTCTATATTATTTATCATCATACTATTAGTTTCGAATTCTATTTCATAGTTTAGAAGGAACTCTTGTTCTGTTGTTGCTACGGATGTACATTCTACTTTTGTTTGTCGTAACTGAACGACGCCTTTTTCCATATAAAAACAAACGTTTGATAGAGAAAAATATACAAAATAAAATAAAATAAAATGGACTAAAAAACTAAAGAAAAAAATAGCCCAGCGGATAAGGTAACTGGCTTTTTAAAAAAAGTGGCAAGATTGCAGTTGTACTCTGAGGAAGTGGAACATGTTGATTTACTGATTATTTGAGATGAGGAAAGAAATTGAAGAATTCTGAGAAGAATATTTTATTATGGCAATGAAAAAAAAGTGGTTAACATACCTTCCTAATAAGCAGAGGACCCGGAAAAAAAGATGCATAGAGTATCTGCCATGTAAGCAGGAGATCCCGGGTTCGTTTAAAGAAAAAAAAATTGGTACAGCTCTTGCCCGCAAAAGGCAAAGGCCAAAAAAAAAAAGAAGATGGATGAAGCGTGTGCCATACAAGCAGGAGATCTCGGGTTCGAGTCACGGTCGGGGTACACATTTTTACCTGTCCTCATCGAGGTATCTCAACAACACTTATCGGCAGCTGAAGGTTTCAATTAATTGTTTATTCTAAAGAAGCTGCACGTTCAATGGTATCTGTTCTTTTGAGGACAGTTACTATATTCATAATACACTGACGCTTCAAATTTCAGTATAACTATGTGACAATTAGTAATAAACGACTAGTTATACGCTTTTCTTTCTTCGCCTTGCAAGATCAGAGCCTTCAGTTCCCCGTAAAACATCGAAGCAGACACCCATAGTGAGTCAACACTACAGCTGTGTAGTACATGAGCAATATACTAGTAACAGTACTAATCTATATTACTATACAGGGTGAAGAAAAATTCACGCACTCGGACTTTGCAGCGCGATTCCTCACATACTTGCAACACAAAAATGTACGTCACAGAATTTCGTCATGCGCCTATTTCCGCCAGTAAGTGGACGTTTAAGATTGGCAACCTGGCAACAGTGTACTCACATGTACGGTACTAAGTCTGTCAGGAGTTAAGACCAGCAGTGTGCAGTTGGTGCAGCGGACAACATTTTCGGTCGGCATGCGCGTGAGTGAGGGTTTGATTCTGGCTAGAGGCGTACTGGTTTTTAATTGCTAAATGTAGACCGCACCGTACGGCATTTGGCGTCCTAATCGTCATACAGTTATTACGGAGGGCCTCCCACAAAACATTTGCACTTACGTACTACGAACACAGAAATGGAAGGACAATCATTTCCATTGCTTAGCTTTTAAACAGGCCTTTTGCACGCCGTGGATGCGAGTTGTTTTGCACCACTGCGCCTACAAGATTCAAAACTAGGTTCCTGTGTATTCTCCCCCAACGGTTGCACTGATTAGTCCGAATTATTATTCTTGCCACGTTCAGGTAATTATATTTCGTTAGAACCCTAAGTCACCACGCAATGTTCTGTGCAGATAACTTCCAAGCTCGGGTACCATTTGTAAGCATTATCACCAAGTCACTACCAATTTACGCCTTTCAACATTGATTCTGATAAGTACATCGTGTTTAGTAAGTATTTCCATGCGTTACTATTATTATTACTATTATATTGTTATTCCCGCCCGGTTATCCGTGCGGTCTAACGCAAGGCTTTCCGGATTGGAAAGGAGCGCTTGGTCCCCGGCACGAATCCGCCAGGCGGACTTGAGTCGAGATCCCGTGAGTCGGCCAGTCTGTGGATGGTTTTTAGGCGGTTTCCCATCTGCCTCGACGAATGTGGGCTTGTTACCCTTATTCCACCTCAGCTACACTATGTTGGCGATTGCTGCGCAAAAAAGTTCTCCAAGGACGTGTACACCACCATTACTCTACCATGCAAACACAGGGGTTACAATCGTCTGGTGTGAGAATTTCGACGTTCCTTGGGGGCTGCCCCGGGGACCGAACCGGACAATAACCCTGGGTTCGGTGTGGCGTGGCGGAGGGGTGAAGCCGACTGCGGCAGTCCTCGTGGGGTTGTGGACCACTGCGGCTGCGGCGGGGACGGAGCCCCTCCGTCGTTTCTAGGTCCCCGGTTAACATACAATACAATACAATACAATTACGTTGTTATTATTGTAATCGATGGAAATGTGGAAACATAACGCCCATTACAGTCAGAGAAACAATGTAATTCGGAAACGAACATTTCACAATTAACACCGTCGGGAGAATCATGCAGAACAGGAGCTGTAAGACACTTGACGCGCACCAGGTAGAATAGCCCGCAGCGACTAATGAGGCTGTTGAACAGACAGCGATTAGTTGCTAGTGGAATAAGGAACCCGTGACAGAATCCATGTACATTCGTACGATATTTATCGTATTTTCTTCTAGTATTATTCCAAAACCGTGTGGTAGACGTATGGCACACAGAAACGATGAATATGTAGAGATGCTTCTGGTCCTTGGTGCATCTGATAACCGAGCCGCTCTTGCATCGTAGTTGCAGTCTGTCGGTATGCGTCTGGACTAACAGAGCAGGGCTTTACTACAACATCAGCAATAGCGCTGTTGCTCTATGCGACTACCGGCGCAGTAAACGAATACGGAAAGGCCCTCTTTCTACACCGGGGTTGAAGAGCGTGTTTCGGAAGTTTTAACTAGTGATATGGGAATTTCTCCTGGGAGAAATCGACAGCCAACTGCGCCAGAAATTGTTGAAGAAGATAGTGTTGCCATGGCTGAGAAAGCTGGACGCAATGCGCGGTATTCAAGTGGTGCACGAGTTGCGTCACGACAGCTGAACATTCCACGGTCCACAGTTCCAAAAGTACTGAGGACAATTGTGAAATGGTATTACTATCATGGTTCCAGGCTGTCGCGGAAGCAGATTCTCGTCAGATTGAGCAACGTTTGTAACCTACAACTTAAATATTGTACGCAGTTAACATTTATTACCCTCGTATGTGCAAATTAAAATGTGTTACTTCCAACGGTTGACTCGTTATTTCTCTTCCGTATGTCCTTACAAATGTTCACACAAAGTTTCAGTGTCCTACGATCACTATTTTTTTGTGAAGGTCCACTCAGGTTTAGTTGAACCACCCTGTGTGTACTTCAAAATTTTACACGGAGCTGTAATAAACATTCAGACGCAACGCCGATTGCCAGAAACAAAGTGCTGTGCTGTGAAAATGTGCGGGTTAATTTTTCCTCTCGCAGTTATTTTTAAATACTATAGCGGGTCATTTAACCCTTTAGACGAATTGTTGTTACTCCCGTATTACATATTCATTGTCCTTATACAATTTTTAACAAAAAGTGTATACACACAGTATTGTACTATTTGTTTGTTCTTCGCAGTCGGTTTTAACAGAAAACTAAACAGTTGTATTTATGGCATATTGGTTTATGATTAGATTTCTGTTACGGAATATGAGTCTTCCAAAACTCTGTAATCCTACCCGTTAGCGGATTAAATCCATGCAAGTTACTGTCTTTGCTGTCCTACCGGCTACAGCAGCTGGACAGGTCTTTTTCATACTTCTATACCAACGATCGCAACCAATTTGCCCATTCGTTTTAAATGACTCCAGTTCCCACTCAAGGTTTTGTTTGCAATAACAATAAACAATACTCAAGGTCAGAGAGAGGGGAAAAAGAGGACGCGGACTTGGAGATGGTGAAGGAGGAGATGCACGAGCGGATGGGGGGTAGGGAGAGAGAGGGGAGTGGGAGATGGACAAAGAAAGAGAGGGGGAGGGAATGGACAGAGAGGCAGGCTAGGACGTGTATCCGATTCCAGCAAATATTTACCAGCTGCGAAGCATTCCCCGGTTCGCTAGTAATACGTCTGGAATTTAACAAATGACTGTATTATCTAAAGTGAGTAATTCCATTTCATAGAAATGTATCGATGCAGTACAGAAGAATTTAGCTTGGAGAAAAAGATGACTTGTCAGAGTAAGAGCAAGAAATACGTGTACAAGATTAGCAATTGAGATGGAAGGAGCAAATCCGAAATAGATAAGGACGACAATAGCAATTATGCCTTACATTGTGACAGAGATACTGGCCGAGCGGTTCTAGGCGCTTCAGTCCGGAACCGTGTTGCTGCTACAGTCGCAGCCTCGAATCCTGTCTCGGTCATGGATGTGTGTGGTGTCCTTAGGTTAGTTAGGTTTAAGTAGTTCTAAGTCTAGGGGACTGTTGACCACAGATGTTAATTCCCATAGTGCTTAGAGTCATTTGAACCATTTATCGGACAGAAGGAAAACAGCTGGAATATGCCGAGAGGGAAGGTAACGGGTGAAGCTTTAGTCTCCTTTTTAATACAGAGTGGATCTGAATAAGACGCAGGTTCCGGGGTAGTTTGTTTCTCAGTCGCATTGGTGAAATGAAGAAGGAGATGGAGAAACGTATACTGTTAAGAAGAAGGTACGGCCGAGATTCTGGGCATATCCGATTTGGAGCTGCTGTTGTAGAATGATGACAGGCGTTTGATGTCTGAGATAAGTTACCTAAGACAAAAGTGACTAAAAAAACCGATAAAGGGCACTGAGCGTGTGAAAATCTATTCACGTATGCGGTCGCATCCGACGTAACTGAATATATGAGGCACTAATGTGGCATGTTGCATACACATCTTACACAAGCGTTCATAGCTAGCTCGAGTTGGAGGAATTTTCTGTATTTGTGCCATGTTGAAGCACGTCACAGTAGTAGACATAAGGCAAGACTAAGGACTGGACAGTTTTTATTTAATTTGGCAAGGAAATGTTTTGTTATATTCTTGCTGCATGTAAGAAGCAGAGAGATTTTGTACATGCTGGAACAGTTTGTTGTGCCACTTTATATGCTTATGAAGTTTACACCAAGATATTTTACTGTTTTTGTTAGGGTAGATGGATCTAGTGAAGTAGTAAAGGAGGAAATATTTGACGGAAATATCTGGTTTCATCTTCGGTGTGATATGAGAATTATTTTAGAATAAGCATTAAAAAAGGGAAACTTAGGACTACGTTCACAGTATTTATCCTTTTACAAACAGCTGGGTGGAATACACTGTTTGAAACTGTGAAGGTAACAGGGATAAAATACAGGAAGAGAAAGGCTATTCAAAAGTTGCACAGAATCAAGGTCAAATGGTTCAAATGGCTCTGAGCACTATGGGACTCAACATCTTAGGTCACCAACCCCCTAGAACTTAGAACTACGTATACCTAACTAACCTAAGGACATCACACGCATCCATGCCAGAGGCAGGATTCGAACCTGCGACCGTAGCGGTCGCGCGGCTCCAGACTGAAGCGCCTAGAACCGCTCGGCCACAACGGCCGGCAAGTGTCTTGGAATGGAGTGGACAATATTATCAAAAGAGTTTATAAAATGCACATAAGCAAAAGTAAAACAAGGGTGGTGGAATTAAGTCAGCAGATGCTGGAAGGGGGGGGAGATTACATTAGAAGAAATTCCGGCCCGGCTTCGCGAGGGCAGTACTAAATATCTGCGGTGCACAAACTTTCCTAGTGAACGATTCTGTCTGTTGGTGAAAACCATACCAAAATCCCTACAGTTGTTCCTGAGATTAGCCTTTGCATACAGACAGAAAAACGCGGCGAGAGACATCAATTTAGTAATATGTATCGATGAGTCACTAAAAGCAGTTGCTGTGTTTAGCTGTTTGGGCAACAAAATAACTGATTATCACTGAAACAGAGAGGATATGAAATACAGACTGGTAATAGCAAGAAAAGAAATTCTGAAGAAGAATATAGAAACACTGCTGGATAAAACGCATCATGCTGAAGGACTGCGTTCGGTGGGACCATACGAGCATACCGAGGTGGTGCAGTGTTACTGATTCATTTGGCTCGCTCAGAGGCGATCAAATGGCGCTGAAGAGGCCTACCTATGCGATCTTCGTTTTGACTCTGGAGGCAGTAACTGTGCTCAGGTTACACGTAAACGCACACGAGAATGGCGTAGAGCTGTTGACCTGCCTATTCCAGAGTACATTCGCCAGTGACACACATTTCGCACCTGATAGTGTGCGAGTTATCAGTTATAGCTGATAACACATTTGGTGTTTCTGCAGGATGAAGTAAGCAGTGCCTGCTACATTGCACATGTTGTTATCCCCGTGCCATCGTTATTTCTTCGACAAGAAAGTGATGTGCCTTTTCATCAGGACAACGCACCTCCATATACGGCTGAAGCGACACAAGGTACTCTTCATGGTGTTCAACAACTGCGCTCAACAGCCAGACCACCGAATCTTTCGCCATTTGAACACGTATGGGACATGATGAAACGGGAATCTACTTGTTGTCCAGGACCTGCGAGAATCATTGTCGAATTCGAACAGAAGGCCTAAGATGATTTGGATAGTCTATCGCAGGATGCCAATCGGCACATCTATGATCGCTTGTATGCGAGAACACACACCTGCGTTGCCGCCACAGGGAAATATACTGTATTCTTGCGACAGCATGGGTCCACTTTTTTGTGACATGTGTGTTTAATAACTCCACCGAACTCGGTGGAGAGCCGGTGACCATCGTACGGTGGCTGGGGCGAGGCAGCACACACAGTGTGACAATATTATTGACTTGGTACGTATTACTGCGTATTTGCATATATATATATATATAATTGTGGGGTCATGCCGCTGTAGGTGTTGATTTTAGCCATTGACTATGCCTATTTAGGCAAGCTGTTCTATATTTTGTTCTGAAGAAGGCGTGGTTACCCACGCTCAAACCTAGGTAGACTCCAGGTAGTTTGTGCAATCGAGGCGGATTTTTCATAATTATTTCGGTACTTACGATTGCTGACGCGCTGCAATGCTGAAAGTTCTTACATGTGTGTTTCATTTGGTCTGGATTTTGCATCGAAACTCGTACCACGATGGGCTAAATGCACCTCACTTGTCAATAAAATGACCTAGTCCTTGACGGTGTTGCATTTTTCATTTTTTTGGGAGGGGGGGGGGGAAGTTAAGGGCGTAACAGTGTACAAGTGTTAGGAAGTCAGTTATGAGTGCATTTATCTGCATCGGAGCCTTGTACGGAACTGAAACGTGACGATAAACAGATCAGCCGAGAAGAAAATAAAAGCTCTTGATACATGGTGCTGCAAAAGAATGCAGATGACCATATTAGATCGAGTGACTACTGGGGAGGTGCTGAATCGAATGAGGCAAAAAGGTTTATGGCAGAACTTGTGGTGACCGGTGTGGCAGAGCGGTTCTAGGCGCTTCAGGCTGGAACCGTGCTACCGCTACGGTCGCAGGTTCGAATCCTACCGTTGGCCTGGATGTGTGTGATGTCCTTAGTTAGGTTTAAGTAGTTCTAAGTTCTATGGGACTGATGACCTTAGATGTTAAGTCCCATAGTCCTCAGAGCCATTTGAGGCAGAACTTGTGCAAAGTAGAGATCGGTTAATAAGACACATGAAAGACTCCAAGGAAGTGTGCGAGGAAAAAATTGTAGAGACAAACGCTTGAATAAAGCAAGCGGTTTCAGATGGATGGCAGTTGCAGCATTAATACAGAGGCAATGAGGCTTGTGCAGGACAGACTAATGTGGAAAGCTGCATCAAATCAGTATTCGGACAGAATGTCACATGAGCCACTTGAACAAGGCTCATCTGAAGTTAGTTATATTTTCGTAGACAGTGTTGGCACAGCGGCACCTGTTTCCAGTGCTGCCGATCAGTCGGGCAGGCGGTGACGCCGTGGGGTAGGGAGAGAAGGAGGGGTAAACGCGACTCGACATCGCGGGACGGCAGTGCGTGGGGTTCCGGCCCACGCAGTGCGTGCTGCGGAGTCAGCGCAGCGTCTGCATTCCTCGCCGCTCCCTGCGTGTGTGCGAGTGCGTGCGCACGGGCTCACGGGAACGCTGCTCCACATCCAGGCCGCCACCTGCCCAGCCGGAAACCTCGGAACCCCGACACGCCATGGTCGCCACTAAGTTCAGCTTTTCCACTTGCATCTTCCGTGAAATCACATCTATGATACAGGCTTATTCAAAACTTAGGAACCAATTTAATTAATTTTTTATGAAATTAATTTCTTTGTGAATACACTATTTGGTCAAAAGAATCCGCACGCCCTCATGTGATGCGGAATTGCATCAACTTACCATGAGAGTTGGGCCGCCCAGTATAAAAGGAGGCCGGGGGGTGTTGTTAGTGGAGAAGCAGGAACAGCATATTGTTTAGATCAGGTGAATAACTTCGAACCTGGGCTGGTCATTGGATGTCACCTGAGTAATGACTTTTCTGGAGACTAGAAATCTACTCTGTAGAAATCAGTATGGGTTTCGAAAAAGACGATCGTGTGAAACCCATCTCGCAATATTCGTCCACGGGACTCAGAGGCCCATAGACACGGGTTCCCAGGTAGATGCCGTGTTTCTTGACTTCGGCAAGGCGTTTGATACAGTTCCCCACAGTCGGTTAATGAAGAAAGTAAGATCTTATGGACTATTAGACCAATTGTGTGATTGGATTGAAGAGTTCCTAGATAACAGAACCCAGCATGTCATTCTCAATGGAGAGAAGTCTTCCGAAGTAAGAGTGATTTCAGGTGTGCCGCTGGGGAGTGTCTTAGGTCCGTTGCTATTCACAATATATGTATAAATGACCTTGTGGATAACATCGGATGTTCACTGAGGCTTAGGCGGTTGATGCTGAAGTATATCGAGAGGTTGTAACAATGGAAAATTGTACTGAAATCCAGGAGGATCTGCAACGAATTGACACATGGTGCAGGGAATGGCAATTGAATCTCAATGTAGACAAGTGTAATGTGCTGCGAATACATAGAAAGAAAGATCCTTTACCATTTAGCTACAATAAAGCAGGTCAGCAACTGGAAGCAGTTATCTGGGAGTAGGCATTAGGAGTGATTTAAAATGGAATGATCATATAATGTTGATCGTTGGTAAAGCAAATGCCAGACTGAGACTCATTGGAAGAATCCTAAGGAAATGCTATCCGAAAACAAAGGATGTAGGTTACAGTACGCTTGTTCGCCCATTGCTTGAATATTGCTCAGCAGTGTGGGATGCGTACCAGATAGGGTTGATAGAAGAGATAGAGAAGATGCAAAGGAAAGTAGCACGCTTCGTTACGGGATCATTTAGTAATCGTGAAAGCGTTACGGAGATAATAGATAAACTCCAGTGGAAGACTCTGCAAGAGAGACGCTCAGTAGCTCTGTACGGGCTTTTGTAGAAGTTTCGAGAACATACCTTCACGGAGGAGTCAAGCAGTATATTGCTCCCTCCTACTCGTATCTCGAGAAGAGACCACAAGGATAAAATCAGAGAGATTAGAGCCCACACAGAGGCATACCGACAATCCTTCTTTCCACGAACAATACGAGACTGGAATAGAAGGGAGAACCGATAGAGGTACTCAAGGTAGGTACCCTCCGCCACACACCGTCAGGTGGCTTGCGGAGTATGGATGTAGATGTAAAATCCATCCGGCACGTTTTAACCATTCTAAAGCTGTGCAAGAGTTTGGTGGATATATGATCGTGGAGTATAAACGTGAAGGAACATCCACAGCTAAACTAAGGACATTTAGACCTCATGTAATGCTGGACAGGAGCCGTCGAACATTGCGGTAGATGGCTAAGAAAAATTGCAAGAAATCAGCCGAAGGGATCATTCGTTTGTTCCAAGTGTCGTCAACATTCCAGATTGCACAGTGACTGAGCGTAGGGGTTAAAAAGAATACGGTACAACTTCAGGTAGCTCCTCATAACCCATGCGTTTCTGTTGTCAATGCTAAGCGACTCCCTGTCGACGCTACTGGACAGTAATAACTAGAAACGAGTGATTTAGAATGGTGAATGACACTGTACACCGTGGTAATCCGAGGTAGGGTTTTCATTTAGTGAATACTTGGAAAATGTTACCTCTTGTCATGTGTAGTGCGAACAGAGGACGTGGTGTTACGACGAGGGGGTGTTTTTCGTAGTAATGGTGGGGTTGTCTGCTTGTCCTTAAGAAAATGCTAAATGCGGAAGGATTGTGTACTGCATGCAGTAGAGGAAGAGTGTGGAGATGGCGAATGTGTCAGCAGCACCTTGCCGCAAAGGGGCATCTGTGGGGGAACAGTTTGTTGACAACAACATTCCTGGCTCATATATAACGGAAATATGTGGCTGAGCCGTTGATGTACGTTGTTTTTGTCCTTGAAGATAACTACAACAATGTAAACCGGTAGAGAATAAACATAAAATTGTACAGTTAATGGTATAAATATTTTTTCCAAGTTATTTAACAGCTGTGGACAATCACCTACGAAAAGCCCTAGTTCCGAAAGGGACTGATCTGTCGAGAGATCTGAACTGAACTGGTGGAACTCCATTGGGGCGAGTTAGAAAGGTAACTTCACACCCCAGCATCCAACACCACTACCTTCTCTGTTTCGGTTTTTAAGGAAAAATGGGATACCATTGCTCCACAGACATTCAGACACGTCACTAGAAATGTCCCGAGCACATTTCACAATGAAATTAAAGGCAAAGGGTGTACACATTCCATATTAATGTCTACTAATAGATGTCCAGATAAATTCGTTCACATAGTGTGTGTATTGACGGAAACAGAAAGCTTTAAAGTTTTAAACACAGATTATAGCCGGCCGGAGTGGACGAGCGTTTCTAGGCGCTACAGTCTGGAACCGCGCGACCGCTACGTCACAAGTTCGAATCGTGCCTCGGGCATGGACATGTGTGATGTCCTTAGGTTAGTTAGGTTTAAGCAGTTCTAAGCTCTAGGGGACTGATGACATCAGACGTTAGGTCCCATAGTGCTCAGAGCCACTTGAACTACAGATTATAAATACGAGAGCGTAGATTTTCAAGACAGTTGTTTCACATATTTCTTGTAGCGTCACATTTTTATGTAAACACAGGCAACGACTCCGTATGTTGTGGTTATCTGTAGGTCGTGTGCTGCTTCACTTAGTTATGCTAATTATGTCACGGAGATGTGACGAATTCATAGAACTTGCATAGGCTACCAGCTACGGAGAAACAGACTCGATGCTAATTTCGTTAGATAGTGGATAACTCAGTTTTAGCCTTTCAGCTACAAGCGACCGTTTCCCATGTGCACACTAGAAGTATAGCCGCTCTCCCGCTTAAAGTTATTGTTGGACGTTCTGATGTGTATGGCTTTTGTCATAACAAATGCCTGTAGATAGATGCGTGGGATATGATTTTCGTTTCGTCAGATATTATAGTATGTTTGTGAGCCTGTGTTCAGCAAGAGATTCGTTTACGTCGCGACATATTGGCAGTGCCCTAAAATGTGATAAATGTAAGCACTGCCACATCCGCATAATTCGGCCAGTCAAATAAAGTACGTATCACTCGGCCTACAGCCATCTCCTGGCGATGACGACACAGAAGTTGTCGAAAGCTTCAGTATACATAAAAATCTGAAGGGGAAAGAAATTTGTGAAACATTTAGCCACAGTTTATGTGTGCTCAGTGTGACGTTATTCTATTCACTACAAACATCGAAGCGATGGCCGTTCACGTGCAACGCGCGAGGCATCATCTTTTGTGTCACTGGCTACACCTCATCTGTCGTAGGTCGGCCTGAATCATTGGTAGGGGTGGAACTTGAACTGCCTCTTTTATAGAGACGCAAAAGAGAAATTTACATGGCATCAGATCTAGAGATCTCGATTGTTGGAAAATAAGAGTCACGTCTTGTTTCGCGTGTTGACTAACAAGTAGTTCACATTTTGAAGTATTTCATACACTGACGCGGTACAACACCCAAAATAATTTTTATCTTCTTGATTCAAAAATGCTCGGACATCAAGGCATCAGTGGGACGGAGCTCCAACCTGTTGAAAAATGAACTCTTGTTGTCTTTGGCAAGCCGAGGAAAAAGCAACTGTTTCAACATGCACTTTTACACTATTGCACTAACAGTTCCCTTTCGAAGAAAGAGAATGGCATAAATTTTGTTTTGCGAGTATGAAAAGAAAAAGTTCATGTTCGCACAGTCTCTCTCATGTTTCAATGTTGAACGGGAACTTTGAAGATCACGTATGGGAACAACGTGACTTTTCACCTTTCGAGATGATTAAACACCGGACATGACTAAAAATTAAGCACGGGGAAAGGTTTCAGTCTCCGTCTTTCTTACGCTCTCGGAATTTTAGCCAAAAGGAACACCGAAGCTCACTGCAATGTGGAAAGCCTCTCTTGTGACGCCTGACACTCTAGTTTGATGAAAATATCCGTGGCGCTCTAGCACTTCGTAAGGAACCCCTGACAGAAGGTGCCGTATTTCGATGGATCTTCCCCTCTCTCTGTTAGGATCGTGCAACGGCGAGCAATATACACTCCTGGAAATGGAAAAAAGAACACATTGACACCGGTGTCTCAGACCCACCATACTTGCTCCGGACACTGCGAGAGGGCTGTACAAGCAATGATCACACGCACGGCACAGCGGACACACCAGGAACCGCGGTGTTGGCCGTCGCATGGCGCTAGCTGTGCAGCATTTGTGCACCGCCGCCGTCAGTGTCAGCCAGTTTGCTGTGGCATACGGAGCTCCATTGCAGTCTTTAACACTGGTAGCATGCCGCGACAGCGTGGACGTGAACCGTATGAGCAGCTGACGGACTTTGAGTGAGGGCGTATAGTGAGCATGCGGGAGGCCGGGTGGACGTACCGCCGAATTGCTCAACACGTGGGGCGTGAGGTCTCCACAGTACATCGATGTTGTCGCCAGTGGTCGGCGGAAGGTGCACGTGCCCGTCGACCTGGGACCGGACCGCAGCGACGCACGGATGCACGCCAAGATCGTAGGATCCTACGCAGTGCCGTAGGGGACCGCACCGCCACTTCCCAGCAAATTAGGGACACTGTTGCTCCTGGGGTATCGGCGAGGACCATTCGCAACCGTCTCCATGAAGCTGGGCTACGGTCCCGCACACCGTTAGGCCGTCTTCCGCTCACGCCCCAACATCGTGCAGCCCGCCTCCAGTGGTGTCGCGACAGGCGTGAATGGAGGGACCAATGGAGACGTGTCGTCTTCAGCGATGAGAGTCGCTTCTGCCTTGGTGCCAATGATGGTCGTATGCGTGTTTGGCGCCGTGCAGGTGAGCGCCACAATCAGGACTGCATACGACCGAGGTACACAGGGCCAACACCCGGCATCTTGGTGTGGGGAGCGATCTCCTACACTGGCCGTACACCTCTGGTGATCGTCGAGGGGACACTGAATAGTGCACAGTACATCCAAACCGTCATCGAACCCATCGTTCTACCATTCCTAGACCGGCAAGGGAACTTGCTGTTCCAACAGGCCAATGCACGTCCGCATGTATCCCGTGCCACCCAACGTGCTCTAGAAGGTGTAAGTCAACTACCCTGGCCAGCAAGATCTCCGGATCTGTCCCCCATTGAGCATGTTTGGGACTGGATGAAACGTCGTCTCACGCGGTCTGCACGTCCAGCACGAACGCTGGTCCAACTGAGGCGCCAAGTGGAAATGGCATGGCAAGCCGTTCCACAGGACTACATCCAGCATCTCTACGATCGTCTCCATGGGGGAATAGCAGCCTGCATTGCTGCGAAAGGTGGATATACACTGTACTAGTGCCGACATTGTGCATGCTCTGTTGCCTGTGTCTATGTGCCTGTGGTTCTGTCAGTGTGATCATGTGATGTATCTGACCCCAGGAATGTGTCAATAAAGTTTCCCCTTCCTGGGACGATGAATTCTCGGTGTTCTTATTTCAATTTCCAGGAGTGTATATTACTAAATGCCTTACTTGGACACCTAGTCTAGTTTCAGGGTGTGTATCTAATGACCTCCAGGTCAACCACAATTTAATTTGCAGTATTTCATATAATTATTGACCGAGTTTTGAACAATGGAAATGTTCGCAGAATCTATTTACTTAGGATTCTTTCCAACCTAGCGTCTGTCTCTTACACTGCTAGTTTTGTACGGTCATTCCACTTTGTATCACTCTGGACGTTACTCTTTTGAATTTGACGGTTCTTGCCGTCTCCAGTATTTCATCGCCAATCGTGTTACCGAACGATAATGAGTCTTTCCCCCCATTCATTAGCAACACTGTCAGTCCCTGTCCCTGCGTTTCACTACAAATATCTGTGTGGTGGAATACGTTGACACACAGAAATAATTTGACTTTGTTTTTGAAGCTGCTCTCATTATCTGTCAGTAATTTTAGTGCCCAAGGGAAATAGTCAAATATTTTTTCGGCGCAAGAGCAAGGCTAAGTTATTAATAGTGAAGGTTCATTACCACCGATACGTTTGTGAATGTTCTAATTATTTTCAAAATCCAAGCGGTTCACAAAAACAAAATTTATAGAGGAGTGCATTTCTTACAAGGAGAACAGTTCTTTAGATAGTTGCTTACGTGAGGTTCGAGGACACAGATCAGATATTGCTGACAGCAAGCACGCTGCTGTGTAGTGAGTACATCACGTCTAGAATTCAACTGCCTGACAATACTATTAATATCAACGTTATTAACTCAAAATATGGAAATTATTCTAAAATTCCGTTTTTTTAATCGCCAAAATTATCAGTCAAACGCAATGGAATGTTGCAAAATTAAGAAGATTTACAGTATGTAACACCCAGTTCAAATTCTTTTCATTATTCACTCCAAAGATTTTGAACATTCAGTTCTACACGTTTCGTGCTATGATCTACTGTTTTGGTGGTAACGTATCCTGCCTTGTGCAGATTTAAAATAAATTTTACACTTTCTTTGTCAAGAGACAGACCATTTTTCTGGAAATCAAACATTTGTCAAACATATGTCATTATTCCCTTTGTTATATCTCTAATGCTTGTTTGCATCATCATCAGGGAGTTGATGAAACCTATGCATATTGCTTAGGTTCTTCTAATGCCAGTCTATATTAAAGGCAGTGTATAAGCATCTCTAAAATTGTAGACGAGCATTCTGGTTCCCTGTCTAAAGGTGTTGCAAGTTTTTGACACACAGTGCGAGTTTTGTTAGTTTAGTAGCTCATTTTACTAAAATAACACTTCTGCACTGATTATACACTCGTAGAGTAGTCTGTTGTTATTGTCTTCAGTCCGAAGACTGGTTTGATGCTACTCTCCACTCTAGTCTATTTTGCCCAAGCCTCTTCACCTTTGCATAGATGCTGCAGCCTACAACCTTTTCGGTATGATTACTCAAGTTTCTGTATCACTCTTAATTTCCATCTGCTCACTTTCTTCAATTATAGAACTGACGATTCTTTGCTGCCTCAGATGTGTCCTACTAACTGATGAAGTTGAGCCATAAATTTCTTTTTTTCTCAGTTCGGTCAGTACCATCTTATCAGTTAACTGATCTTCCCATTCAACTAGCAATATTTTTCCTAGCACCACATTTCAAAACTTTCTAGTCTTTCCTTCTCAACTGGTTATCGCCCACGATTCAATACCGTACGAGATTACACGTAGTACAAATACCGCAGAAAGGGCTTCCTAGCACTTAAATTTATATTCGACGTTAGAAATTCTTTTTTTCGTAAGCGATTTTCTTGCTATTGCTAGTATGCTTTCTAAAACCTCTCTGTTCCCGTTATCATCAGCTATTTTCGTGCTCAAATTACAAAACTCATCGACTACTTTTAGCGTCTCTTTTCAGGATCTTATTCTATTGTCACTTGACCTAATTCGACTTCATTCCATTAGCTTTGTATCTATCTTGGCTACTATAGCATGTTAACTTTCTGTTCCGTGTAATTTATCGTCATTACAATTTGATTTTTCGTTATTAGACCTACTCTTGCAATACCCTTATTTATGAAAGCTCACGTTAGTGAAGTGGAGATATACAGTGGCAAGTATTATATTGACATTTTTTAAATTTCAGTCTATAGTCGCATTTTTGTTTATAATGATTCCTGGTTTCATTCTTTTTTACAACAACTTGTGTTAGATAACAAATGTGAAATACAAATGTAATAAATATAAAAGTGAATACGATACCTACTGTAGATGCAGAGAAAACCGTCACATGTATGTGCTGTAGTCAGCGTGCGTAACCCACTAATACGACTAATACGAAGTCAGGAATTATAAATAAGTGTGGTCGAGCACGTTATGAGTTATCGGCCTCTACACGTGGTACCTCAAGACGATGACGCCGTTACATTAAAACAAGCAGTTTCGAAGATAAAATAAAATTCTAGTCAGCGTGCACAACTAATACGCAGTTCTCATCTGGAAGTCATTTTCTTCAGATTAGTATGATTCTTCCTCAAATATTCCAAAAGAAGACGGTCTTTTCCGAGGCTTGGCAGCATACTGAGATTAGCCTTAAAATACAGACAGATAAACGCGGTGTGGGATTTTCTTTTTTAATACCCTATATGACCAGAAACCTATCAGTGGATATAAATAACTCTTCGCCTTTATACAGCTTGAAGTCTTCTGGGAACACTTACAGTGAGATATGTAAATATCTATGGAGGAACGGCAGCCCATTCTTCCTTAAGAGCCTGAACCAGAGATGGTAGTGGCGTTGGACGCTGGTGTCTGGAACGAAGTCTGACTCATCCCAGATATATTCCACTGAGGACTCTTGGCAAACTAGAGCATTTGTGGAATATTATTGCCCACAAACCATTGTCTCTCAGATGGTGCTTTATAATAGGGCGCACTGTCATGTTGCTACAATCTACATGTACATCTACATATACACTCCGCAATCCACCATAGGGTGCGTGGCGGAGGGTATCTCGTACCACAACTAGCATCTTCTCTCCCTGTTCCACTACCAAACAGAACGAGGGAAAAATGACTGTCTATATGCCTCTGTACGAACCATTATCTCTCTTATCTTTGTGGTCTTTCCGCGAAATATAAGTTGGCAGCAGTAAAATTGTACTGCAGTCAGACTCAAATGCTGGTTCTCTATATTTCCTCAGTAGCGATTCACGAAAAGAACGCCTTCTTTCCTCTAGAAACTCCCACCCGAGTTCCTGAAGCATTTCCGTAAGACTCGCGTGATGATCAAACCTACCAATAACAAATCTAGCAGCCCGCCTCTGAATTGCTTCTATGTCCTCCCTCAATCCGACCTGATAGGGATCCCAAACGCTCGAGCAGTACTCAAGAATAGGTCGCATTAGTTTTTTTATAAGCGGTCTCCTTTACAGATGAACCGCATCTTCCCAAAATTCTACCAATGAACCGAAGACGTCTATCCACCTTCCCCACAACTGCCATTACATGCTTGTCCCACTTCATATCGCTCTGCAATGTTACGCCCAAATATTTAATCGACGTGACTGTGTCAAGCGCTACACTACTAATGGAGTATTCACACATTACGAGATTCTTTTTCCTATTCATCTGCGTTAAATTACATTTATCTATATTTAGAGCTACCTGCCATTCTTTACACCAACCACAAATCCTGTCCAAGTCATCTTGTATCCTCCTACAGTCACTCAACGACGACACCTTCCCGTACATCACGGCATCATCAGCAAACAGCCGCACATTGCTATCCACCCTATCCAAAAGATCATTTATGTAGATGGAAAACAACAGCAGACCTACCACACTTCCCTGGGGCACTCCAGATGATACCCTCACCTCCGATGAACACTCATCATCGAGGACAAGTTACTGGGTTCTATTACTTGCTTATGGTCTGTCAGGGTAGAAATCCTAGATGCACACCCACCGTCTCCTAACTGATGTACTTCTGCACACGGTACAAAATGCTGTAAAATGTTTTCAACATTTAGCGTTTCCTCAATCGCAATAAGGGAACCACACGCTGTCCAAGATAAGCACCCCATACCATAACACCGCCTCCTCGGTACTTCACTGTCGGCACAGGTAACGTACTCCATGCGTTCGTCATACCCAAACCGTGCCATCGGATTGCCATAGAGTATAGTGATTCATAACTCCACATCACTCGATTATTAAGTGGTTCAAATGGCTCTGAGCACTATGGGACTTAACATCTGAGGTCATCAGTCCCCTAGAACTTAGAACTACTTAAACCTAAGGACATCGCACACATCCATGCCCGAGGCAGGATTCGAACCTGCGACCGTAGCGGTCGCGCGGTTCCAGACTGAAGCGCCTAGAGCCGCTCGGCCACACCGACCGGCTCATTCGATTATTAGGCGTCGGTCTTTACACCACCATAAGCACCGCTTAACACTGAGTACAGATATGTGTTGCTTGTGAAGAGCTGACACTGTATCACTGCAGACAATACAATACTGCCAGCCTCGTTTTGTACTGGTGGATCCGCTTCTCTTAGGTGGTCAGCTCCGCGTCATGTAGCGGCCTGGGAATACTTTTGATCAGAGACAGTGTATTTGAAGTCATAGCCTCAAGGTCAGTGCTGTGCTGTTTTATAATAGAAATTACCGGAAGCTGTCATTGTTGGTGTTAAGGGGGAACGAACGGGCGTCGGTCGGAAAAACTCGGAAAACGCTTTTATTACAGAATTCGGGTGTATATACATTTACAATTACACTCCTGGAAATTGAAATAAGAACACAGTGAATTCATTGTCCCAGGAAGGGGAAACTTTATTGACACATTCCTGGGGTCAGATACATCACATGATCACACTGACAGAACCACAGGCACATAGACACAGGCAACAGAGCATGCACAAAGTCGGCACTAGTACAGTGTATATCCACCTTTCGCAGCAATGCAGGCTGCTATTCTCCCATGGAGACGATCGTAGAGATGCTGGATGTAGTCCTGTGGAACGGCTTGCCATGCCATTTCCACTTGGCGCCTCAGTTGGACCAGCGTTCGTGCTGGACGTGCAGACCGCGTGAGACGACGCTTCATCCAGTCCCAAACATGCTCACTGGGGGACAGATCCGGAGATCTTGCTGGCCAGGGTAGTTGACTTACATCTTCTAGAGCACGTTGGGTGGCACGGGATACATGCGGACGTGCATTGTCCTGTTGGAACAGCAAGTTCCCTTGCCGGTCTAGGAATGGTAGAACGATGGGTTCGATGACGGTTTGGATGTACTGTGCACTATTCAGTGTCCCCTCGACGATCACCAGAGGTGTACGGCCAGTGTAGGAGATCGCTCCCCACACCAAGATGCCGGGTGTTGGCCCTGTGTACCTCGGTCGTATGCAGTCCTGATTGTGGCGCTCACCTGCACGGCGCCAAACACGCATACGACCATCATTGGCACCAAGGCAGAAGCGACTCTCATCGCTGAAGACGACACGTCTCCATTGGTCCCTCCATTCACGCCTGTCGCGACACCACTGGAGGCGGGCTGCACGATGTTGGGGCGTGAGCGGAAGACGGCCTAACGGTGTGCGGGACCGTAGCCCAGCTTCATGGAGACGGTTGCGAATGGTCCTCGCCGATACCCCAGGAGCAACAGTGTCCCTAATTTGCTGGGAAGTGGCGGTGCGGTCCCCTACGGCACTGCGTAGGATCCTACGATCTTGGCGTGCATCCGTGCGTCGCTGCGGTCCGGTCCCAGGTCGACGGGCACGTGCACCTTCCGCCGACCACTGGCGACAACATCGATGTACTGTGGAGACCTCACGCCCCACGTGTTGAGCAATTCGGCGGTACGTCCACCCGGCCTCCCGCATGCTCACTATACGCCCTCACTCAAAGTCCGTCAGCTGCTCATACGGTTCACGTCCACGCTGTCGCGGCATGCTACCAGTGTTAAAGACTGCAATGGAGCTCCGTATGCCACAGCAAACTGGCTGACACTGACGGCGGCGGTGCACAAATGCTGCACAGCTAGCGCCATGCGACGGCCAACACCGCGGTTCCTGGTGTGTCCGCTGTGCCGTGCGTGTGATCATTGCTTGTACAGCCCTCTCGCAGTGTCCGGAGCAAGTATGGTGGGTCTGAGACACCGGTGTCAATGTGTTCTTTTTTCCATTTCCAGGAGTGTATAAACGCGTTTTTTTTTAAACCATAACTTTCGGCACGTTTGTCGTCTCCCACGTTGCAATTATCATGCGATTTTGAGGAATTTTATTAAATGATGACTGGCTAAAACCCTCAGCTGCCGACAGTCGTTGATGATATACCTCGATGTGGATAGCTGAAAATGTGTGCCCCGACCGGGATTTCCTGCTTACATGGCAGACGCTCTATCCATCTGAGCCACCGAGGACACAGATGAACAGCACGACTGCAGGGACTTATCCCTTGCACTCTCCCCGTGAGACTCAGATTCCCAACTGTCCACTATTCTACAAATGTAATGTACCTTATAGAAATTTGCCCATTCACTCATTACTCGCGCACAGGTTGCCCTAACTTTTACGGGAATCGCTAAAGCGTGCGCGAGTAATGAGTGAATGGGCAAATTTCTATTAGGTACATTACATTTGTAGAATAGTGGACAGTTGGGAATCTGAGTCTCACGGGGAGCGTGCAAGGGATAAGTCCCTGCAGTCGTGCTGTTCATCTGTGTCCTCGGTGGCTCAGATGGATAGAGCGTCTGCCATGTAAGCAGGAAATCCCGGTCGGGGCACACATTTTCAGCTGTCCACATCGAGGTATATCATCAACGCCAGTCGGCAGCTGAGGGTTTTAGCCAGTCATCATTTATTCCAGAGAAAAGCTGCACGGTCAACAACAGTAATCTGTTCTTTCGAGAACAGTTACTGAGGAATTTTATTGTCCCTTGAAGCAAATAGATTTTTCTTCATTTCATCGTAGCCGATTTTTTTAATGTTGATATTTAGTATTTTTTTCGGCCAAAAAAGAGTGGTCCAAAAATGGCTATTTCTTACTGATATCTATAATTTCGACAAAAATTGTTTTCCAAATCTCTACTCTGAACTAAAATTACATCCATAAGGCTCAGGATGATATGTTAATTTCATGTTTCAGATAGCCACAACCGGAGTTACAGCGACAACCGATCATAAAGCGGTTACTGCATCGATGATTTCAGCTGTAAATAGAAATATTAAAAAAGGTAGGAAGATTTTTCTGTTTTTTAGCAAAAGTGACAAAAAGCAGATTTCAGAGTACCTGACGGCTCAACACAAAAGTTTTGTCTCAAGTACATATAGTGTGGACAAAGTTCAAAACCATTGTACAATATGCTTTAGATGTTTATGTGCCAAGCAAGATCGTAAAAAGAGCCACCGTGGTACAACAAGCGAGTTAGAAAACTGCTGCGGAAGCAAAGGGAACTTCACAGCAAACACAAACATAGCCAAAGCCTTGCAGAAAAACAAAAATAACGCGAAGCGAAATGTAGTGTGAGGAGGGCTATGCGAGAGACGTTCAATGAATTCGAAAGTCAAGTTCTATGTACTGACATGGCAGAAAATCCTAAGAAATTTTGGTCTTATGTCAAAGCGGTAGGTGGATCAAAACAAAATGTCCAGACACTCTGTGACCAAAATGGTACTGAAGCAGAGGATGACAGACTAAAGGCCGAAATACTAAATGTCTATTTAAATACCGGTTTCACAGAGGAAGACTTCTCTAAATTGTCGCACAGATGACAAAATGATACATATCGAAATAGACGACAGAGGGATAGAGAAAAAATTAAAATCGCTCAAAAGAGGAAGGGCCGCTGGACATGATGGGACACCAGTTCGATTTTACACAGAGTACGCGAAGGAAATTGCCCCCCCCCCCCCCCCCTTCTTACAGTGGTGCACCGTAGGTCTCTAGAAGAGCGTAGCGTTCCAAAGGATTGGAAAAGGGCACAAGTCATTCACGTTTTCAAGAAGGGACGTCGAACAGATGTGCACAACTATAGACCTATATCTCTAACGTCGATCAGTTGTAGAATTTTGGAACACGTATTATGTTCGAGTATAATGACATTTTTGGAGACTAGAAATCTACTCTGTAGAAATCAGCATGAGTTTCGAAAAAGACGATCGTGTGAAACCCAGCTTGCGCTATTCGTCCACGAGACTCAGAGGGCCATAGACACGGGTTCCCAGGAAGATGCCGTGTTTTTTGACTTCCGCAAGGCTTTCGATACAGTTCCCCACAGTCGTTTAACGAACAAAGTAAGAGCTTATGGACTATAAGACCAACTGTATGATTGGATTGAAGAGTTCCTAGATAACAGAACGCAGCACGTCATTCTAAATGGAGAGAAGTCTTCCGAAGTAAGCGTGATTTCAGGTGTGCCGCAGAGGAGTGTCGCAGGACCGTTGCTATTCACAATATACATAAATGACCTTGTGGATGACATCAGAAGTTCACTGATGCTTTTTTTGTATCATGCTGTGGTATATCGAGAGGTTGTAACAATGGAAAATTGTACTGAAATGCAGGAGAATCTGCAGCGAATTGACGCATGGTGCATGGAATGGCAATTGAATCTCAATGTAGATAAGTGTAATGTGCTGCACATACATAGAAAGAAAGATCCCTTATCATTTAGCTACAATATAGCAGGTCTGCAACTGGAAGCAGTTAATTCCATAAATTATCTGGGTGTGGGCATTTCGAGAGTTTTAAAATGGGATGATCATATAAAGTTGATCGTCGGTAAAGCAGATGCCAAACTGAGATACATTGGAAGAATCCTAAGGAGCAACGGAGAGTAGCGCGCTTCAGTAATCGCCAAAGCGTTACGGAGATGATAGATGAACTCCAGTGGAAGACTCTGCAAGAGAGACGCTCAGTAGTTAAGTACGGGCTTATGTTGAAGTTTCGAGAACATACCTTCGCCGAAGAGTCAAGCAGTATATTGCTCCCTCCTACGTATATCTCGCGAAGAGACCATGAGGATAAAATCAGAAAGATTAGAGCCCACACAGAGGCATCCCGATAATCCTTCTTTCCACGAACAATACGAGACTGGAATAGAAGGGAGAACCGATAGAGGTACTCAAGGTAGGTACCCTCCGTCACACATCGTCAGGTGGCTTGCAGAGTATGTATGTAGATGTAGAGGTACTTTCAGAGCTGCCTCGGGAAAATACCAATTACAAAGTGAAGACACTAATTTTTTTCAATAAAAATACTAATAAAAACTTGAATCTATGGTTTATTCATTGTAGGAAAACCCATTTTCCTACTGGTTTTCACTATGGAGGAGAACACTCCTTAATTTGAGCGATATTTTCGTCCGTCACCTTGTCGTTCTCCCTTACGTAACCTCACAGTCCACTGAACTACTTTGCAGACATCCATGGAATTACGTACGTAGTGACAAAAACATATTGTGCAATATCATTCCAGTCGAATGTGTAAAGGTGACCCGGCCCTATCAGCTGCGTATTGATTAACAGGATAATTAAAGTGGTTCAATCTGTGATTTCCTGGTGGATAAGTGTTACAACGGGGCTAGAGGAAGAGAACGTTGTGAGTGACACACAAGGTGCCACAAAACGACACCGACAAACGCTACAGAGCGACCAAATTACAGGGGGCAACGCCTGGCGCTAGGCCTCCCGCTCGGCAGCCAACGTCGGTCTGTACGCTGCTTTCTTGTGGCAGTTGTGGGTCGAAACCTCCCATCCCTTCTAGCTTCATTCAGGCCCATTGCTTATGGACTGTCAGCGTAGAAATCCTGGATGCACACCCACCATACGGTACTAAAAGTGCTTCTCTACGGGGGGTCCGATCCTTTAAGAGGATCATTCCTCTCCGTTATTTGCCGAGGTGATGTTTGTAGCTGGGGGCAGGTACTCCCACGCTTCATTGTTCGTGAACTGAGTTATCAGCCACCGGTATATATAATATTGGAATATTAGCTTTTTAGTACTTAGATGCGGCTCAAGACGAATCGAAGGTACTCGAATATTTAAAAAGAAACCCGACAAGCGCAAGTAGGACCCGCACTCTGGGGTTCCGTACATACTTTATTATGTACATATGTAGTTCATCTGAGGAATAAATTGGCATCAAAATGTGTGATATGAATCACAATATATGCGTAGATACTTCATTATGTACATATGTAGTTCACCTGACGAATAAGTTGGCAACAAAATGTGTGATATGAATCACCGTATATGCGTAGATACTTCATTATGTATATATGTAGTTCATCTGAGGAATACGTTGGCATCAAAATGTGTGATATGAATCACAATATATGCGTAGATACTTCATTATGTACATATGTAGTTCATCTGAGGAGTAAGTTGGCACCAAAATGTGTGATATCAATCACCGTATATGCGTAGATACTTCATTATGTACATATGTAGTTCGTCTGAGGAATAAGTTGGCATCGAAATGTGTGATATGAATCACCGTATATGCGTAGATACTTAATAATGTACATATGTAGTTCATCTGAGGAATAAGTTGGCATCAAAATGTGTGATATGAATCACAATATATGCGTAGATACTTCATTATGTACATATGTAGTTCATCTGAGGAATAAGTTGGCATCAAAATGTGTGATATGAATCACAATATATGCGTAGATACTTCATTATGTACATATGTAGTTCATCTGAGGAATAAGTTGGCATCAAAATGTGTGATATGAATCACAATAAATGCGTAGATACTTCATTATGTACATATGTAGTTCATGTGAGGAATAATTTGGCATCAAAATGTGTGATATCAATCACCGTATATGCGTAGATACTTCATAATGTACATATGTAGTTCATCTGAGGAATAAGTTGGCATCAAAATGTGTGATATGAATCACAATAAATGCGTAGATACTTCATTATGTACATATGTAGTTCATGTGAGGAATAATTTGGCATCAAAATGTGTGATATCAATCACCGTATATGCGTAGATACTTCATAATGTACATATGTAGTTCATCTGAGGAATAAGTTGGCATCAAAATGTGTGATATGAATCACCCTATACGCGTAGATACTTCATTATGTACATATGCAGTTCATCTGAGGAATAAGTTGGCATCAAAATGTGTGATATGAATCACCGTATAAGCGTAGATACTTCATTATGTACATATGTAGTTCATCTGAGGAATATGTTGGCATCAAAATGTGTGATATAAATCACCCTATATTCTGAGTGGATTCTCTTAGGAGCTTAAATGTTGTACATCACTAAGGGATCGTAGACTTTAGCATTTGATATAAATTGCCAATTGATACGTCCACCCGTTCCTGAGATAAAGGGGTTTTACCAGACAGACACACAGACGAACAATAGAGTGATTCTATAAGTGTTTGTTTCTAGCGATTGAGCTATTGAACCCTAAAATGGTTCAAAGAACTTAAGTTTCTCATTAGGGAAAAAATTACACAAGTAGAACGTAAATAATGTTTATAGAAATGTCGACTATAAATATAAACTGTGAAGTGTGACAGTTGGACTGTAATGAAACACGGATATTTTAGTTTCGAGGCGAACTGTACTCCCTATAAATTCCAAGTAGTATAAGGCAATGAAATGGTTCAAATGACTCTGAGAACTATGGGACCTAACTTCTGAGGTCATCAGTCCCCTAGGAAGTAGAACTACTTAAACCTAACTAACCTAAGGACATCACGCACATCCAAGCCCGAGGCAGGATTCGAACCTGCGACCGTAGCGATCGCGAGGCTCCAGACTGAAGCTCCTAGAACCGCTTGGCCACATCTTCTGGCGAACTTCAATAAAGCCCATCTATAACCGAAGGAACAAGTAAGCTCAACCACGACTTTAGGAAACTGCAATATGACAGAACATAAACACAAGTTTCCCTCACTGAGTAACTGTCATTTTGAAACACTCAACGCACTATGGAGTTCTCACCAATGAGAAATAACCTGCTGTGTTCTGATTGCCCTGAGCCGAAACTACTAATAGCGTACCTGTTTATCTCATAAAGTGTACCAAGGAGATATGTCACAAACCAACTAATTTATTAAAGTGCAACAATGAGATGCGTAATAAACTAACAAAATTATTAAAATATACATATATAGATTAGGAAATGAGACACTTAAAGTAGTAAAGGGGTTTTGCTATTTGGAGATCAAAATAACTGATGATGGTAGAAGTAGAGAGGATATAAAATGTAGAATGACAATGGCAAGGAAAGCATTTCTGAAGAAGGGAAATTTGTTAACATCTAGTATAGATTTAAGGGTCAGGAAGTCGTTTCTGAAAGTATCTGTATGGAGTGTAGCCATGTATTTAAGTGAAACATGGACGATAAATAGTTTGGACAAGAAGAGAATAGAAGATTTCGAAATGTGGTGCTACAGAAGAATGCTGAAGATTAGATGGGTAGATCACACAACTAATGAGAAGGAATTGAACAGAATTGGAGAGAAGAGAAATCTGTGACACAACTTGACTATAAGAAGGGATCGGTGGGTAGGGCATATTCTGAGACATCGAGGGATCACCAATTTAGTACTGGAGGGCAGCGTGGAGGGCAAAAATCGTAGAGGGAGACCAAGAGATAAGTACACTAAGGAGATTCAGAAGGATGTAGGTTGTATTAAGTACTGGGAGATGAAGAAGCTTGCACAGGATAGACTAGCATGAAGAGCTGCATCAAACCAGTCTCAGGACTGAAGACCACAACAACAACAACGTATGTGAGACCACAGCCCCAAGACACAAGAAAATGCAGACAATTGCAAATAAGGACAACAAATACACAATTCAGATCTCATGTGTGTGGTATCATATATCGATATCACCCTACTGGCGTACAAAGTTGGCAGCAGAATTGCACATTTCCGTCCAACAACGACAGCGATCGTGCTGGATCCGCTGGACCCAATGGAGCGCTCCAGCTGAGGCAGGCCTCCAGCAACTCCGTGATATGAGCGCACTCTGCCACGGCTGTGTAAGATGGCAGGTGGCAGCGGCTAAGCCCACTCACATCCAGAGCCTCTTCCCAACGAGATGCTACGCAGAGGTCTCCTTGTCACGGACCTGTCTTCACTGTTCGTGCTTTAGTACAGAGAGACTTTTCGTCGAGGGCTCTGTGGTTGCTGGACTCTTACGACGACAGTTGCTGCGCCACTCTGTAACTCACCTCTCCTTACCGCTGTATACAAGGAAGTACACAACGATGTGTAGTTGTTAATAACACGAAAATGTGTGGAATTTGTGCAACCACATCAAAGAAAACTTTAGAACAGCAAAACGTATTACCCTAGACAAAAAATTAAAATTAGTTTTTAATGAATATGTCGGAAAAAAACACAGTTATTGTAAATATTTTAGAAGATGCTCCTTACAGAACTATTCAGTGAGACCTAAGTTTCATTCTAGATTTTAAATGTAAGTGCGATTCATAACTACCCTGAAGTGTGTGCGTTGTCGTTCCAATATGCAATGTCAGAGGCGCTATCGTCGTGTTGGCGGCTGTTGGTATACTGTTCATGACGGATCTTAGATAAATAACCAACAGTCATCGATTAGTATCGACTCATTTCACTTCCCCTGGTGTCGTTCATCTTAAAAATTTCCTCGTAGAAGTGTTCTACGAGTTCGTGGCTTAAACACCATAGTTTACGCGGAAGAAATGCAAGTGAAAATGTAAAAAGCGTATTATTAAGGACGTGTTACGTCGCAGTACCTCGTAGGCCTGCAGAACATTTTCCACTACATGCTGACAGTTTTCTGTCTTCATATTTCGCTAGATTTTAATGGGCGTTATATCAGGATACGCCAAACTTAATCACCCTTCTTTGAAATACTTTGTGTTAAAGGAGTCACGCAAAAGTTACAGGCGTGGTCTAATGGTCCTCTCCATATCGTAGGAATCGAAAATCTCTTTTTTTGATATTTTATATTTTTGTCATTATCGAATATCTACGATGTTCCCAAGACTTACCCGGGTCTCCCCTGTACCAACCGAAATGCAGATTACAGACCTGAGCATCACGGCTGCTTCAAGTTGCATCTGCATCGCATCGGTTCTGCATCAGCTTAGCTTTGTGCATGTGGTGAGAATGAGATAATCAATAATTTCTTCCTTGGTGTCGTAAATCGACTCGATTTTGCAAATGCTCCATATCGACATATACTAAGACTAATTGTGTCTTACTGACTTCCCTTACGTCGTTATCGTTGGAGAACTACAATATTTACAGTTGCTGTCTTATATAATAATATGACAACGAATTCTAAGGTGGTGCGTTTAACTTTATTGGAGTGGCTATTTTCTGCGAAGTATGATCAGCCAAGGACGATTCTTTATGTATTACAAAAAGGAACCTCCTTTTAAACTGATCTCTTTAATAGTAATGGTTCATTTCCTGGAACAAGCAAAGAGCTAGTAATACGATGGTGATTTACGGTAAGTAAAACCATTTATCACAGATTGGCTTTCTGTAAGGCATCAGGATAACCTTGACACACTTCTACCAGTCACTTTGCATGAAACTTACTAGTATATCAAGGCCACTACACACAACTGTTCATCAGCGAGAAGTCGTCGAGAACAATATAATACGCTATAAAAGTCGGTGAATTAACTAGTTTACTAATCTCAGTCTCTTCATGGCAACTCCAAATTCAATATTCTTCAACGACATGTGAGGTAAAGCGTGTAAGACTTCTGGCAAGAACGGATACTTCTGCTTCTCTTCTGCGCTTCACTTAGCCCGTCACCCATCTACTACAATATGATTGCTCAGCATCTTTTTCGCCATGATATCCTATCCTGGCAACCGCTGTGTTCTTGCCTGGATAACCTGTCACATTTCATCTCTAAGTTTTGCCACTTGATAAGAGATACAATGGAGGACAAATGATACGGCGTAGACTCCACTACGTTTGTCCGAGGACGCATGCAAGAGATCGAAGGACAGAGCGCCAGGGACAAAAGGACACATCTATAGGGCGGTGTCTTCCTCTGTAAAGTCCTGGAAGCTATGAGCGATCGTGGGAAATTAAATACAGTCGGGCAATGGACTTATGAAGGAAGCCCTTTACCTCTGATCATAACATCGTTTGAGTGTGAACCTGAATGGGATGGAAGCAATTTCCGGAACAAACTCAGTTAATGTGGGGAACATGTAAAACTTACCGACGTAAATGAGCGTTTTTCCTCCAGCAGTTTCATAACTTTAAAATTACGATTCATAAATAATTAATATTAGTTGCTCATATCGTGTTAATACTGAAGTGATTTCCTGTCTCCTGGCCTATTTTGTTCTACAGATACTAAATAATTAATAAAACTAATAACAGGATCACCATCCAATTAAGGACGTATCTCAACCAGTATATTATTGAAATCTTTATCACTGGCTAGTTTATCTCGGCGTATGAACTCATACACGCACTGCAGACTGTGTAATTTGTGGCACACCTGTATTTATAAACAATAAAAAATTTCCTCAATAAACAACAATAAAAGTTTCCAATTTAAATGTGGATAAATGTAAATGAATACCTAAAATAAGAAGAAAGAAGCTACAAGATTAGCAGTGAATTTCTGGAGCACATAATTAATAAGTATTTAAAGATAATACGACGGCTGTTCGGAATCTAAGTTCAGATCGGTCGCGAATAGGAAACCAACGATAAAATCCGATGAAGTTTTGCACAGATGTGCTGGATAGTGACTCTAGTTTGCTCGTCGATCGTGGAACGTCACTCTTTTCAATTCTGAGCCCACAGTGGGTACGTAAAAATGCTTAGAAAGTAGTTTTTCCGGCCAAGTATGAGGGCCTGGTGAGATATTTCACCTGATGCCATGCAACCCAAATAACTGCCATGCATTTAGTTCTTCATGACAATGCTCGGCTACACGCTCCAGAGGAAATGAAGATGCTTCTACAGCGTTTTCGATGGGAAGTGTTTGATCAGCCACAACACATCCCGTAATGGTGCGTCCTGAGATTTTTCTCTGCTCACATGAACCTCTGGCTATGAAGACAACATTTTGGCACAGACAACGAGCTGTAGACGCCTTAGAGAATTGGCGGGAAGGACAGACAGCTGCTTTCTGTGACGAGGTATTGGAAAGTCGGTACAATGCTAGGGTAGATGTCTAAGGCCGTGTCCTACGCGAGCGACAGAGGCGAGCGACAACGAGCGACTCCTGGATACGCGACACTCCAGGGACAAGCAGCAACATCGGGCGAGTACCTTGGGTGTGCTGCATGCGAGCCACCATGTCGCGCTACAGCTGTTTCTATAAAACGGCTTCCCCAACCTGTAGAACACTGTAGCTAGAGAGTAAGGCTACGGAAATAGGTTTACTTAAGAAAATAATGCGAAACGGAATGCTGAGCGTGAGATTTACACAAGGAGGAATCTCCGTGGATAATTTCATAAATATCATCAACTATGAGGATCGCCAGACAAATTCTTGAAATACACGTAAATGAGCAGAGGAGCATTCGACTAACTCATCAATAAATTAAGAACTTTTAACAGCCAATAAATGAGGAAGAATGACTACTACATGACTAACTACGCTAAGTACAAACGTATGTTGATAGACTGACGCCGATAATCAAAAGTTAGCTTTCGTGTAGGGGTAGTGTATACAGTTCATGATAACATGTAAAGCTAACGTCCTGGGTTCCATTACGGCCCCTTTTTATATTTTTACTGACTGTTACAATTCTGTACACTAAGTATTATGCATACTGTTTACACTGCATCGCAAAGTACATTTTTAAGGTCTTGCCAAAGAACTTGATCTTCACCAATATCTCAGTATATTACACATATTTAATTCGTAATGAATTACAATGACCCATGAAATTTTACAGATATTTGATGTTGCGAACGTAATTCATCAGCAGTCATAGTTAAGGCCAAGCGTGTCAATTAATCTAAATAGTCGGTAAAATTAAAGCTTACAATATTTTTTAAAGGAAGTCAAACGTTTTGTGTAATGATTTCTCTAAAATTATGAAATAAAAAAATATTAGGGAAACGTTTGGTGCACCTCATTTTCTGTTCATGATTTCGAACATCATTCAAAGGCATGTAGACCGTTTCTCTGATCTACTTGACTCTTTTATGCAAATCGTTTCATAAAATATTTGACTGATTTCTTTCATTTTTTTAATTTCAAGTTTTATTCAGAAAGCTTGATCTTAGTGACTCTTCATTTGCCTTCCTAATGTACTTGATTCAAAGGAAGCCTTTTTCACATTTAAATACCGCACCAATGTATCTTTTTATGTGCAAAATAGCTAGGTTTTGAACAGATGAAATTTTGACACTTAATTTATAGTAGCTTTTCGAGAAATATTTCAATTTTACCTCAGCTTTTTAATTAAGTTTTTGTTAATTACCCTGATTACTTTCAAGCAGTTAAATATTTTCATGCCAAAGTAGACCTCATGCTGGTCATTTTGATACCCCGTTTACCTGTTTCTCTCCCTTTGTTTGGCTATGAAAATTTGGGCAATACCTCATGGTGTAATTTATAGGGAGTCTTGTTTTCTCTCTGCTCACGCCTCTGCAAAAATGTATCGAGTGTTAATCATATGATAAAAGACTACTTTCTGCGTGCTGTCATTTCCAAAATTCGTCGTTTCGATATCTTGAGCCTTTATGAGATGCGACGATTTTTACGACCACTTGATTCCCGAAGCGCAGGGAAGTTTCGGACGCTCCGCGAGCGACTCGTCCGCGGATATAACAACCAATATCTCAAGAATGAAAAGAGATATGATTCCGGTCTCAACTTTAGATACAATTTAGATATATTAGTTACATTTTATACGCAATAATGTATGGCCTTAAATGAACTATATGGAAAGTCTACACAATGTGATTTTACTTCTGCAAATTCTTAAGAATTTCGTGCAGCCATGTACTCAATTTCGTGCAACAAAGTAACTATGACGAATAACGAAAGTAAATTCACACCTTTGTTGTTTAAAGATATCAAGCTATAGGTTGGGGAAGAATCAAATTTTTTCACGAAAGAGTTCCCTTAAAATCGGATGTTATGTAATTCATAGCTGCCGTCGCGTCTGCTCAACTACTTTGCTTACAAGGGAACGTCCCCATCACATCCCCTTCCGATTTAGTAATAAGTTGGCACTGTGGATAGGCCTTGAAAAAGTGAACACAGATCAATCGAGAAAACAGAAAGAAGTTGGGTGGAACTGTGAAAAAATAAGCAAAATATACAAACTGAGTAGTCCATGTTAAAGATAGGCAACAACAAGGCTAATGTGAGCTCAGGAGCATCGTGTTCCAGTCGTGAGCGTGAGTAACTGCGGAACGCGAGGTCCTTGGTTCAAGTCTTACCTCGAGCGAAAAGTTTACTTTCTTTATTTTTCGCAAAGTTATGATCTGTCCGTTCGTTCATTGACGTCTCTGATCACTGTAATAAGTTTGGTGTCTGTGTTTTGCCACCGCCCCCCAAAACCGTGCGATTAGTAGACGAAAGGATGTGCCTCTCCAATGGGAACCGAGTCCTCCACAGGAAAACACGTCTGATATATTCTATATGGCACTGGTGGCGGCATGTGCGTCACATGACAGAAATATGTTGTCGACCCACCTAACTTGTAGCCGGCACGGTAGCTCAGCGTGTTCGGTCAGAGGGTTATCTGCCCTCTGTAATAAAAAAAACTGAGGTAATGGATCAACGACGAACTGACACGGGTGTCTTACGACGTCCGGCCTGAGCAGATGCAATGAACGAAAACGAACAAAATGAGGGAAAAATACTTGTACAGTTGGTGAATGGGTAAAAAGATTCTTCTACCTTGCCCGATTTAGGTTTTCTTGTGGATGTGATAATCACTCCCAAAAAAGTGATGAAAACATAAGAGTTTGTCACATAACCTGAAATTAAAAAAAATAAAGCTTTTACTCGAGAGAATACTTGAATTAAGGACCTCTCGTTCCACAGCTGCTCACGCTAACCACGGGACCAAGGCGCTTCTGAGCTCAAATTATCCTTGATGTTGTATATCTTGCGCATGGACTACTCTGTTTGTATAATTTGCTTATTTTTTCATAGTTCCACACAACTTCTTCCTGCTTTCTCGATTGATCTGTGTTCAGTTTTTCAAGGCCTATCCACTGTGCCAACTTATAACTAAATCTGAGGGGGGTGCGATGGGGAGGTTCCCTTGTTAGAAGACTCGTGGCTGTCACTCTCTGTCGCGCGTGCTACAGCGACAAGATTCAAACACGTTTAAATTCAAACGTCACCAGTTGCAGCGGGAGACTGGCAGTGACACAGATGTCGCTCACGTAGGTCACTTCCGTAGCTACACCTGCGGTTGTGTTTTGTCGCCTGAAGCTGTCGAGCGCTGTCGCTCGCTTCTGTCGCTCACGTAGGACACGGCCTAACTCGAAGCGGCGACCATGCAGAGAAGCAGCTGTAAGATGCAGCTAAGTAATGCAAACAAAACATTTTTGCTTTTCACAGTGGTTTCCATTTCGCGACGGATAGTATCTTACTTTCCGAATAGCTCTTGTATAAGCTATCTGAAATGGAGCAAGCAATTAAAATCAGTATTGGTGAGGCAAATGAAAGATTAAGGTTTGATGTAAGTGTTCTGGAAAAGTATAGTTCATCTGCAAGGGAAATCGCATATAAAAAGATAGTTCTAGAGTATTGATACAGCGTTTGGTGCCTTTAGCTAGAAGGTGTGACTGCAGAATTCGAACAAATTTTGAGACGCGCTCCGAGAATCGTAACAGTTCGGTGTAGCATCTGCGAAAGTGTAATCGAGATATTCTGGGTACATAAATGGGTATCTACAGAAGAAAATTTACGTTATTTTCGTGAAACCCTATCGGGTAAATTTAGAGATCCAGTACAGTTCTGATGCCACCATGACTCAGGATGCAACTTGCCTCCCTTTTACTTCGTGAATGGTAAGAGGTGTCCGAAAATGATAGTTGATAGTTATGTACGTAAAATTATTACATAGGTAATAAATACTCTTTTTGTCAAACTGGATACTGAAGGAACTATAACTTTTTTTGGTTCGCTTCCATAGCTGCATCATAAGGTGGCTGGAGTTTGTGAAACCGCAGATAAGAAAATGCATCGTACTACATGGTCACACGAAAGCGTACTGACGAAAACGCACCTTGGAGTATCACTTCTTATGCCTCGGTGACCTATATGACGACCCCACGGGATTAACAGCAAACAGCTCTAGAGTGAAACACATCAAAGCAAGAATCACAGCGTTCGTACGACAATCTCTAGAGGTGAAAAAGGTTCGAGTGCGTTCTCCGATTGAATTGATGCAGGAGAAAACATTCTTATACCACATGATCCGGGAAGCAAACAGAGGTAAACAAAAGTTACTTCACACTCTAAACGATGAACGGAAGCACAAACACGATAAACAAGTCGCAACAAAATACTACGTGGTTCGATATTATTCCGATTTTTAGGCTGAATGGGCAACTGATTCGACGGCAAGTGAGCTACTTTTATCCTACTTTCAACCCACCGTCAATCCAAATGACAACGCCGACCTTGCCGACAACATTACCGATGAAGAAGTATTTGCAATAATCAAAGATTCGCCTACAAAGAAATCGGTTGGATTAGATGGCCCACCTATAGAATTTTGTGCTTGCTTTTGAAACGTCACAAGACCGGAGTTCACTAAAATATACAGTTAATTACTGGAGGACGTGCAGATTACACCTCAGTTTAAGGATGAATTGATGGTCCTGATTTCCAGAAAGACACGTGTCACTACGCTGAAGGAATTTAGATCACTAACTCTACTCAATTCCGACTATAAAATCTTCACCCAGCTCCTAATTGTAGAATGGAGTCGGTACTTCCGAAGGTCATTGCTCCTTATCAAATAAGTGCTGTTCCAGGGAGATCTATATCAAACGCATTATGTGAATATAGTGATGTTGTAAATCTGTCGTGGCTATGTAAATTCAAAGTTTGTCTCATGTTTTTAGACTTTGATAAGGCTTTTGAGTGCATAAACCACCACTTTCTACATGCACCGGATGGCGCTCAGTGCTCATTTTATTCAGACCATACGCAAATGTATAGTCGAAACTTTCTCTCGAATCAAAATTAATGGCCAACGAAGTTAATCAATCCCGATTAAGCAGTCTGTGAGACGAGGCTGACTCCTTACTACGACACTGTACGCAAATGCCGTAGAACCATTACTGTTCCATCTGCATCACAGGTTACAAAGTTTGCAGCCGTTGGGTACAAATTCGTGTATCACGATTATGCCGATATAGCAGTGTAATAGTTTACACGAAATCAGAACTGAAATCGTTCAACAAATAATCCATGCTTAAGTCAGTTCTTCTGGAGTCAACCTCAATGAATGGAAGATTTTACCTGTCGGACTCCGTATTGAGAACATTCAAATAAGATTCAAATAAAATGGAGACTAACAACTTAGTTATGACTTTAATTGCAGTCCACGAGAGATGATAATTGCCAGCTGGGACCATAAACTCAATACATTCACGTCTACTCTCCATGAACATGAAACTAGAACGTCAACCGCATACAGAGAGCTAGCTCCATTGGTTAACAGCTCTGCCCTAAGCAAAATATATACGTCGCAGCAGTGTTACCAGTACTCAAGGACACAGCACAGAAGATTTTAACAGCAGCATATTGGTTCATCTGGACCGGAAATATTTTTAGTTGTCATGTCAACCGTAATATTAACGCGCCCCGCTGGTGGTTTGGGCGTAGAAGACGTACAGAAACACTGCAATATATATGCACCGTATCCGCAAAATGGAACAGACACCCCATCAAATAATTTAAAAAAAACTTTGTTCTACAGGTTAGCCTCTACGTGCAAAAAGGCTCCAGTCTATGTTGGTCGCATCAGCGCTCAACTGCATTAAGGCGGACTTAGTACATGGAAATGAGATATATTCAAGATAATCCAAAGCAGCTTAACACCAGCAGGACCTACTGCCACCTAACGATACACCATAAGCCAAACCTGTACAAGAGAAATATCCAGCGGTCAACTGGAAAAACGACTGGAAAAATAGTTACAGTTCCGTCCAAAATAGTGACCACATGGTATGAAACAGTAAACTATAACGATCCCCAACGCTGGAAAGTTACACAAAATTAAATTGAAGTGGAGTCCATACTGTAACCATTGCTATACTGTAGACACGTTGGCACACTCTCTTATCTGTCGCCACCAATTTCATATATGGAATTGGACTAGTAAAATATTTGCAACGATTACTAACACTAAAGGAATTGCTATAACACTTAAAAGGGTTATTCAACCAGACAGGCATTTCTTCCCTGAAACAAAGAAAAAAAGCTACGCTTGGATTGTCGGTCAGTTTGCATATTTTGCAACTACGACTAAAAATGCGAGTGTGGATGAATATATACACTCCTGGAAATGGAAAAAAGAACACATTGACACCGGTGTGTCAGACCCACCATACTTGCTCCGGACACTGCGAGAGGGCTGTACAAGCAATGATCACACGCACAGCACAGCAGACACACCAGGAACCGCGGTGTTGGCCGTCGAATGGCGCTAGCTGCACAGCATTTGTGCACCGCCGCTGTCAGTGTCAGCCAGTTTGCCGCGGCATACGGAGCTCCATCGCAGTCTTTAACACTGGTAGCATGCCGCGACAGCGTGGACGTGAACCGTATGTGTAGTTGACGCTTTGAGCGAGGGCGTATAGTGGGCATGCCGGAGGCCGGGTGGACGTACCGCCGAATTGCGATGCACGGATGCACGCCAAGACCGTAGGATCCTACGCAGTGCCGTAGGGGACCGCACCGCCACTTCCCAGCAAATTAGGGACACTGTTGCTCCTGGGGTATCGGCGAGGACCATTCGCAACCGTCTCCATGAAGCTGGGCTACGGTCCCGCACACCGTTAGGCCGTCTTCCGCTCACGCCCCAACATCGTGCAGCCCGCCTCCAGTGGTGTCGCGACAGGCGTGAATGGAGGGACGAATGGAGACGTGTCTTCTTCAGCGAATGGAGTAACTTCTGCCTTGGTGCCAATGATGGTCGTATGCGTGTTTGGCGCCGTGCAGGTGAGCGCCAGAATCAGGACTGCATACGACCGAGGCACACAGGGCCAACACCATGCATCATGGTGTGGGGAGCGATCTCCTACACTGGCCGTACACCTCTGGTGATCGTCGAGGGGACACTGAATAGTGCACGGTACATCCAGACCGTCATCGAACCCATCGTTCTACCATTCCTAGACCGGCAAGGGAACTTGCTGTTCCAACAGGACAATGCACGTCCGCATGTATCCCGTGCCACCCAACGTGCTCTAGAAGGTGTAAGTCAACTACCCTGGCCAGCAAGATCTCCGGATCTGTCCCCCATTGAGCATGTTTGGGACTGGATGAAGCGTCGACTCACGCGGTCTGCACGTCCAGCACGAACGCTGGTCCAACTGAGGCGCCAGGTGGAAATGGCATGGCAAGCCGTTCCACAGGACTACATCCAGCATCTCTACGATCGTCTCCATGGGAGAATAGCAGCCTGCATTGCTGCGAAAGGTGGATATACACTGTACTAGTGCCGACATTGTGCATGCTCTGTTGCCTGTGTCTATGTGCCTGTGGTTCTGTCAGTGTGATCATGTGATGTATCTGATCCCAAGAATGTGTCAATAAAGTTTCCCTTTCCTGGGACAATGAATTCACGGTGTTCTTATTTCAATTTCCAGGAGTGTACAATATACAATGGAAGAGCACCATAGTCTTACAAAAAGTCCGAAATGTAAAGCTTTATTTCAGAATTTTTTACTTCACACTTTACCATAAACAAAGGTAATTTTTGGTTGCCGTGCAACAGTTAAGCGAGTCAGTACGCAGTTTGTATCATTTCTTTTGTTTTTAAGCCAAGTCATGATGCCCCAGGATTACTAATTTTTGCAGAAGCCACAATATGAAAAAAATAAAAGCAACTTTTCCAAAAAGCGTTTGATTTATTCTGTTTCATGTTTTTACCGCTATTCGACTCTTTGTTACGAAAAGAAGATTTATTTAGTTTCAATTTAAGATCAATGAACTTAAAAAAAATGTAAGCGGCTACCACACTGAGGATCCGGGTTCAGTTCTGGGTACAACCAGGGGTTTTCCTTGGTGGGAGGTCTGGAACGGTGCGCACTTCCTCTCGTGATGTCAACTGAGGAGTCACTCGACCTGGTAGTAGTGACTCCGTGTCTGCCAACACGACAATGGCCGGGAGAGAGGTGGGCTGACATCTCGCCTGTCTGTACCGCTCTCAAGTGACGCCATTATCTGATGGATGACACGGCGGTCGGACCCAATGGACCTGTCTGTGTGCAGAGCAGGCGGTCTTAATTATGTTTTAATGGGGCAAACGTACTTGTTTAAGAGCATTCAAAAACTCTTCAAGACACTTGCTACCTTGTGCATCGAAACTTTTCCCGAAAATATCAGAGAAATATTCTAAAATTGAAAGGCAAGACCGGAGTCGTTTATTGCCGAGTGAACTCTACCAATTGAGGATGTCACGCAAGGCTCCGTCGTTGTATCAAGCAATCAACTGTTTACTTGTGTCCACAAAACTATTCACTTAAGTATAAGTATGTATTCGCGTTAGAAATAGATTTCCTAAGGTCCTTGTGATATGCTACAAGTTAGTGTGTAGTTCAGTTTATAACAATCGTATCTGACCCTAGAGCCATGAGGAAATATGTTTCATCCGAGTGGCGCCAGCCTATCTTCTTGCTGCAAACAACTACGGAGCCTAGTAAAGTTTATTTATTTATCCCATTTATCATATGTAATATCCTGAACAAAATGATATTGGAATTGAGTTAAATATAGTGTTTAGAAATAAGAAAAATTACAAGTTCCGTATGCTGAAGTTCGTGCATTCACTTGCAGTAGTGCTGCAAATATTCTCTAAAAGATCTTTCTGACAATTCCATATTTAATATACCTTTCAAATCATCTGGAAACCTGTTGAACTTTTTCATTCTCATCTATCAGTCCCTTCTGATACAAACTTCTATTACCTTGGATTTCATGTAAGATAGCTTGCAGTCTGGTATTATGCTTGCTTATGTCGCATTTTTTTCATACTACCTTCATTGCAAGTCACTTTTGTTTAATACATTAGTGTAATAATAATATACACACATGTTACTGTCAGTGTTTTAAACAAAGCTTCACATGACTGTCTATCTCTCTTCCGTGTAGTAATACCAAAAGCTCTCTTTTGGTTTCGAAAGGTCCCCAGAACTGCTGGAGAATTTACGCGCAATACGTGTCCACAGAAAAATATGCATAGCAAGCACTCACTGGTGATTGCTGAATTGTGGTTTATTTTGGGGTCCTTAAGTAACAATAGCCTGTTCCCAGCTTGAATCTGATATGTCCAATAAGTATGTCTCATTTTAAGTCACTTTATACCCAAACACCGACAACTGTCGTTGCATCTTAATTTCTGGGTTGATCGTTGACGGTGACACCACGGTGAGACAGCATGTTATTTTTATTGTTATGGAAATGTACTGTAATTCTTTTCCTGTTGTTTATTATGTGCTGAATTATTGTTAACAATTTTCTGAGCTGTGTCACCAGCTCGTAGTCTTCTCGTTAACGTTGGAGTATCGATCCCGAGGCTTCTGGTTCGATTCCCGGTCGGGTCGGGGATTTTCTCAGCTCGGGACTGTGTGTGTATGTGTGTGTGTTTTAATCATCATTTCATCACCATCGACACCCAAGTCGCCGAAGTGGCGTCAGATATGAAGACTGACAAGGCGACCGAACTCCCTGGAACGGGACGCCCGGCCAACAATGCCACATGCACATTTCGTTACTGATCTGACTTGTGTCAAAGTTTACTATAATTGATTGGATAATATTGTTTTTTCCTGCTTTTACTGATAATGATATCTCATCTGCAAAGAGAATTGTCTTATACAAATCAGCTTGCATCAGATCATTTACACAAATCCGAAAAAGAAGACATCCTATTACTGACTCTTGAGGTGCCCCTTAGATGAGTGAGGGTTCTTCTGAAAAATATTCCGAATCTATTTGCTTTTTTGCACGTACGTGAATTTTCTTTACTTTTTGCTTGTGGTTCCTTGGAATCTACTCGTTTAAAAGCCCCATAATCCCATAGTATTCAAGCTTGTTTAGGAGACTTATGTGGTTTACCATGACGAAAGCTTTTGTTACATCTAAAAATAGAGCTGATATGTGCTTTTTCGCACCAATTGCTTTCAAAACAGTGGTTATGCACTCGCAGTCATCCGTTTCAATTGACTTATTGCTTCTTAAAGCTTGTTAGGAACTAGATAATATTCCATTTCTGTTTATAGTCTCGTATGAGGGGCGTTCAACAAGAAATACAACACAGTGTTTTCTGAGAGCAGGTTTGTTGTATTCAGTATCTCAATACTTCATATTATACCCCACTCTTCTGGCCACAAAACCCTATTTTTCAACATAATCTCTCTTCAATACGACCGCCTAATGCCACCTTACTGGAGGGAGCTGTACGCCCGCGTGGTACCACTCCACTTGTCGACGTCAGAGCCGTTGTCTTGCTGTATCGATAATCTCCCCATCATCGACGTACTGATTCTCGCGGAGTGCATCCTTCATTGCCGCTGTGAGAAGTAGGTTATATTGTAGCGAAACTGAAAAAGATAGTTACTGTGAATTTATATGGGTCTCTGAAAATTATTTCGAGTTTCGAGCAGTTAATTCATGAGCCCACTCGAATAATAAATGGTTGTGAAAACACACTTGAACTTTTAGCAACAACTAACCTACTAACGAGCATCAAAACGGATACAGGGATCAGTGAACACAGATTGCCGTAGCGAGAACAAAAACCGTAACTCCCAAATCCACCAAAAATAAACGGAAAATACGTCTGTTGACGCCTTACTGACAGACAATCTCCATTCTTTCCAAATTAGCAATGTAAGTATAGATCACACGTGGCTTGAATCCAAGGAAATAGTATCGACAGCAAATGTGAGATTTATACCAAATGAAATGACAAACGATAGAGCTGATCCTCCATGGTACACAAAATGGGTCAGAACAGTGTTGCACAAACAACGAAAAAAGGCTAATAAATTTAAACTATCGTAAAACCCCCGGGACTGGTGATCTTTTACAGAAGCTCTAAATATAGCGTGGACTTTAACGCGAGATGCTTATAATAGTTTCCATAACGAAACTTTGTCTCGAAACCTGGCAGAAAATCCAAAGAGAGTTTGGTCGTATGTAAAGTATGGCTAGTTGCAAGACACTGTCAGTGCCTTCTCTGTGTGACAGCAACGGAAATACTATCGACGACAGCGTTGCTAAAGCAAAGTTACTAAACACAGCCTTTCTAAATTCCTTTACTGAAGAAGGCGAAGTAAATGTTCCAAAATATGAAGCAAGAACATCTCCCAACACGAGTAA
Organism: Schistocerca gregaria; assembly: GCF_023897955.1. Lineage (NCBI taxonomy): Eukaryota > Metazoa > Arthropoda > Insecta > Orthoptera > Acrididae > Schistocerca > Schistocerca gregaria. The sequence goes on from NC_064924.1 coordinate 48,259,526, forward strand.
CTGATAAGCAGATATCCTCGTAATAGTGAAGTAACTTCCGTCATTTAATAAAAGCAACTCTTCCGGTCCAGATTCCGTACAAATTATTTCCTTTCGAAGTATATTGATGCAATAGCTCCACAGCTAACAATCATATACAACTGCTCGCTCGACGAAAGATCCGTACCCAAAGACAGGAAACTTGCACACGTCACACCCGTATTCACGAGAGGAAACATGAGTAATCCACAAAATTACAGGCCCATATAATTAACGTCGATATGCAACAGGATTTTGGAACATATATTGTGTTCGAACATTATGAATTACCTCGAAAAGAACGGTCTATTGACACATAGTCAACACCTATTTAGAAAACATCGCTCTTTTGGAACACAACTACCTCTTTACTCACATGAAGTGTTGAGTGCTGTCGGAAAAAGATTTGAAACTGAGTATTGATAGATTTTCAGAAGGCTTTTGACACAGCACCGCACAAGCGGCGGCTGGTAATCAAATTGCATGCCTATGGAATACATCTCAGTTATGCGACTAGATTCGTAATTTCCTGTCAGAAAGGTTACAGTTTTTAGGAACGGACGGAAAGTCATCGAGTAAAGCATAAGTGATGTATGGCATTTCACAAGATAGTATTGTAGGCCCTCTGTTGTTCCTTATCTATATAAACGATTCAGGAGATGAACTGAGCAGCCGTCTTAGGTTCTTTGCAGATGATTCTGTCGTTTATCGTATAATAAAGTCATCAGGAGATCAAAATCAATTGAGGTAACTATATGGAGCGAAAATTAGGAATTTTCTCTAAATAATGAAAAGTGTGATGTCATTCACATGAGTGCTAAAAGGAATCCGTTAAACTTAGGTTGCACGACAAATCAATCAAACCTAAGGCTTTAAATTCGACTAAATACCTAGGAATTACTACTACGAACAACTTAAATTGGACAGAACACATACACTATTGGCCATTAAAATTGCTACACCAAGAAGAAATACAGATGATAAACGGGTATTCATTGGACAAATATATTACACTAGCACAGACATGTGATTACATTTTCATGCAATTTGGGTGCGTAGACCCGAGAAATCAGTATCCAGAACAACCACCTCTGGCCGTAATAACGGCCTTGATAGGCCTGGCCACTAAGTCAAACAGAGCTTGGATGGCGTGTACAGGTACAGCTGCCCATGCAGCTTCAACACGATACCACAGTTCATCAAGAGTAGTGACTGGCGTACTGTGACGAGCCAGTTGCTCGGCCGTCATTGACCAGACGTTTCCAATTGGTGAGAGATCTGGAGAATGTGCTAGCCAGGGCAGCATTGGAACATTTTATGTATCCAGAAAGGCCAGTATAGGACCTGGAACTCGCGGTCGTGCATTCTCCTGCTGAAATGTAGGGTTTCGCAGGGCTCGAATGAAGGCTAGAGCCACGGGTCGTAACACATCTGAAATGTAACGTCCACTGTTCAAAGTGCCGTCAATGCGAACAAGAGGTGACCGAGACGTGTACATCCCATACCATGACGCTGGTCGATGCGCCAGTATGGCGACGACGAATACACGCTTCCAATCTGCGTTCATCGCGATGTCGCCAAACACGAATGCAGCCATCATGATGATGTAAACAGAGCCTGGATTCACCGGAAAAAATGAAGTTTTGCCTTTCATGCACCCATGTTCGACGTTGAATACACAATCGCAGGCGCTCCTGTCTCTGATGCAGCGTCAGGGGTAATCGCCACCATGGTCTCCTAGCTGATAGTCCATGCTGCTGCAAACGTCGTCGAACTGTTCGTGCAGATGGTTGTTGTCCTGTAAACGTCCCCATCTGTGGCTGCACGATCCGTTACAGCCTAGCGGATAAGATACCTGTCATCTCGACTGCTAGTGTTACGTGGCCGTTGGGATCCAACACCTCCTGAAACCACCGATTCCATATTATGCTAACAGTCATTGGATCTTGACCAACACTAACAGCAATGTCGCGATACTATAAACAGTAATCGAGAAAGGCTACAATACGACCTTTATCAAAGTCGGAAACGTGATGGTACGCATTTCTCCTCCTTACACGAGGCATCACAACAACGTTTCACCAGGCAACGGCGGTAAACTGCTGTTTGTGTATGAGAAATCGGTTGCAAACTTCCCTCATGTCAGCACGTTGTAGGTGTCGCCACCGGCGACAACCTTGTGTGAATGTTTGGAAAGCTAATTATTTGCATATCACAGCCTATTCTTTCTGTCGGTTAAATTTCACGTCTGTAGCACGTCATATTCATGGTGTAGCGATTTTAATGACCAGTAGTGTAGACAATGTTGTGGGGAAGGCGAACGAAAGCCTGCGATTTATTGGCAGAACGCTTAGAAGACGCAACAGATCTACTAATAGGACTGCCTACACTAGGCTTGTCCTCTTTTGGAGTACTGCTGCGCAATGTGGCATCCTTACCAGGTAGGATTAACGGAGCACATCGAGAAAGTTCAAAGAAGGGAAGCAAGTTTTGTATTTATACAACGAATGCTTTCACGACCTAATGTTTCAGCTGCTGAGAATTTTTCCGGGTTGTATGGCCGTGGTCCATGGAACTCTTCAATACCTGACGTTTCACCCAAGGCTACGTTGGCTTGCCGGCAAGACTCAGCGCAACTAGGAGCACCACCGAAGACGTCCAATGCAGCCTTGGATGAAACGTCAGTGATTGAAGAGTTCCATGGACCACGGCCATACAACCAGAAAAAATTCTCGCGTTTTGTATTATTGCGAAGTAGGGGAGAGAGTGTCTCGGACATGATGTGCGAGCTTGGATGGCAAACATTAAAACAAAGGCGTTTTCCGTTGGAGCGAGATCTTTTCGCGAAATTTCTGACACCAGTTTTCTCTTCTGAGTATGAAAGTATTTTACTGTCGCCAACTACACAGGGAGAAACTATCATCATAATAAAATATCGGAAATCAGAGCTTGTGTTTTTTTCCACGCGCTGTTCGAGAATGGAATAATAGATAATTGTTGTGATGATGGTTCGATGAACCCTCCGCTGGTCACTGAAGTGTGCTTTTCGAAGGAGGAGGAGGAGGAGGAGGAGATTAGTGTTTAAACCCCCTTCGACAACGAGGTCATTGGAGACGGAGCATAAGCTTGGATTTCGGAAGGATGGGGGAGGGAAATCGGCCGTGATGCCCTTTGAAAAAAACCATCCGGGCATTTGCCTGAAACGGTTTAGGGAAATCACGGAAAATCTAAATCAGGATGGCCGGAGACGGGTTTGAACCGTCGTCCTCCCAAATGCGAGTCCAGTGTGGTAACCACTGCGCCACCTCGGTCGGTCGATTTTCGAAGGAGCCCTTTAGATGTAGACGTAGACTGGACCGAACAGATTGAAGCCGGAAGGTATGAGATCCGAGAGGAAGAACAATCCAATGAACTTTTGCGATGTCCTGTCGGGTGCGCAGACTTATGTGAGGCCTTGCGTCATCATGTAGAAGTTCATCTGCATTTCTGTGGTGCCAGACGTACTGAAGTCGTTTCTTCAATTTCCCGGGGAAAGTACGGTACACTGCAGAGTTGATCGTTGCACCGCGAGGGAGGACATCAAACAGAACAACCCTATCAGAGTCCCAAAAGACCTCCGTCATGTCATTACTCGCTGAGGGTGCGGCTTTGAATTTTTCCTTCGGAGGAGAGGTGGTGATGCGCCGCTCCACGGATTGTCATTTTGTTTCTGGTTTGAACCCTTATCTCATAGCGTGTGACGATGGTCAACGGAAAGTTCTTACAATCAGCGTTGTAGCTCGCAAGCAATTCCGCACATATGATTCCTAGTTGCTCCTTGTGGTCTTCTGGAAGGCGGCGAGGAACCCAGTGGGCAGACACCTCTGACTATACCAACAGGTGGACGAGTGTGTCAGCACTACCAACAGAGACGTCCAGCTGTGCAGCGAGATGATCCGTGCATCACCTCGACAGAGAGTGTCCTCACGTTCCAACATTGCGGGAGTCAACAGTGAGAAGTCGGACAGGTGTGCGCGACGTAGCTGCGACAGTGACAAGAGCCTCGCCAACGGTGATATTCAGGAAGCCGTCGCATTAGCCAAGCAAGTGACATCTTTAGGCACTGTTCTCGAACTAAAAATTATCTTATACGCAGTCTACTAGCCTGAGATAAAGGGTCACGGAAACCAACAATGACAAGAGATGTGGAACGTTTTCCAGCAAACGAAAGGCCGCTCTGACTCAGTGCTCCAACCTCCGAGTTCCTCACAGCCGTGTTTCCCGAGGACACATTTGGAGCGATTCAAATTTATACTATCATACGACTTCGCTTCAATCACACCTCTTTTCCTCAATATCTATATCGGATCAACGTTTACGCTTCGCCAGCGTGCGTGTGTGACCATGAGTCGGAAGCTGATTTCAACCACATATTGTTTATGTGTTCCAGATATTACTGTGAGCGGTTGGACTTGCTGAAGCCAATGCTGAGTTTGGGGTACCACCGTCCTCAATCAGCTACTTCTTCTTTTTTTTTTTTACCAAAGACATTCGCTTTTATAAAATGCTTGTTAAGGTACTTACGAGTACTAGGCACAATCTGTAGGTTTTAATGGTGTACTTATTCCATTTTTCTGTCTTGTTTCTGAAGATATTTCAGGAATTGTGTGGACTGTAACTCAACACAATTTTAACTTCCTTTTACGCTAATTGTTCCAAAAATATAGTGGACACAGCTGCGACGGTTTTGCGCATTCTCTACTTGTAAATACGCATTTCTTATTCTTTTATTCAATTCTATGTACATTGTACACTGAAGAGCCAAAGAAACTGGTACATCTGCCTAATATAGTGTAGGAACTCCGCGAGCGCGCATAAGTGGCGCAGCACGACGTGGTATGGACTCGACTAATGTCTGAAATACTGCTGGAGGGAACAGACACCATGAATCATGTGGGTCTGTCCTTAAATCCGTAAGACTTCGAAGGGGTGGAGATCTCTTCTGTCAGCATGTTGCAAGGCATCCCAGATATGCTCAATAATGTTTATGTCTGGGGAGTTTGGTGGCCAGCGGAAGGGATTAAACTCAGTGCAGTGTTCCTGGAGCCACTCTGTAGCAATTTCGGACGTGTATCGCGTTGTTGTGTTGGAATTGCCGAAGTCCATCGGAATGCACAATGGACATGAATGGATGCAGGTGATCATACAGGATGTTTACGTGCGTGTCACCTGTCAGAGTCGTATGTAGACGTATCACGTTTCCCATATCACTCCAACATCACACGCTCCACTCCATTACAGTCCCCTGGTGACATGCTTGATCCATGGATTACCTCCATACTCGTACACGTCTATACGCTCGATATAGTTTGAAACGAGGCTCGTCCAACCAGCACATGTTTCCACTCAACAGTCCAATATCAGTGTTGAGGTGTAAAGCGAGGTACAAAGTTTTGTGTCGTTTAGTGATCAAGGGTACACCAGTGGGCCTTTTGCTCCGAGAGCCCATAACGATGATGTTTCGTTGAATGGTCCGCACGCTGACACATGTTGATGGCCCAGGACTCAAATCTGTAGCAGTTTGCGGAAGTCTTGCACTTCTGCCACGTTGAACGATTCTCTTCAGTCGTCGTTGGTCCCGTTCTTGCAGGATCTTTTCCGGCCACAGCGATGTCGGACTATTGATATTTTACGGGACTCCTGATATTCACGGTACACTCGTGAAATTGTCCTACTGGAATATCGCCACTTCATCGCTGCCTCGGAGACGCCGTCTCCCATCACTCGTGCGCTGACTATAACACCACGTTCAAACTCACTTATATCTTGATAGCCTGCGACTGCAGCAGCAGTAACCGATCTAACAACTGCGCCAGGCACTTGTTGTCTTATATATGCATTTCTGACGGCAGCGCTGTATTCTACCAGTTTAAATATCTCTGTATTTGATTACGCATGCCCAGATCAGTTTCTTTGGTGCTTCAGTGTTGATAACTAAATGGAGATGCTTCAAATCGCTCTAAGCATTATGGGACTTAACATATGAGGTCATCAGTCCCCTAGACTTAGAACGCCTTAAACCTAACTAAGCTAAGGACACCACACACAGCCATGCCCCTAGGCAGGATTCGAACCTGCGACCGTAGCAGCACCACGGTTCTGGACTGAAGCGCCTAGAACAGCTCGGCCACAGCGGCTGACTTAAATGGAGGTGCTTGTCGGAAGGGGAAGCAGATAAAAATAGTGACTCACCGTGTTTTTGTACACTGCCGAATCTCTGTAGACATTGTGCAAGCGCCTATGAATATCTGCGATGCTCTGGTTTTCGGCCATAAATACATTCACTGACAGCTCTCTGCTTGGAACGCACTTGCGTTACAGAGACCATTTTGAAAGGTAATAGGGACCGAAGTGAGAATATTTGCATTATGCCCTACAAGAAATACCGCCTGTTTGCTAACAAAAATCGCAGAGAAAGAAAAGTGTTGCATTGTTTATTGAACGCCTGTCTTACATTTAGACGTAACCATGACTATGCTGCCTTGCTTGCCAACCAATAGTTCTAGTCGTCTGGGAACGTTTGCTTGCGTCAGCTACTGGCGCTCTTGCCTACTGAGAGGTACCTCCGCCGACGGGGCTTATCAGGAGTGACTTACTGTCACTTGTCGGACTGCAGGCTGGTGCGCAGAGGTGCCCCTGGCTCGGGGGCGCACACGTGTCAAGGTCGCCTACCGAGAACAGCCGGCGGAGCAGGGCAGGGCCTGTTTATTTACAGTGGGGCGCGGCAGGGCTGCCTCAGCAGGTTGCTGGCCTCTTATCGCAGCGGAGGCCGCGACATCGCGCCGGCCGCTATCCTCCAGCAGCCGGCGGGCCGCGTGGGCGCTCCCACCGCTCGCCGGGTCTCCAGTGGCGCACTATTCCTGGAACGCCGTAACCCTTCGCCGACGTCGAGAATAGAACCGGCGCCCGTTTCTGTCCGCGCCGTTATCTGCACTGATAACGCACGTCGCTTTGTGCGCCCGGTCAAACTATAATCAGCGCGTGGCGGATTCGTACCTTCCGGCGTTGCGTCTCGCTTATCTAGCGTTAGCAACGAAAATAGCTCGCTGCGCCCAGAGTACGTTGCACGAGTCCAAAGTCGACCGAGTAGTCTTGGGAGGGTGATTATGCTCGTTTGCTGAATATTTTCGTATCTGGAACTCTCGGTCAGAAGTGGCTCGTTACGCAGTAATTCGTTCGGTTTGTAGACACAGTTCCGCCAGTATAGAAAGTTTTTCTCTAATCCTGATACAGATTTTCTGGGACGTTGCAACAAGGCAAAGATAAACATTTCGAATTTTTAAAAATTTATTCTGCTATGACTGCCGATTTCCGTACCACGTACAGTCATCGCGCCGTCCTATCATCGAAAACGTCACTGAGGAATGCTGATTTACTCTTTAAGAAAACCACAAAAAATATTTTCCTGTACTACAGCTAAATAATGGTACAGCATACAACTTTAAAATTGAAGCAGCCCCTGGTAACTTGGGGTTAGTCGTCAAACTATCTTACACAAGAATATCTGTCATTATAACAGTAAGTAAAGGTCGATAACATAAGTTAAACAGACGCAAACTGCCACCAGATGTCACAAGAGGGATCCCTACGACAAAACATTTGCGAAAAACAAGGCATAAACGGAGCACACATAACAGATGATACTATCCAAAAATACACTCCAATACTGACAAGAGACATAGAGATACACCAAAAAGCGGTTATTTATGCATTACAGTGTATCACCTGTGACGCCAGATACGTGATCAGACAGGCAGAACGTTCGATGTTAGACACAAAACACAGACGAGACACGGGAAGTTTGTGGCAAAAATTTTCAGAACATCTCAGGGAACTCAATCGCAAGCCCACCAACAGAGAAGAAGATATGAAAATAATTAGAATAAACAACTGACCTTGCAATAAAATGATCATATACAAGAGATCAAAGCAGAAAAAAGTCCATTTGAATGATCAAGTAAGCAAGGCAAACGAGTCACTACTTATATTAAAACACAATGGTGTAGAATAACACTCCAGTACATGGAAGATGAGAGTAACGCCACTCAACATTTAAATCCAAAATCCAGTCATCTGAAAACTTAAAACTTTCAATCACTCTCTCACAGCTATTGCATCCACATTCAACGTTTACAGCCGCATCCCATACTAACCACACCGCAAAATCCCTAATATCTTTTTTTTAAAAAAAGAGTCATACATGCACATTCAGTCTCTTTCTCCCTCCCTCTCTCTCTCTCTCTCTCTCTCTCTCTCTCTCTCTCTCTCTCTCTCTCTCTCACACTCACTCACACACACACCATACACACACACAAACGCACAGACATACCGGTAGAAAGAGAGCAGAAATGAACAGTCATTAGCTTTCATCGTATACTTCGTTAGGTAGGCAACACTTAGGTAAAAGTAAAAAAAACAAGAGACATCAAGTGAACACATATTTACGACTAATAATCACACTTTCAAGAGAAAACCTGCAGCTAATGCCAGACTAGTCCACAGCAGTTACCTTACATAATACAGAAACTACGAAACACAAAGATCGCTATGTATAAATTTGCCTACGTTTCGTAAATGAAGTGACAGTGCGAACTCTTACATGTGACGGTACTGGAAGAAACGCATATATCAGCCATAAAAACGAATAACTGTTAGTAGTAACTTATTTATGCAAAAATTAGGGCGTGTATCCGACCGGGGCAGCCTCGAGGTCAGGGGCGCATTGTCACGGTCCATGCGGCTTCACACGTCGGAAGTTCGAGTCCTCCCTCGGGCATGGGTGTGTGTGTGTTGTTCAAAAATGGTTCAAATGGCTCTGAGCGATATGAGACTTAACTTCTGAGGGCAACAGTCCCCTAGAACTTAGAACTACTTGAACCTACCTAACCTAAGGACATCACATACATCCATGCCCGAGGCAGGATTCGTACCTGCGGCCGTAGCGGTCACGAGATTCCAGACTGTAGCGCCTAAAACCGCTCGGCCACCCCGTCCGCCTGTGTGTTGTCCATAGCGTAAGTTGAAGTTAGACTAAGTAGTGTGTAGGCTTTAGGGACCGATGGTCTCAGCAGTTTGGTCCCATAAGACCTTACCACAAATTTACAAAATTAGGGCATGAACTGTTTTCTAGTATACTTAATGTAAAAGACGAAACGTGACTGGAGCATAGAAAATAAAGTGAAGCAAGATGAAGGCGTTTAAATCTATAAAACGAGCATATTTATGCTCCAAACATACACTATGTGATCAAAAATTTCCGTACTTCACTTTGTAGTGCAGAATGGACCGCTAGATGTCACTAGAGACTCACCCAGAAGTATAAAAGGAGGCAGGGAGGACTGTGTTGTCCATCATCCGGTTCCTCACCATAGTCCTCCAAAACATTCACCCTTTTCAACGACCCCACACCCTCCAACAACAGATCTCCCTCAACGCCCGCTCCGTCTTTCACATAAACACCTTCGCCACTTACTTCCGCAACCAATCCCACTTCACCTTAACCCGCCTCGACACCCTAGTTTAAGCCTCTCCCCTCCCCTCTCTTCACCCCCCCCCTCTCTTCCCATTAAGTTCCAGCACGAGTGTCGCATCCTTTTCCAGAACAACCGCTCCTTCCGCAGCAGCAAATACTTACTCACGAACACCCTGTCCCATAACCAGGTAAAAAACCTTCCTCCTGAACGAAACCTTTCTCCATCTCCATCATACAATCCGCACAACTCCCTGTGTCCTACACTGCACTGACGCTCCTGGTCTTCGAGCTCAGGGTGGAGTCGTCATCGGCCACCATAAGCATTTCGCCGTCCGGGCGCAACCACTCTCATCCTCAGCGTCTTCTTGCCCTCCCTCACCATTACCTGCACCACCATCTATGTCTGCTCCATTACCTGCACCACCATCTATGTCTGCTCCATTACCTGCACCACCATCTATGTCTGCTCCATTACCTGCACCACCATCTATGTCTGCTCCATTACCTGCACCACCATCTATGTCTGCTCCATTACCTGCACCACCATCTATGTCTGCTCCATTACCTGCACCACCATCTATGTCTGCTCCATTACCTGCACCACCATCTATGTCTGCTCCATTACCTGTACCTGCACCACCATCTATGTCTGCTCCATTACCTGCACCACCATCTATGTCTGCTCCATTACCTGCACCACCATCTATGTCTGCTCCATTACCTGCACCACCATCTATGTCTGCTCCATTGCTCCTCCTCTCTGTGACTTCATCTCCCACATTGGCCGTACCTTCTCCACCTATGTCATTTCCTCCGACAATAGCATCCACAGCGGCTCCCCTGCCGCCCTTCGGCTATTTTTGTGCACTACTTTTTTACGGTTTTTATCTCCATTTTATAGTCGCCCTCCTTTTTTGTCTGTTCTCTTCCATACTGTTACTTCCTTTGTATAATCAGTGTCTTTCTGCTGAAGAGCAGCGTATATGCTGCTGCCAGCCCACCCCAGATTGGGAATTGAAACACAATAAAGGAAAAAAAACTGTATTGTCAGCAGAGAGACAGTAACTGCAGGATGGGTCGGTGAGGAGAATCAATGACTTCGAACACGGACTAGTCACTCAATGTAAGCTGAGTAACAAATCCGTCAGGGATGTTTCAAGATACACTCTAAAAAAACAAAAAGACGCACAACGTAGCAATTATCCGAATGGGATGGAAATCTTTAGGTATGATCTACATGCACACACAAATCATTGCAATTAAGAAAAATTGGAAGATTTATTCAAGAGAAAAAGTTTCGCAAACTGAGCAAGTCACTCATGCATTGCTCCACCTTTGGCCCTTAGCAGTTATTAAACGTGCCAATGACATAGTTGTTGGATGTTGTCAATTGGGGAGAGATCCGGCGACCTTACTAGACGAGGTAGGATTTGGGAAGGACAAAGACAAGCGGAAGAAACTGTCGCCGTCTGCGAGCAGGCATTATCTTGCTGAAATATAAGCCTAGGTTGGCTTGCTATGAAGGGAAACAAAGTGAGGCGTAGAATATCAACGATTTGCCTCTGTGCTGTAGGGGTGCCGCAGATGACAACCAGTGGAGTCCTGCTACGAAATGAAAGGACACCCCAACCATCACTCCTGGTTGTCTACCCGTACGGCTGGTGACAGTCAGGCTGGTACCACACTGCTGTCCAGAGCGTCTACAGACATGTGTTCGCTGGTCATGAGGTCTCAGTCCGGTGTGGGGCTCATCATGTAGAGTCTTGCACCCCAAGGGGAGCAAGGGAGAGGCGTTAGCGGTGGCTGGTATCCTCTTTCTACAACACAAATGCACATGTGGATTAATACGGTTCTTTATTTGCAGAACTGGAAACATTTACTTAACTTGAATGGAGTCCATTTGTTGTGGTACAAGCTCATCAGTAATAGCTCTCTTCTTTCAGTTATATGTCAGCCTCGGTAATCTTGCCACTACAAACTTTATTTTCTCTCTGATAGTCCTGCTATAGTCACTAATCTGGCCGCTATGTACTGTCATAGCCTGTGATCAACTAAACCTGCTCTGCGAGTAAACTGACAGACACCAAACTGGATGAGTGAGTGTGGCCCTCCGGTCGGCAGCGGCGTCCTAAACACATGCCGTCGAGAGGACGTTGGCGGCAGGTTGCTTGTGGGTGTGTCTCTGGCCTCTCTCGTGATAGGCGCTTGGTACAGAGCCTACTAATTGAACTTTGTGCTTCATCTTTGCCAACAGGTGTGCTGCCGACAGCTTAGGCCAGCACACAGAACTCAAGGCAATTGTACCCCAGCCAAATATCAGGAAGAAGACGTGCCTGGAGACACCTCAGACAGCAGTGTGGTGACGACCTGACTACCGCTCGCCATACGGGCCAACAACTAGGAGTGATCCTCTGGGATGTAGTTGTTTTCGTAGCAGGACCCCTTTGGTTGTCATAAGTGACACTCTTACAGCACAATTGTATGTCGACGACATGCCATGGCAAGCTACCCTGTGCTTACATTTCAGCAAGATAATGCATGTCTGTACACGGTGAGAGTTTTCACTGCTTGTGTTCGCACTTGCCGAGTCCTGCCTTGGTGAGCAGTGTGGACGATCTCTGCCCAGTGGAGAGCGTTTGGAGCATGTATGTCGGTATGTCGTTTCAGTTGGGATAACACCTTCTTCAGGATAACAGTAACTACCGTTTGTGCATAGTGGACATCGTCAAGCTAAAACTGCTAATCCATAAAATATCGTCAGGCTATAAAAAATTAAAATTAATATTTAACCATGTCTAATTCTGTTTTGACATTGGTACGGAAGTAGGACGATGCAACATGGAATGGAAGACAGCATGTGTGTGTGTGTGTGTTATTGGGTGTTGCAAATGTGATGAGCATTTTCCGTATTCCTAAGATGTCGGACACTGGTTCATAAAACTTCGCTAACAGTAACCAAGAACTGCTCTCGCAGCGCTATGTTGGCGGGGAGACCGCACGGGACATTCCTCGCACGGTGACCGGACACACGCTGAAGACCGCAAGGCTCCTGAGAAGCCTCCGAGCGACGGCCAAGGACGAGGGCGGCGGACTGCGGCCGGAGGAATGTTTACATCGCTGCCGGCTCTATCGTACAAATCGCGCTCCCGGAACGACTGCGCGAGGGTCGTTTGCTGTATTGGCCGGCCATCAGCGCGGCCGGCGGCCGTAAGTCAAGGCGCGCAGCCGCCCGGGGGACGCCGCAGTGGACAAACACCGTAATGAAGCCGGCCGCCGTCAATCGATAGCGCAGCGCCCGACGGCCCACACCTGCGCGCCAAAGAAACAGGCCGGGCACCGAGCGGCCTGGAAGACGCTCTGAGCGCGAGGGTTCCCCACCGTAGAAACTGATGCACTCTAACACGACAAACAACGCACCACAAAGGAATCAACCGTACGGGACAGAAATCGATAGGTGTGATGTACATGTACAGAAAACAAAGTACATTCTCAGAAAAACAGCGTGACTGATTAGAGAGAAAGAGTTTCACAACATAAGCAAGTCAATAATGTACTGGTGCACCTCTGGCAGTTATGCAAGCAGGTATCCGCCTTGCTATGAACTGATAGAGTTTCTGGGTGTCCTCCTGAGGGGTATCGTCCCAAATTCTGTCTAATCGGGGCGTTAGATCGTCAAAATTCCGATCTGGTTGAAATGGCTCTGAGCACTATGGGACTTAACTTCTGGGGTCATCAGTCCACTAGAACTTAGAACTACTTAAACCTAACTAACCTAAGGACATCACACACATCCATGCCCGAGGCAGGAATCGAACCTGCGACCGTAGCAGTCGCGCGGTTCCAGATTGTAGCGCCTAGAATCGCTCGGCCACTCCGTCCGGCTTCCGATCTGGTTGGAGCACCTCCACATCTACATCTACATCCATACTCCGCAAGCCACCTGACGCTGTGTGGCGGAGGGTACACTGAGTACTTCTATCGGTTCTATTCCAGTCTCGTATTGTACGTGGAAAGGATTGTCGGTATGCTTCTGTGTGGGCTCTAATCTCTCTGATTTTATCCTCATGGTCTCTTCGCGAGATATACGTAGGAGGGAGCAATATACTGCTTGACTCTTCGGTGAAGGTATGTTCTCGAAACTTTAACAAAAGCCCGTACCGAGCTACTGAGCGTCTCTGCTGCAGAGTCTTCCACTGGAGTTTATCTATCATCTCCGTAAATTCTTGGTAAACGGTGCAAATATGGCTGTTGATTATTAAAATTAATATTTATACAGTTGCTGACAGGGCCACGAAATGTTGAAGATATATAGTTAAATGTGTTTCATAAAGCAATGACAATATCCCTGACTTAATTGACAACATTCTACATAACAAACAAAGGAGAACAGTGATGTCAAACGAAACACCTTTCAGCCGTCTAGTTTCCAAACTTATTTTATTTGGCTATTAGTTTCGGCGATACACTACGCCATCTTCAGGCCCCTGACCAACATGTGGGAAGATTCCACATCGGTTCTGGTCAAAACACTGGCCAACAGTACTGCTATTACTAGAATTATGTTTGCTATATCGAACACGTCAAACAACATGTGCCGACCAAATGATGGTTTACGTCATCGCTATAGCAAGCAGAAATCTACTAATACCAGTATTGCTGGCCCATGTTTTTACCGGAACCGAAGTGGAATCTAGACGGCTTGGAAACTAAGTTTGGAAACTAGACGGCTGAAAGATGTTTGAACTGGGTGTTGCATGATGTCCTTAGGTTAGTTAGGTTTAAGTAGTTCTAAGTTCTAGGGGACTGAAGACCATAGATGTTAAGTCCCATAGTGCTCAGAGCCATTTGAACCAACCAAAGATGTTTGATTTGATATCCTGTTCAAATGGCTCTGAGCACTATGCGACTTAACTCCTGAGGTCATCAGTCGCCTAGAACTTAGAACTAATTGAACCTAACTAAGTTAAGGAGATCACACACATCCATGCGCGAGGCAGGATTCGAACCTGCGACCGTAGCGGTCGCTCGGCTCCAGACTGCAGCGCCTAGAACCGTACGGCCACACCGGCCGGCTGATATCCTGTATCGATCATCCGAGTCCCGCAGCCATTACTGAAAAGACGGACATACAGAGAAAAGAAGAAAAATGTTGTCCTAAACGTATGCCCCCTCTGCAACAACAGTCATGTATAAAACCAGATGGTGTACTATCCAATATTTAGGAAAGCTGTCCGAAAAATCAGCCAAAAATCTCAAATCCGCAATTACAAAACTTCATTTTATGTAAGAGCCACTACAGTTTACATATGGCGTAACATCTAGGAAAAAAGAAAAAAACAGATTTATTAAGTAACATTGAAACTTTCATTAAGTAACATTGTTGTGTATAAAATAACTTACAATGACTGCAACAAATTGTATATTGGTGCCGGCCGAAGTTGCCGAGCGGTTCTAGGCGCTATAGTCTGGAACCGCGCGACTGCTAGTTAGGTTTAAGTAGTTCTACGTTCTAGGGGACTGATGACCTCAGAAGTTAAGTCCCATAGTGCTCAGAGCCATTTGAGCCAAGAACGGGACCAACGATGACTGAAGAGAATAGTTCAACGTGATAGAAGTGCAACCCTTCTACAAATTGCTGCAGATTTCAATGCTGGGCCGTCAACAAGTGTCAGCGTGCGAACCATTCAACGAAACATCATCGATATGGGCTTTCAGAGCGGAAGACCCACTCGTGTACCCTTGATGACTGCACGACACAAGACGATACGCCTCGCATGCGCCCGTCAACACCGACTGCTGATGACTGGAAATATGTTGCCTGGTCGGACGAGTCTCGTTTCAAATTGTACCGAGCGGTTGGACGTGTACGTGTGTGGAGACAATCTCATGAATCCATGGACTCTGCATGTCTGCGGGGGACTGTCCAAGCTGTGACAAACAGGTGGGGTGACATGGGACCTCTGATACATCTAGGTACGACTCTGAAAGGTGACACGTATTTAAGCATCCGGTCTGCTAACCTGCATCCATTCATGTCCATTGTGCATTCCGACGGACTTGGGCAATTCCAGCAGGACAATGCGACAACCCACTCGTCCGTAATTGCTACAGAGTTGCTCCAGGAACACTATTCTGAGTTTAAAGACTTCCGATGGTTACCAAACTCCCCTGACATTATTGAGCGTATCTTAGATGGCTTGCAACGTGCTGTTCAATATAGATGTCCATCCCCTCGCACTGTTAGGGGTTTACAGGCTGCCCTGCCGGAATCATGCTCTCAATTTCCTCCAGCACTACTTCAGACATTATTCGAGTTCATGCCACGTGATATTGTGGCACTTCCGCGTACTCGCAGAGAACCTACACGATATTAAGTAGGTGTACCAGTTTCCTTGGGTCTTGAGTGTATCTTTTGTAGTTTGGAAGTAATAAATGTTTGAAATCCGTTCCGTTTTTTTAAGAGGTCTGTAGTAGTTTGTCCAGTAAAGTTGCTTATAAGCATCATCGCCGACCTCGCTGAGCCGCATCGCGAGTAGATAGGTCACGTCTGGCTGGCGAGTGGGCATTTCTCCGGCCAGAGGAAGTTCACGCGTGGTGAACTGGGCTCTGGTGAATTCTCTCTCTTGAAGTCGAACCGGCAAGGAGTGAGATGGTAGTAGCAGGATGAAACATTTATATTCCACAAGCCACCCAGCGGTGTCTGGCGGAGGGCACTTTACGTGCAACTGTCATTACCTCCCTTTCCTGTTCCAGTCGCGTATGGTTCGCGGGAAGAACGACTGTCTGAAAGCCTCCATGCGCGCTCGAATCTCTCTAATTTTACATTTGTGATCTCCACGGGAGGTATAAGTAGGGGGAGCAAAATATTCGATACCTCATACAGAAACGCACCCTCTCGAAACTTGGACAACAAGCTACACCGCGATGCAGAGCGCCTCTCTTGCAGAGTCTGCCACTTGAGTTTGCTAAACATCTCTGTAACGCTATCATGCTTACCAAATAACCCTGTGACGAAACGCGCCGCTCTTCTTTGGATCTTCTCTGTCTCCTACGTCAAACTGACCTGGTACGGATCCCACACTGATGAGCAATACTCAAGTATGGGTCGAACGCGTGTTTTATAAGGCCCCAAATTTGAACGTGGACGGTTGGTCTTTCTGAAGACATTTCTGAGTATGGGCTACCATCTTCCTCAATCAGCTTCTTCTCTTTTGTGTACTAAAGAAGTTCGTCTATATAAAGTGATAGTTAACTTCATCAAGAGTACTGGTTACAATCTGTTGTTTTTAATCCTGTATGTAAATTATAAATATGTCTTGCTGATGAAGATATTTCAGAATTGGTGTGAATTGTAAGCCAAGACACTTTTAATTATACTCCAATTCAAATCAATTTTTAAAACATTATGTACAAAACTGTAACAGTTAAGCTTTTTATTCTTGTAAATATGCATTTCTGTATTTGTTTATTCAATTATTTGTACATTGTCACTATGTGTTGCCGATGGCTAAATTGAGTACACACTCAAAGGCCAAATAAAAAAATTGAAAAAAGCCACCTCCTTTGTTGATGGACTATATTTTCTAAGGACTCTCCCAATGAATCTCAACCTGGCACCCGCCTTACCAACAATTAATTTTATATGATCATTCTACTTCAAATCGTTCCGGACCCATACTCGCAGATATTTTACAGAAGTAACTGCTATCGGTGTTTGTTCCGCTATCATATAATCATACAATAAAGTACTCTTCTTTCTATGTATTCGCAATGCATTGCATTTGTCTATGTTAAAGGACAGTTGCCAATCGCTGCACCAAGTGCCTATCGGCTGCAATCTTCCTTCATTTCGCTGCAATTTTCTAATGTTGCAACTTCCCTGTATACTACAGCATCATCCGCGGATAGATGCATGGAACTTCCGACACTATCTACTAGGTCATTTACATTATTGTGAAAAGCAATGGTCCCATAACACTCCCCTGTGGCACACCAGAGGTTACTTGAACGTCTGTAGACGTCTCTCCATTGAGAACAACATGTTGTGTTCTGTTTGCTAAAAACTCTTCAATCCAGCCACACAGCTGGTCTGATATTCCGTAGGCTCTTACTTTGTTTATCAGACGACAGTGCGGAACTGTATCGAACGCCCCCCAGAAGAGATTGTATCTAATATTTTCTGGGTCTCATGAACAAATAAAGCGAGTTGGGTCTCACACGATCGCTGTTTCCGGAATCCATGTTGATTCCTACAGAGTAGATTCTGGGTTTCCAGACATGACATGATACGCGAGCAAAAAACATGTTCTAAAATTCTACAGCAGATCGAAGTCATAGATATAGGCCTATAGTTTTGCGCATCTGCTCGACGACCCTTCTTGAAAACTGGAACTACGTGTGCTCTTTTCCAATCATTTGGAACCTTCCATTCCTCTAGACACATGCGGTACACAGCTGTTAGAAGGGGGGCAAGTTCTTTCGCGTACTCTGTGTAGAATCGAATTGGTATCGTGTGAGGTCCAGTGGACTTTCCTCTGTTGAGTGATTTCAGTTGCTTTTCTATTCCTTGGACACTTATTTCGATGTCAGCCATTTCTTCGTTCGTGCGAGGATTTAGTGAAGGAACTGCAGTGCGGTATTCCTCTGTGAAACATCTTTGAAAAAAAGGTGTTTAGTATTTCAGCTTTACGCGTGTCATCCTCTGACTCAATGCCATTACCATCCCAGAGTGTCTGGATATGCTGTTTTGATCCACTTACTGATTTAACGTAAGACCAGGACTTCTTAGGATTTTCTGTCAAATGGGTACATAGAATTTTACTTTCGAATTCACTGAACGCTTCACGCATAGCCCTCCTTACGCTAACTTTGACATCGTTTTGGCAGTTGTAGGAGCCGTGAGTTCATGCTGTGCCGTCTCTCGGGCACGTGGGACGCTGGAGGGCAGCGAGTTAAGCGATCAGTTGTGCTCGACCACAAAGAGCTGGCAGACGACCATTGCGGCCTGAGGGGCGAATGCTGCAGCGGGTCTCCAGTTCCAGGGGCTTCAGCTCTCGTCTTCTTAACGAGGGTAAGCACTCTCCTGACGAGTCTGCATTTAAGGCGCCGGCTTTACTAGAATTCTGCTGTCCTGCGGTGTCTTTCCTAGTGCAGTTCGCACGTTTTGCAATGTCGCCTGTACTCTCCACGCTGTGTGTTTGCCTAGAGAGTCCTTGATATTTTATCGCGTTTTGCCGACTTACCTTTGCCTGCGTCAAACTGTCGCTACTATCGTCTCGTTTTGTCTAAGATCAGTCATCCACGAACAACGTCCTTCTCATGTGTGTATTGTTGTTTATTTAATGACTCCACACTGATACATGTGCTTATTAATATATTTGTAACAATATTATGAAAAGGACAGTTGCTATTCAACACATAGCAAAGATCTGAGTCGCAGATAGGCACAGCGAAAAGACTGTTGGAAAGTGAGCTTTCGGCGACAAGGCCTTTGTGGAAAACATACAATACACTCACATACACACACTCACGCAAACGCAACTCAGACACACACAGCTGGAGATGGCTTGTGTGGTTTCAACAAAGGCTTTGTAGCCGAAAGCTCACTTTCCGACAGTCTATTTGTTGTGGCTATCTGTGACTCAGCGTCTGCGCTTTGTTGTGTGAATCACCAATCATTTTCATGATATTGTTACATTCCATCCTGAATTTTCCATTGTTTTAGTAATATATTTGGCTCTTTATAAATTTAATGAGTGTTATTGACGCCCTTTGGGCCTATTTGATTGTGACCACATGCGCTCACAGTGTTTACTGAGTAATTACTATCTGCTTCGCGTACGGGAAGCGTTATGTGTTCTGTTTGTGACTGTTATTTGGTATACAGTCCGCAGCTCGTGCTCTTGCAGTAGCTTTCTCGCTTCCCGCGCACGGGCTCCCGGGTTCGATTCCCGGCGGGGTCAGCGATTCTCACTGCCTCGTGATGACTGGGTGTTATGTGTTCTTCATCATCATTGTCTCGCAAGTCGCCGAAGTGGTGTCAACTAAAAAAAAAGGATCTGCAATACATCGGCCGAACTTCCCCGCATGGGCTGCTCTGAGCACTCTACTCTGGTCATCAGTCCCCTAGAACTTAGAACTACTTAAACCTAACTAACCTAAGGACATCACACACATCCATGCCCGAGGCAGGATTCGAACCTGCGACCGTAGCAGTCGCGCGGTTCCGGACTGCGCGCCTAGAACCGCTCGGCCACAACGGCCGGCTCCCCGCATGGGGCCTGCCGGCCAACAACGCAATGCGATCACTTCATTTCATTTGGTACACAGACTGTTCCCGTTGCTTGAATTGTCCTAGGGAGAAACAGATTCCCTTACCTAAATTACGGGGAACCGGACCTGAGATATCGCTGTTGCTTGATTATGTGTACCTTTTCTTATCGTTTTAAAACGGTATTTTATTCGTGTTTTAGAGGCAACTAATCTGAGTTGCTCCGGCGGGCTATTGTGAGGCGTCTTACTTCACGGTGGCCCCCTGGCTGATGCTGGTTAAGCCCGACCATCCGGAGTTGCTCTGAGAGGTTAATGGGTGAATTTACGTCATTTACTAATTTTTGAAATTTAAATTCGAGGTATTTATTATTAATAGAGACAGGATTGTATGCATTTGGATGTTGCATATGCATTTGCGTATTTGGCTCCTCTTTACCGGTTGTTGCATATTTTAACTTATTTGTTTAATCGTCTGGCTAGGACCCCCCCCCCCCCCCCCCCTCCCTGCGGGCAGACCGTTCGCCGGGTGCCGGTCTTTCAATGTGACGCCACTTCGGCGGCCTGCAGGCGAAGAGGATGATGGGATGATGATGAGGACAGCACAGCACCCAGTCCGTGAGCGGAGGAAATTCTCCGACCCAGCCGGGAATTGTATCCGGGCCCAGAGGATTGACAATCCGTCACGCTGAACGTTCAGCTACCGGGGGTGGACGTATTTTAACTAAAAACTAGTGACGCTGCATATTTTTGCTCTATGTTTATAATAATTTGAAGATATAGACGGTCCGTCTGTAGCTCGATCAAGTTTTCATATCTTACAGATTGACCTGGACCTAGAACTGCGTACAGTCGCTAACCGAGAGGCCACTGCCTGGCGAAATCATTACTGAAGAGGAACAGGAACAGGCGGGCAGACTCAATGCTCCTGCGCCCGCGCCCCCGGGCGCAAGCCGGCGTCTGTGGCCGAGCGGTTCTAGGCACTTCAGTCCGGAACCGCGCAACTGCTACGGTCGCAGGTTTGAATTCTGCCTCGGGCATGGATGTGTGAGATGTCCATAGGTTCGTTAGGTTTTAAGTAGTTCTAAGATCTAGGGGATTGATGTCCTCAGAAGTTAAGTCTCATAGTGCTCAGAGACATTTGAACAATTTCAAACTCCGCAAGCTTTTAGTCGCACGTCCATTGTTTCATTTTAGTTTTCTATTTACTTCTAGTCGGTTGAACGTGTTTACGACGTGTAGTGTGTAACGTGTTATGCACCATACCGCCCGAAAAAAGAAATATCGTTTCGTGTGTAGCTCACCACCCTGTAACATTTGCACATGACGGAATTGTTTTATATTGTCGAGTTTTGGAGAAAAACGTTTCGTGCAAAAACAAAAGTTTCAAATAGACCAGCATGTCAAGACAAGTCTTTGTACCGCAGCAACGCAGAAGAGAGGACCACGGCAACAGCTTTTGACAGCAGCAGGGCTGTCCAAAAGTAACCAAAAGAGTGTGTATAACATGGGTCTATGTGAAGCAATATTCCTCTTCACAAACTTGCAAACCCTATCCTCAAAGGCTTCCTGCGCAAATATTGCGTAAATCAAAGTATACCAGATGAATCAAGACTGCGTGAAAATTACATAACGACAGTTTACGTAAATATTCTGGAAAAAATACGCAATGAACTCAAGGACAGCATATCTGGATTTCTGTTGACGAACCAACAGACATATGTGGCCGTTACATTGGAAATTTAATTGTTGGTGCTTCAAAAGAAGAGCCCTCTTCTTCCTATTTAAAAGCATCAAATAATTTGAAAAAGAAAATCATTCTGTCATCACCAGATTTGTGAATGAGGATATTAGAAAAACATTTCCAGAATCTTCTGCAGATCAAAGGGTGTTAATGCTTACTTCAGAAGCTGCTCCCTATATGATCAAAGAATTTGATTCATATGACGTTCTTTGTTCATGGAGGACATCGCCTTGCTGAAGAAACACGTTTCCACGTTTGTAAATATACTGATTTCATTCACAAAGAATGTGTTGCTAAAGGCTCCTGCTCGCATCAAGACCTACAAAGAAAAACTAGCAAATGTGCCTTTACCTCCCGAACCAGTGGTAACTCGTTGGGGTACGTGGGTCTATGCTGTGTTGTTTTACAATGTACATTTCGAGGCCATTAGAGGGGTGGTAAACGACTTCGATAGTGCAGAGGCTTTGGCAGTTTGCCAGTGCAAGGAAGCTTATAATGATTCCTGTGTTAAAACAGACGTTGCTGTGATTAGCATTCATTTTTTCCATATAACTGCAAGTATTAAAAAGCTTGAAACTCAGGGTTTGGCGTTGTGTTAATTGATAAAATTATTCTAGTGAACTCCTCATTGCCAGAGGTATTCCCAAAAAAAAAACTTATAGAAAAGTTTGAAAACATTTTAAATCATAACCCCGGCTTTGAACCCTTGTGCCAGGTTTTATTAATGGCGTGGGTGAACTTTTACCAGAAACAATAATTGCCAACGTAGCACCCAAATTCAAATACTGCCCAGTTACCTCAGTTGATGTAGAACGGTCCTTTTCTGCCTTTAAAAATGTTTTGAGTGATCGAAGAGACAATCTTATTACTGAACATTTGGAACAATACTTGACTGTTTATGTTTGCAGCAGTACAAAAATGTAAAATAAATTGTAAATGATGCTTTGGTCCAATAGTATTAATTAAAAGTTAATACTGTTCAAAAAATTCATGATTGTACTTTGTTTTTTAAATGAAATATTAAAGAGTTTTTGAGCGTGCCCCTCTGCGTGCGTTATATCTCGAAGTTGGTCCAGTACATATCGATTGTTTCGCTGCAACTCACTCACATCGCATCCGCTTGTTACCGATAACAGTAGTAAAGAAGGAACAATTCTTGAAACACGGTATGCACCCCCATTTTGCAAATTTTTAGGTACTAATCCCAGAAAGACCCCCTTCCTCACCTCTACCAGGAAGTATTCAGAAAATGATATCAGCGTTCTAAATGTACCGATTTCTCGCGTGTCTGGCACTCTTCCTCGTAATCAATATTGAGTGGCTCGAATTTGAGATATAATGCACGCAACAGCCACCACATTTTTCAGTTATTTGATCTTGCACATTTCGACACTTTTCATGCATTTTACAGCATTTTTCATGAATGTATGCATGCTTGTTTTATGATTTTTTTGATGCATGTAATCCTTTCTCTAATTATTGACTTCTGTTTAATTTGCTTTGCGTCTCCAAAGTGCAACTAATTTGTTATTCAGCCTTTGCTGCTCTGGAAATTTGCCGTTCAGTTTAAATTTAACTGGGTGCTTCTGCAATTTTGTTGTCTAAAACGAAGTACTAGCTGTTCGATTTAACAAAAAAGGAAATTATTATGTGGAATCTTATGTATGTTTGGGTCTTAAGTGAATCTACTTCGAAATAAATGAGATTTACTAGTGTTTCTGTAATGAACGATTTCAGTCCCCACTCCCCCAGTTCGTCCTTATCCGAACTCAATAGGAGTGCAGTGACACGAACATATATGACAAGCTGCCAACTGTTACGGCATGGGAACCACTGACACTCTTGTTTCTCATTGACCCCTAAATGCAAGTGATTTGCTTAGCAAAATAAGGAGCTAAAAGCACTAACGGAACCAAAACTGCTACAGTCTTCAGGAACTTCTTACGTGTGCTAGGTGAGCCATTGCTTAGCGAGAGACAGTTTCGCGTAGGCTTCTCCTGAAGATGCTGGTCTGGGGGGGAACGCTCTGCAGCGCGTTGCCGGAACCGCCAGACCTGAGGCCGTAAATCACGCCGGAAATAAAGGGCGAACGGCTGAAATCGATGCAGCGGAACTTTGCTGATGACGACGCAGAAAGTGCGGTAAGACGCGGCCGCCGCGCCGCCTGCGATTTAAATATTCGAGCCCCCTCCCCCCGCCTCCTCCCCCTCCCCCCGCCAACTCTCTGGGACTCGCCTGGAGCGGCAGCCTCGGTCTGGAGGCAGTCTGGAGCCGCACACCAGACGCGGCGCAAGGGTCTCTCTGACCGTTGCAAGCTGCACGACTAGGCAGACAGGCAGTGTCCTAAATCTCCTCCTCCACCGTGTTTTTACTTATTTTTCTTAAGTACCGTGGGTCCATCTGAACCAAAGTTACGCGAATCTGGAAGGAGACACTCGGCAAATAATTCACAGAACGCTAAACGCGTCCCTCTTGTAATGCTTAGCGTCGGTGTCGTTTGACTTTGAGTTCCCGGCCTCCATCCCAAGTGAGCATGCCGATTTTTTCTCGGGTGAGAACAGCTAGAACTGGATACACCCAGCTCCGTGAGCAAACTGCGTGTGCTGCACTCCTCGCAAATGTAGAATGTCTTATGTGTGACACAATACTCGAACACTCGAGGACAGTTGCAAGAGACATCAGCGACACACCGCACCAAAATACAAAACGGATCGATTGTCGCCGAGTACTGCCTCGAGCATAACAATCAAATGAAACGCGAGGAGACCAGTTATCGTGCTACAAACGGTGTGATTATGGGACGGTGTAATTAAGGGAACTATCGAAAAAATGCCACCTGGTTTCCAGCTTATCGCCAGTCTTTCGTCAGCGTAACTTACCACTTTTCGCTTCTCGCTTACGGAAGCAGCGACTCAATTTCACCGCGGTGGATTACCCGAGCGTTCTCAGGCGCTGCAGTCATGGACTGTGTGGCTGGTCCCAGCGGAGGTTCGAGCCCTCCCTCGGGCATGGGTGTGTGTGTTTGTCCTTAGGATGATTTAGGTTAATTAGTGTGTAAGCTTAGAGACTGATGACCTTAGCAGTTAACTCTCATAAGATTTCACACACATTTGAACATTTTGACTCAATTTCTTGGACGTTTGCCCTTGCTTCTGGGTCCATTTTTCTGCATGTTATTTTGACGACGGTCCCAGCCATCTTCTTCAGATGCTGTGACTTACGTTGTTAGTGTACTCGCTGCGAGGACTACACAGCAGACCGTGAGGTACTCAGTGTCGCACCGCTAATAGATGTATGACAAGGTCAGAATCCAGAATCCGCTTCATCGTTATTGTCGGTATCACTTAAAAACACTGCCACATTGCCCTTCTTCACAATCCTAATGATGTCTCTGTCAGTGGAAACCGTGCTCAAAACTATATAAACATTCATTGAGACATTCATCTAATTCTTTATTCTCACTAGGCACATGTGAATAACAATCGTCAAAAACCGCCTAAAGTATTTCGAGTCGTTCATTTCATTCAGTTTTCTGAATAGGACCACCTCTAAAAGCAGGAAGACGTTCAAGACGAAAACAGTAACCATTTTAACTATCAAAATACAATAAAAATGCTAAATAAGCAAAACCTCAGTGAAGGCAACCGAGTTTGAAACATTAACAACTTGTGTGAACAATTAAATATACGAAGTACTTGAAACATATTACATCACAGTTCATTTAGAGACAACGTGTAGAAAACACGACTTATCTCGGAATCCGTACGTAACGGATGGTACCCGAAACACAAGGAAGCTCATGACCTGTCCACGATGTGCTGATAGCCGGGTTCGACCCCCAGCACCCACTAAGCCCTTTGATGCTCATTTTGTTTTTGGGGGCCCGCACTGTTATACCCAGAAATGCATATTCTCTCAGTACTTTCCTAATATGAGGTATAAGATGACCTGTGAGATCTTAATAGATTTTGTGCTGGATCCCAACCCTTGCTTAAATTAAAACCTCTGTCCCGACTTGTTACGTTTTTCGATATCTTTATTTCGATAGTCTTCCCACAATTGTGCCGTCTCTACCACGATATTGGTCTCGTCGTGTTTCAACATTATATTCGAGGCTGTGCTTGGCAAGTTGCTGAACTCTCGAAAGCACACTCTCAAACTGAGTGACTGCTCCTGTACGTAAGATATGAAACCGGTTATGCGAAATGGCGTCGACCGGGAAGAGTGGCGATTATTTATTTACGGAGTGCATTTTGCACACATAAAAATAAGAAATCAGTAGACTTGAGGTAATATAACAAATAAGTAACACAATCCGGATATAGGCCCCAAAGTACTGGCTGTACTCTATTGAAGTAATAGGCAACAAAGACAAAGTCAACTCATACTTGAAAATTATTTTTTTAATTCTTTTGAAACCACTTGAAACAGACCCTACGGAATAGGGCATATTTTTTGCACAATGTTTAAGGAAGTGTTATCGTGTGCAAATCGTTTTACGGTGTACCGTTTTCTCCCCATACACCCCATTTTTGTGTTTCTGGAAAGGTCTCTGAAAGCCTGCTCCACTATAATGACAACTAATAATAAAACCCACTCAGTTTCCATCCTGTTACCGAATTCATATACGAGGGCTGTTCGGAAAGTAAGATCCGATGGGGTGCGAAATGAAAACCACAGTGAAAATCCGATGAAGGTTTGTACAGATGTGTTGGACAGTGTCTCTAGTACGCCCGTCTTTTAAGTTATGAGCGCACAGTGAGCACATAGACATGGTTAGAACAGTTGTGTCTCCAGCCAAGTACGAGGGCTTGGTATGAGATTTTGCCTGATGTCATGCAGCCCACATAGCATAACTCTGATACGTTTCCTGCTACAATTCTCGGCCTCACTCTGAAGAGGCAATGAGGATACTCCTGGAGCGTATTCCATGGGAAGTGTTTGATCACCCACAATAGAGCTCGTAATTGACTCTACCTGAGTTTCATCTCTGCACACATGAACAGCTAGTTAAGAAGGCAACGTTCTGGCAAAGACGACGAGCTGTAGACCAGAGTAGAGAATTGGCAGGGAGCACTGGCGGCTTGCTTCTACGACGAGGGTACTGGAAAGTTGGTACAACGCTACGACAAATGTCTAAATTGGAGCGTCGATTATGTAGAGAAGTAGCTGGAAGGTGTAGCCAACTGTTGCAAATAAAACATTTTCGATTTTTAAAAGGGTTTCCATTTTGCTACCGATGGGACCTTTTTTCCCGAATAAACTAAACTCCGTCCGAACAGACCTTGGAAGGCCCAACAGTATCGACTCGCCGCCGTGTCATCCTCAGCTCACATGCGTCACGGGATGCGGATATGGAGGGGCAAGTGGTCAGCACGCCGCTCTCCCAGCCGTGTGTCTGTTTCCGAGACCGGAGCCGCTACTTCTCAATCAAGTAGCTAGGCAGTTTTACCTCACAAGAGCTGCGTGCACCTCGCTTGCCAACAGCGCTCGGTAGACCGGATGGTCACCGCTTAAAGTTCTAGCCCAGTCCGACAGCGCCTAACTTCGGTGATCTGACAGGAACCGGTATTACCACTGCGGCAAGGCCGTTTACTTTCGGAATAGGCCTCGTAATTATACGTTTCAGTGTTGTAGGTGGCTTTGTGAAGCCACACCCTCAATGGGAGGAGATAAAACTTGTGAAATGTAGTTTAAACAAACTGATGCACCTGAAGCTAATCATAATTCATAGACCTCAGAAGCTAGAGTGGGAAAATCTGCAAATCACTTTTTCGTGTACTGCGATTACGAACGAGAGACGACGAACAGATAATGATAATACGTACTTATAGAAGTATTTTTCCCATGATTTTTGTTAGTCGACACTGAGGTAGGCTGAAAATTTCTTAACTGCCACGAAGATGGCGAGTTTCGTTAAAGCTTTGTAAAAACTTCAGCCCTTTGATGAGCAAGGGTACACCAGGACCTGCTGCAAAAGTCGTAGGTTGGCTGAAAAAGTCATTCTACTTTTGTCTATCGACTTTTTTTTTGGAGGGGAGAGGTGTACCGAGGTTTACAAATAGTACTCAAATTGAGCACTGGTCTTCTCTCGCTCACTCTTCGGACGTCCATGAATAAATCAACAAGTGTTATATGCTTTCTGTTCTTTATTGTAACAATAGTAGATACATGCCAACATGTGACTACAGTAAAATGACCGAACGTGTGTTCGTTTTATACAAAATTTTGACCCAATAAATAATTTACAACGCTATATGGCGACAGTTACACAATCTGAATGAATTCAAGCCATAATTACTTCAGGTTCCCCAACTGATTAGGTAAACGTATAGTTCACGCTAAAAGAAATGCCTTCATTCAACTAGTCGAAGAGTGAATACACCAATCAATCGATAACCTGGTACAAGGTATGTTTGCAATAGATCTGTGTCTCAGAACTTGCGTAATAACAAATAACTGTTGATATTTTAACGCATGACTGTCAGCATGTCTGCAGTAAGTACAATCAGTCTCTGGGCCATATGGACCAACAGTTCAGGCGCTGCGTTGTGGCAGTATACGTATTTGACAGCTGAAGCATGAGAAGTTTCGGGAAGGATGACCATTTTGAGTGAGGAGACCATTGAACCATATTGTCGTTCTATCATTTTTTTAAAGTATAACTGATCGCTTATCTGGGTCACCTGACGATAGTTCAAATGGCTCTGAGCACTTTGGGACTTAACATCTGAGTCAGCAACTCGTAGTCGTGAGGTAGCGTTCTCGCTTCCCACGCCCGGGTGCCCGGGTTCGATTCCCGGAGGGGTCAGGGATTTTCTCTGCCTCGTGATGACTGGGTGTTGTGTGATGTCCTTAGGTTAGTTAGGTTTAAGTAGTTCTAAGTTCTACGGGACTGATGACCATAGATGTTAAGTCCCATAGTGCTCAGAGCCATCTGACCCATTTGAACTTAACATCTCAGGTCATCAGTCCCCTATAACTTAGAACTACTTAAACCTAACCTAAGGACATCACACACACCCATGCCCGAGGCAGGTTCGAACCTGCAACCGTAGCGGTTCCAGACTGAAGCGCCTAGAACCGCTCTGCCACACCGGCCAGCTCACCTGACAATGTCAGGTCATACATACAGTATTTAAGCCACGCCCTTTTACTCTCTGAACTATCTGCTAAATCACTGTCCTGAGACTTTTTCAATGATATCTGACGGGAAATAAAATATTTTAATTATTAATCTTTATTTTTCTATAGATAACTGAAGGAAAGCTTCTTTCAGCTAAGCCTTAGAACCTCTAATATTTTGCAGTCGAGTCAAGACTTAAGCAAGGTTCTTTTGCAATGGATGCTAGGTAAAGAGGGGAGTATTTTGCTGTATGATTAGTAATAGTGCTTTTACTTTATCTCTAGATTTGTAAAAGTAAAAATATTTTTTCAGTGATAGGCATCCTGTAGCTTCTGAAAGATGGACTACGAAATGCCCCGGGATTTAAGTTTTAACAGAGCTGTCAATCAGCGACCGCTGTATAATACAAAATTTAGAAAAACATAGCCCTCAGTCGCGAACACAATTAATTTGTAACCTAGGTTTCGGTGTCACAAGGGACACCTTCTACGGACAAAATTAAAACTAGATGTTACAGCATAACGTATCAAAAAATACGAAAGCTGTGGTCATACCTGACAGCGTCAAATAGTCAGAATTAAAATAAAATGCAACCGAGGTGCAAGCCACTAGAGGCTGCCATGTGTCCTCTGTTGACTCTAGCAGCTGGAATCGCTCAAGTCCGTTGGAATGTACAATCAACATAAATGAATGCAGGTAATCAGACGTGAAGCTTACGTACGTTTCAGCTGTCAGACTCGTATCCGGAGTCCCACATCACTCCAACTGGACACGCCTCACACCATTATTGAGCCTCCACCAGCCTAAACAGTCCCCTGCTGATATGCAGGGTCCATGGATTTATGATGTTGTCTCCATAGCCGTACACACCCATCCGCTCGATTCAATTTGAAATGAGATTCGTTTGATCAGGCAACATGTTTCCAGTCATCAACAGTCCAGTGTCGGTACTGATGCACCCAGACGAGGCATAAAGCCTTGTGTCCTGAAGCCATCAAGAGTACACGAGTAGGCCTTCTTCTCCGAAAGCCCATATCGATTAATGGTTCCCACGCTGACACTTGTTGACGGTCCAGCATTGAAATCTGTAGCAAATTGCGGAAGTGTCGCACTTCTGTAACGTTGATTGATTCTCTTCAGTCATCGTTGGTCCTGTTCCCGCAGGATCTTTTTCCGGTCGCAGCGATGTCGGAGATGTGACATTTTGCTGGATTCCCGATCTCCACTTCATCACTACCTCGGAGAGACTGTATCCCATCGCTCGTGTGCCGACTATAATACCACATTCAAACTCACTTAGATCTTAGTTTGGAAATTAGGAGACGAGATACTGGCAGAAGTAAAGCTGTGAGGACGAGGCGTGAGTCGTACTTGGGTAGCTCAGTTGGTAGAGCGCTTGCCCGCGAAAGGCAAATGTCCCGAGTTCGAATCACGGTCCAGCACACAGGTTTAATCTACCAGGAACTTCCACTTAGATCTTGATAACCTGCCGTTGTAGCATCAGTAACCGATCTAACAACTGTGCCAGACACTTGTTGTCTTATATAGACGTTGCCGATCGCAACGCCGTATTCTTCATGTGATGAACAGGCATGGCTACACGTTTCTTTGGGGCTTCAATGTACACTCCTGGAAATGGAAAAAAGAACACGTTGACACCGGTGTGTCAGACCCACCATACTTGCTCCGGACACTGCGAGAGGGCTGTACAAGCAATGATCACACGCACGGCACAGCGGACACACCAGGAACCGCGGTGTTGGCCGTCGAATGACGCTATCTGCGCAGCATTTGTGCACCGCCGCCGTCAGTGTCAGCCAGTTTGCCGTGGCATACGGAGCTCCATCGCAGTCTTTAACACTGGTAGCATGCCGCGACAGCGTGGACGTGAACCGTATGTGCAGTTGACGGACTTTGAGCGAGGGCGAATAGTGGGCATGCGGGAGGCCGGGTAGACGTACCGCCGAATTGCTCAACACGTGGGGCAGGAGGTCTCCACAGTACATCGATGTTGTCGCCAGTGGTCGGCGGAAGGTGCACGTGCCCGTCGACCTGGGACCGGACCGCAGCGACGCACGGATGCACGCCAAGACCGTAGGATCCTACGCAGTGCCGTAGGGGACCGCACCGCCACTTCCCAGCAAATTAGGGACACTGTTGCTCCTGGGGTATCGGCGAGGACCATTCGCAACCGTCTCCATGAAGCTGGGCTACGGTCCCGCACACCGTTAGGCCGTCTTCCGCTCACGCCCCAACATCGTGCAGCCCGCCTCCAGTGGTGTCGCGACAGGTGTGAATGGAGGGACGAATGGAGACGTGTCGTCTTCAGCGATGAGAGTCGTTTCTCCTCGGTGCCAATGATGGTCGTATGCGTGTTTGGCGCCGTGTAGGTGAGCGCCACAATCAGTACTGCATACGACCGAGGCACACAGGGCCGACACCCGGCATCATGGTGTGCGGGGAGCGATCTCCTACACTGGCCGTACACTTCTGGTGATCGTCGAGGGGACACTGAATAGTGCACGGTACATCCAAACCGTCATCGAACCCATCGTTCTACCATTCCTAGACCGGCAAGGGAACTTGCTGTTCCAACAGGACAATGCACGTCCGCATGTATCCCGTGCCACCCAACGTGCTCTAGAAGGTGTAAGTCAACTACCCTGTCCAGCAAGATCTCCGGGTCTGTCCCCCATTGTGCATGTTTGGGACCGGATGAAGCGTCGTCTCACGCGGTCTGCACGTCCAGCACGAACGCTGGTCCAACTGAGGCGCCAGGTGGAAATGGCATGGCAAGCCGTTCCACAGGACTACATCCAGCATCTCTACGATCGTCTCCATGGGAGAATAGCAGCGTGCATTGCTGCGAAAGGTGGATATACACTGTACTAGTGCCGACATTGTGCATGCTCTGTTGCCTGTGTCTATGTGCCTGTGGTTCTGTCAGTGTGATCATGTGATGTATCTGACCCCAGGAATGTGTCAATAAAGTTTCCCCTTCCTGGGACAATGAATTCACGGTGTTCTTATTCCAATTTCCAGGAGTGTATTACACAGCGCAACAAAACTAAAGGATCACTTTTTCTAAACCGCGTAATTGTCTCCCACTGCAACGCAGAACTTTGAAATGTAGCTCAAACATGCCTACAACCTTCCCTGTAATAGTGCAAAAGCGTGGCGCCCTGCCAAGTTACTCTCGAGCTCGACGACGCTTCAAACAGCAACGTGTCGACACCTGCGAGAAAGACGCCAGGCGTCAGAAGTTCGTGCGCCGTGTAGTGTGGGTTAATGATGTCACATTCGCACCAGATTTCACCGCAATACTTCCCGAAGGCGCCGTAAGCGTGTCACACGATGAGAAGGTGGTCACACCTCATCTCTATTAAGATTGGATTCCTTCTTTTAACACCCTTGCGATGGAAGTCAGAACGGTGAAGCCCAGCTTTTAAATTACGCCGTTTTCTTATGGGTGGGCGAGGGAAACCTTTCAGGCACAGGGGCACTCAGAACCTAAAGAAAAAGGCGTCGGGAGGTATCATAAACGGCGTCAATAAAACACCCCTTCCATTGAAACGTTGATTCCCTCACATTCCGCGCAGTTCTCAGTGCGATGAGCAGCGGGATGGTGTTTTTGACAGCCTTGGACACTGCTGACACGCCCAGACGTTTCAAGCCTTGTCAAAGGACACTTCGGGTCTGCATCCCCATTGAACGTGATCGCAGCTATTTGAAATGCAGCACGAACGCAATTGCTCTCGTGTACAGGCCGGAACCGCTAGGCTTCACATTCGCTGATATTTGAACGTGATGCGAAGCAGCATAGGGTGCTCATGCATTTTCAGACTTCCTGTTTAGCGCCCTTCTACGGCATGATCACGGGTGACGGGGGTGACACGATTGTTGGGTGCATGTTGTATTGCGATCACAGTCGAACCTCACAACTTCATTAACTGAAACAGTTATAATTCAATGTCTGACAATTTCGGGAAGCTGATAATGTTGGATGCTATGAAGAACAGTAAAATTTATTGTCGAAATCACTACTCACAGGAACGCTTTGCAACACACCTGCCTCAACAGAACAGCTCGTACATGGAGAGGTTTACCAGTTTCCCTTTCGTCTCGCCTAAGCGATACAGTTTCACGAAGACGGCCATCAAGTCTTTGAAATGTGACATGATTTGGTAACCTCCTCCATGGAAATCGTTCTGCATGCAGGGACATGACAATTAACAGGGGTATAGTGTAATCGGCTAGGGTCTATTAAGAACCGAGTACAAAATTCTATGTAAACAATAAATACCATAAGCAATAATAATGTAGTTTTATAGACTTTAAATATTATTTTGTCATAAAGTATTTAATTTGGCGTGAGAATTTTGCTCTTAAATCTGAGCGTCTTTTACGTTTTGTGAGTGTAGTCTCATCATAAATCTGTTTGGTATAATAATCATCTATTCTCTGGTTTTCTCTGTCTTAATGGCGGTGTAATCTTTTGAGGTAACTATGTGGATTTTCTGATAAAGACACCTATAGTCGGTGTTGAAACCAGTTTAAAGTAAAATCTGTATTACACATATAATATAATGTAATTGTTTACTCAGGAATGTGGAGATGGGTAGAAGTAATAAAGAAATTCACTTCCTACCAGTAAGATGTAATCGTGTTGCAGACCAGATTCCAGTGTCAACGTGTTGCATACGAAGCGGTCCAAAGAACTGCGAAAGTTGGCCTTAGAGAAGTCCAGCGTCATACATGGATTTCTGTTCAGACGAGTATAGGATAATATCAACAACAGCAGGAAATGGTATAACGTAAGTAGGATTCGTTATGAGTAGGAAGATAAGTCAGAGAGTCAGCTACTGTGAACAGTTTAAGGATAGCCTCAGCAGAATCGACAACAAACCTACATCGACAACAATAGTTCAAGCACACATGGCGACTTTATAAAAAGAAGATGAAGACATAGAGAAAGTGTATATAAGAGGACACTGAATAATTCAGTACGTAAAGTAAGATGAAAATCTAACAACCATGATGTACTGGAATGCGATTGCAGGGAAGGAGTAGAAGAAAGGTTTACAGAAGAATATGGGCTTGGTAGTGTGAACGAGAGAGGATAAAGACTAATTGCGTTCTGCAATAAATTTCAGCTAGTGATAGCGAATAAGAATCACAAGACGAGGAAGCATACTTGGAAACGGCCGGGAGATGCGGGAAGATTCCAGTTATATTACATCATGGATAGCCAGAGATTCTGAAATCAGATATTGGATTGTAAGGCGTACCCTGTAGCAGTTATAGACTCAGATCACAATTTAGTAATGATGAAGAACAGGCTGAAGTTTAAGAGACTGGTCAGGATGAATTAATACGCAAACAAGTGGGGTACGGAAGAACTAAGGAATAAAAAGATACGCTTGAAGTTGTCTGAAGCCGTAGATACTGCGATAATAAGTAGCTCAGTAGCCAGTTCAGCTGAAGAGGATTGGACATCTCAGACAAGACCAACCGCAGAAGCTGGAAAGAAAAACATTGGTACAACGATGGTAACTGCGAATGAATCACGGGAACAGAACAAATACTTCAGTTGTTCGACGAAAGATGGAAGTACAAAGATATTTAGAGAAATTCATGAAATAAGTCACATAGAAATGAATGAAATAGGATGTGTAGCGAAGCCGAAATGGCTGCATGAGAAATGCGAAGAAATCGAAAAAGAAGTGATTGGCGGAAGACTTACTCAGTCCAGAAAACTTTCGGTGGAATTTAAAAGCAAGGGCGGTGACTCTACGAGTGCAATGGGAATTCCACTGTTAGATGCAGAGGAGAGAGCGAGTGTGTGAAAATAATACGCTGAAGGTCTCTATGAGTGGGATGACTTGTCTGATGACGTGGTAGACGAATAAAAAGGAGTCGACAGGGAAGAGGTAGGGGATCCACCACTAGAATCAGAAGTTAAGAGACCATTGGAAGAGCTAAGATAAAAGATAGCAGAAGGAAAACATACCACTGCATTGGAATTTCTAGAGTCACTGGAAGAACAGGCAGCAGAACGACT
Source organism: Schistocerca gregaria (assembly GCF_023897955.1). Lineage (NCBI taxonomy): Eukaryota > Metazoa > Arthropoda > Insecta > Orthoptera > Acrididae > Schistocerca > Schistocerca gregaria. The sequence goes on from NC_064924.1 coordinate 48,294,255, forward strand.
GTTGACGTTGGTGTGTAGAATGTGTGAGACTGGAGATATACCATCAAACTTTCGGAAAAATATCATCCATACAGTTCTGAAAGCAACAAGAGGCGACAAATCAGACAATTATGGCACAATCAGGTTAACAGCTTAAGCACTCAAGCCGCTGACGAGAATAATATACAGAAGAAAGAGAAAGAAAATTGAGGATCTGTTCGATGACGATCAGTTTTGTATTAAGAAACATAAAGGTACCAGAGAGGCAGCTCTGACGTTGCGGTTGACAATGGAAGCAAGGCTGAAGAAAAATCAACACACGTTCATAGGATTTGTCTATCTCGAAAAAGCATTTGACAATGTAAAATGTTCAAAATTCTAAGGAAATCGGGTAAGCCGTAGGGAAAGACAGGTAATATACAATATGTACAATAACCAAGAGGGAATCATATGGATGGAAGATCAGGAACGAAGTGCTCGGTTTGAAAAGTGTCTAAGGCAGGGGTGTAGCCTTGCGCCTCTGATGTTCAAATTATACATCGAAGAAGCAATGACGAAAATAGAAGAAACGTTCAAGAGTGGGATTAAAATTGAGCGTGGAAAGATAGAAATGATGACAGTGCTTTTTTCAGTGGAAGATAAGAACAATTAAAGGATATGTTGCTTGGAATGAATCGTCTAATGGGAACAGAATATGGATTAAGAGTAAATAGAAGAAAGACGAAAGTAATGTGGGGCAGCAGAAATGAGGACAGCCAGAAACTTAACATCAGAATTAGGGCTCCCGATGTCGAGAAGTTAAAGGATTCTCCTACCTAGGCAGCAAAATAACGCATGATGGACAGAGCACGGAGAACATAAAAAGCAGACTAGCAGTGGCAAAATGGGCGTTCATCGCCAAGGTAAGTCTACTAGTATCAAACAAAGGCCTTAATTTGAGGATGATATTTACGGGAGCGGACGTTCACATGCAGTGAAACATGAGCTGTTGGAGAACCAAACAAAAGACAATCGAAGAATTTGAGATGTGGTGCTACAAAAGAATGTTGAAAATTAAAGAGGTTCTTCGCAGAATAGGCGGAGAGAGGGATATATGAAAAACTCGGACAAGAAGAAGGAATAGAATGATAGGGCATCTGTTAAGAAATCAGGGAATAAGTTCGGTGGCAGCAGAGGGAGCTGTAGAGAGTAAAAACTATAGTGGAAAACAGAGTTCGAAATACATCCAGCAAATAATTGAGAACGTAGTTTTCAAAAGCTACTATGAGATAAGAAGGTTAGCAAATGAGAGGAATTCTTAGCGCTCCGTATCAAACACCTCAGAAGACTAATGACTCAAAACAAATCACATGAGCAGCTTTTTAAAATCCTTTATAGCGTCAGTCCCTTATCACAATCGATTCGATGTATCGAAACAAGGTTTTTAGCAATCTTATGGTGACTGCATCAGCAATTACAAGAGGCTTTCAGTGGTCGTATATGTGTGTGCAGCCATTTCTCTGTTGCTTTAACCACAATATCCGATTTCGGATGCATTGTGGTCACTGCTTATGGCTGATTTATTATTTATCAACTTTAAAGTAGCACCAAAGTAAGCGACAAGGTGAGAACCGCTAGTGTGTGCCGTTATGAAGCACTCAACTCTGAATTTCATTGGTACAGTTTCTTTGAATACAATAGACGGGAGTAAATTTCCGACGTACACTTTTCAAAGAAGGGTGTTCGAACATCAGAGTGCTATCTGCCAGATACTTGCAGTCAAAGGAGTTCAAAACCTATAGCAGGTGGGAATAAGCGTCGGAATCTGGGCTGTGGGAAATGACCTCTACAAGAATGAAGCAATTTTGAGGAAGAGCTGCCTCCCATTCCCTTATGTGCTCCGACAGCTGGTTACTGGTGCGCGGATACGCGGGTTGCATCGTCCAGGCGCCGCGCCCCAGTCAGGCTTCACATGGGGAAGGCAACAGCTCCGTACCATAGGAACAGCATCTAAAGTTCCTCCTGACATAAGAAACAGATTTTTCCTTGGAACAATCCATTTTATTTTTGCTTTTCTTTTATAAATGTTGATGAATCTACACTGCTAGGTATTAAATTTGCAACACAACATAGGCGGTAAGCAACTGACGTGAAGCCGGAACGAGATGTATTACAAGCTTGGATATGTAGATGATTAGCATTTCAGTACCACCTATCGCCTTCTATATCCATATCCATGTTAATATTATAAATACGAAAGTAATTCTGTCTGTTACGCTATCATTACTAAACTCCTAAACGGATTTTGATAAAATTTGGTATTAAGATAACTTGGATGCTGGGAAGAAATATGAGCTACTTAAGAAAGTGTGCAACGCAACATATTTATTGATTTCAAATACATATGGAACAATAATTATTCTCTGAGAAAGCTGTTTACTTTTTGACTTTCGAATTTTATCATATTTCCTTCTATCCTGTCGAGGAGTTCCTTGAAAAATGAAGCTGATTCTTGTTGTGTTGTTGAATGCGTTTACTTAAACTCATAGACTGACTTATTTTGAGTTCATAAACCTTTTATTTTCATCTGAAATTACTTTCATGTTGTAATTTCATGGATTGACGCTTTCTATGTCCTTGGAGATTTGCTCCTTAATATGGTAATACGGAATTTGACGTATAAATAAATAAGTAATAAATAAATTTGTGAAAATTCTGTTATTGTCTAATATGTCCTACATAATATGATTCAACGTAATGACTACGATTCTCATTCCGTTCTCAACGTTTCTAATCTATACCAGCACACTAATACCTGTATCATTAACTACGAAAGTAACTCTGTCCCGTTTTCACTACTGTACCGCTGACTCGATTACTATGATATTTGGTACGGAACCCTGAGAAAGACCGCAGGATACTTTATAAAGATGTACCTTTTTGTGTATTATTAACATTTTTAAATATAGTATACCTGAAAGGGATGCAGACGAAGCTGGCGCAAATGTCGGCAACTCTTACTGTTTACAGATTATTCTGTGACAGTGCAAATCCAAATTTACTGTGCGCATGGTTCGTAATATAGAGTAGTTACGCCACCTAGCATTGCTGGAAAGTTTAGACGTTCCACGAGAGCTCAAGCTCCGAAAATTACTCGAATCAAGCAAACCTCAGAGCAGTCTCATGTCCACCGGAACATGGGTGCGGAAATTCAGGTGGTCTTAAGAGCTACTGAGACACTAGAACAGTCTCAAGCCCGCCGCATGTTAATACACTGGAGAGCCAAAGAAACTGGTACACCTATGTAGCATCGTCCAGGACCGCCGCGAGCACGCAGAAGTGGCGCAAAACGTCGTGGCATGGACTCAGCTAATGTATGAAACAGTGCTGGAGGAAACTGACTCACTGTAGGCTGTCTATAAATCCGTAGGGGTACGAGGGAGTGGAGATCTCTTCCGAACAGAAGATTGCAAGGCATCCCAGATATGCTGAATAATGTTCACTCAGAAGAGGGTTCCTCTAGCCTCTCTGTAGCAATTCAAGGACGTGTGGGGTGTCGCATCATCCTGCTGGAATTTCCCAAGTTCGCCGGAATGCGCAGTTGACATGATCAGCCAGGATGCTTACGTACGTGTCACCTGTCAGAGTCGTATTTAGATGTATCAGGGGTCCCATATCACTCCAACTGCACACGCCACACACCATTACAGAGCCCCCACCTGTTTGACATGCAGGCAGGGTCTGTGGATTGATGGGGTTGTCTCCATAGCCGTACTCGTCCAGCCACTCGATACAACTTGAAACGAACTCGTCTGACCAGGCAACATGTTTCCAGTCATCAGCAGTCCAATGTCGGTGTTGATGAGCCCACTCGAGGCGTAAAACTTCGTGTCGTGCGGTCGTCAAGGGACGACGAGTGGGTCTTCGGCTCCGACAGCCCATATCGACGATGTTTCGTTGAATGGTTCGCACGCTGAGACTTGTTGTTGGCCCAGCATTGCAATCTGCAGCAATTTGCAAGAGGGTGGCACTTCTGTTCAAATGTTCAGATGTGTGTGAAATCTTATGGGACTTAACTGCTAAGGCCATCAGTCCCTAAGCTTACACACCTAAATTATCCTAAGGACAAACACACAGACCCATGCCCGAGGGAGGACTCGAACCTCCGCCGGGACCAGCCGCACAGCTCATGACTGCAGCGCCTAGACCGCTCGGCTAATCCCGCGCGGCAGGCACTTTTGTCACGTCGAACGATTCTCTTCAGTTGTCGTTGGTACCGTTCTTGCAGGATGTTTTTTCCGGCCGCAGAGATGTCTGAGGTGTGATGATTTACCGGATTCCTGATATTCACTGCAATGGAAACGAGCGTTTGGCGTCATTGGCCGGGAGGCCCCTTACAGGGAAGGTCCGGCCGCCTTGGTGCAGGTCTTGTTACATTCGACGCAACATTGGGCGACCTGCGCGCCGGATGGGGATGAAATGATGATGAATACAACACGACACCCAGACCCTGAACGGCGAAAATCCGCGACCCATCCGGGAATCGAACCCGGACCCGCATGACGGCAATCCGTGACGCTGACGACTCAGCTATCGGGGAGGACATATTCACGGTACACTCGTGTAATGGTCGTACGGGAATATCCCCACTTCATCGCTTTCTCGGAGACGCTGTCTCCTATCGCTCGTGCGCCGACTATAACACCACGTTCAAACTCACTTAAATCTTGATAACCTGCCATTGTAGCAGCAGTATCCGACCTATCTACTGCGGCAGGCATTTGTTATCTTATTTAGGCTTTGCCGACCGCAGAGCCATACTCTGCCTGTTTACATATCTTTGTATTTGAATACGCACGCCTATACCAGTTTCAAATGGTTCAAATGGCTCTGAGCACTATGGGACTTAACATCTGAGGTCATCAGTCCCCTAGAACTTAGAACTACTTAAACATAACAAACCTAAGGACGACACACACATCCATGCCCGAGGCAGGATTCGAACCTGCGACTGCAGCAGCCGCACGGTTCCGGACTGAAGCGCCTTAACCGCTCGGCTACCGCGGCCGGCTATACCAGTTTCTTTGGCGCTTCACTGTATAAAAAGCTGTACGACAAACAGTCGAGCTAGACGTATGGAACAGCGGAGTCTTTTGGTGAGGCTGCATACTGAGGCTGCTCTGTGTAAGATCTATTTCCGGAGGAATGTAGTGAATCGAGGCAGTTTTAAAAATCGTTAGAAAATATAATGTATGCTTCCAGATTCGACATACAGCAAAATAACAGAAGAACTTTTATCATGTAACTACATACGGGCACTGCTTGCATCTTTTATTTATACTTTTCTATATCACTATACACACAGACACCTCGTAAAATTACTAGCTTACTTACCCTTCATCGTTAATCATAACAAAACTACTCATACGCGAGCGAAGCAGTGTGTAACAGCTAGTTCTGAATACACGGAAAGACTGCGTAGTAGGTTTCTCATTCAGAAATTGCACAAGCGTCTACCGGGACGTGTACGAATTTGACAGCACAGGGATCTTACATTTCAAGAATGCAGTTTTCAGATTCTTGATTTTGCTGCTCGAATTAGCCGGGATCAACACAAATGCGACCAAGGGGATCAGGACAGCCGCAATCAGCACGATGCATGCTTTCAGTGGTCCCAGGCGACTAGCGCCCATGAGGAAAGGTATATTGTTCGCTCGGCTGTGCTGCGTCTTTCAGCCACGCCACTTACTTTGAGCATCGAATTGTTCGTGTCACGGTAAATGGGCGCAGGAACAACAGTACGAACGTTCTTCATAACAACGGGCTGTAAGCACGACGACCTTCGTTAAGGCTTCCTTTGACAAGAGAGGCACACCGGCAATGCTGGGTATAGAAGGGCCACAAGGCCGCCTTTCCAGGCAAATCCTTATCCTGCGTACAACATTACGATGGGCATATCTTTGTCTACGGGCTAATAGTCGAACGAATGTTGTGAGATCTCATTCCTCATCTTCATATGGGCCGAGCGACTAATTTGATGATATGGAGTGCTATTAATTACCCACCACTGCTACCTCTTGTTCGCATTGCCTGTATTTTAGGGAGCAGACGTTATAGTTCTGACTTGTTAATTCCTGCGGATGTTTCCTATTTGTGAGGTTTGCGAACAAGATAACGGAAGATTACATGTTTCCTCTGCTGCTCTGCCCTACCTCGACTCAGAGGGTGTTCTGTAAGTGCCCTGCCAGCACGTTCTCCAGATCCCTCACCCACTGGAAACATCTGGTCATGGATTGCCGACAAACTGGCACACTACCATTCGTCAGCCAATATTGTTAAGGGACTGCGGCATAGCATTTGGAGGGTTAAAACACGACGAAGCTATGTAAGAAACTTTATTTGAATCATCGACACGTTTTCTGCATGAAGCATTAAAACTAGATGAAGACAACAGAATTACTCGTAATAAAGGTTTCCGTAACCACAAGGTTGGTTTGATACTGCATTGTTTTACCTGGAGCTGACTTTTCCTTCCTATGAGTTTGAAACAGACATACCTATTCTTACCTAGTTCATTGCAGCGGTAGGGAGCAGCGCTGAGAGGGGCGGAGGGGTACGTAGTTTAACGTAGACTTCAAACGACGGTACAGCTTTGTTCATCGCTACATTTGGAACTCACTGCCGTTAGTGAAAAAATCCGATATTTTTTCGTCAACCGTATTGTGACGGCTTTCATGCGGTCAATCATTATTTGCTTTCCAGAATGACATTTTTATTCTGCAGCGGAGTGTGCGCTGATATGAAACTTCCTGGCAGATTAAAACTGTGTGCCCGACCGAGACTCTAACTCGGGACCTTTGCCTTTCGCGGGCGCTGAGCTACCGAAGCACGACTCACGCCCGGTACTCACAGTTTGGAAGGTAGGAGACGAGATACTAGCAGACGTACACCTGTGAGTACCGCGCGTGAGTAGTGCTTCGGTCGCTCAGATCGTAGAGCACTTGCCCGCGAAAGGCAAAGGTCCCGAGTTCGAGTCTCGGTCCGGCACACAGTTTTAATCTGCCAGGAAGTTTCATTATTTGCTTTACTATTCGAATATCTCCATCTCAGATCTGCATTTGTATCCAAAGTCTTCAGTTAACTGGTGCATGCATCCCAACAACTTTCTTCCTCTACAAATTTTTCTTGTACAGCGTCCTTTAATATCGAAAAAGTTACTCTCTAATGCTTAACACATGTCCCGTCTTTTACTTAGTGTTTTCCATATTTTTCATTCCTCATCGATTATGTCGAGACCTCCTCACTTCTTACCACTCCAGTTACTTGTCAGCGTCCTTCAGCAGCAAACCTCAAAACCTTTATTTATCTTCCTTTCTGGTTTCAGGAAGTGTGCAACTGGGGATCGAAGCAGCATGGAGTGACTAACCCTTTATTTGCCACTCAAGCTCACTTCAACTCGGTGCCCAACCGGCTGCAGCCGTTTTCGCTAGCAGAGATGACAGGTCGGTTTACTAAGTTTAGTGCCGTGTATACGCCCAATCCACCTACAAATTTAATCACGTATTCCCCAACTATACCGTAAGCGCACGATAAGAAAAAAAGTCTTCATTTGGTCTTCCGTTGTTGCGCTTAGCAAAGATATTAATCTAAGATGTGGAACAATTTTCCAATATGTACCAAAAGCACCCTGTTTAGCTCACACGTGCCCGTGTCATACTTCAACTATGCCAGTATAATTTCATATTTCGGAAATAATATTCAAGGACACTTACAGTGGAAAGCAGTATACCGAAGAGCCTACGGTGCGTGCATAATGTTATAGAAACAAAAAACATGTGAAACAGGAACACGATTAATACAACTTGTTCTGGCGTAACCATAAGCGCCGGAACGAAGATGAATAACGCAAGATAAGAGAAGACGGTGATATGACGTAGGCCAATGGCGCTCTCACTAGGACCGCACCGCGACAGCAGCGGCCTCTGCAGGAGGAGAACATAAGCGCCGCTCCTGCCAGCCTCGGCTGCTCAGTTTCGTTCAGTATTCGGACAGTACTTGCACGGCCTAGCAGAGAGTGCTACGATAGCAGTGACGTGTGGTCCATATCAATTGCTTGCATGAACATTGTACGTAGCTAAGGACATTTATTTGCATGTCTCCCTTCGCTTGCGAACACTTGTAAATATAAGTTAAGCACTGTCATTCTTCTTATTTGTAATAAAAACTATTAATGTGATTTTGCTTCAATTGTTGTATAACATTCTGAGAACGCAGCATCCCTTAGGCACCCTGTACGGGACGAGTGGGCAGGAACCCATACAACTTCACAACTTTGGAGCACCATTAACCTGAGAAACACTACAGCTGCTCGACGGATGAACCAAATTTGTGAAATGTTTCCAGGATAAGTGTGTGCCATCCCTCATGCATTACAGCCCTCACTGATGGAGGGGTATGGAAACTGCGGCCAGATTTTCGCCCTGAAAACGTCCACAGTTGCCAGGTAGTCTTTTTTGAACAGTGAGCGAACGAAGGTGAAGGTGAACCCCATACACAATCTCACTGGAATCAGCTGTGCCTATAGCTCAAATACAATGACTGTGAGTGAAACATTGTACGGCGGCGGTCAGTCTTGTCGGCATACAGGTGGAAAGTCTTGAAAAGACTCTTTCGTCTTCAGTACCTACAAAACAGACATCACAGCGAGAACGTGGCGCTCATGGAAGAATTACAAGGGCTGGAGGATGGCGCCTACCACTCGACTCACTGAAACGTCAATCTCAAAGTTAATTTAATGTAAGTGCAAGTGGTCACTTGCTATCTTGGAAGCCCATCGCCAGATAAAAGGTCCAAATAATCTGTCGCTCTTGAGAAATAACAATAAGGACAACAGTATGTATTACGCTCGTCCTCGTACTCTCCTGCTGAAATAAGCACGTCCATTTGTTACAGATTATATACGGTGCCACCGGACGTAACATCTCGTGGGTCCTAAAAGCAAGCCGGCCGGAGTGGCCAAGCGGTTCTAGACGCCACAGTCTGGAGCCGAGCGACCGCTACGGTCGCAGGTTCGAATCCTGCCTCGGGCATGGATGTGTGTGTTTTCCTTAGGTTAGTTAGGTTTAAGTAGTTCTAAGTTCTAGGGGACTGATGACCTCAGCAGTTAAGTCCCATAGTGCTCAGAGCCATTTGAACGATTAGAACCTAAAAAAAAAACAACGAAAAAAATAACATCCGTGAACTGTACACGAAAGAAGTTTCACTTTTCAGAGAAATTAAGAGGTAGAGATTATGATACGAAATTTTTCAGACGTGAAAATCAGTGGAAATGAGTTACATATATGAGGTGGAATTCCTTTATACTTCACAGAACTGGCAGGAACGGAGAGAAGATTGTGACTCATTGAACCGTCAAGTAGGTTTGAGATGCATTTTTCAATCAGCGCTGTTGGTGGTGCATTGGTCTGAGGCGGCACCGGATTCGAACGTCGTTCCGGTCGCAGTTTTAACTTCTCACTCATAAATGTTTTTTGCCGAATCACTGGATGGTGTGATTTGCTATATCTGCGCTGAAAATAATTGACACTTTCGGTTATCACCGCAGATGCGCAAGTACGGCAAAAGCTAAAGCTCTGTCTAGTGACTCTGTCGCGGTATTTAATATCGCCGGCCGCCGTGTCCTCCTATGCCACTGACATCATTCGGAGGCGGTACGGAGTTCAAAAAATGGTTCAAATGGCTCTGAGCACTATGGGACTTAACTTCTGTGGTCATCAGTCCCCGAGAATTTAGAACTACTTAAACCTAACTAATCTAAGGACTTCACACACATCCATGCCCGAGGCAGGATTCGAACCTGCGGCCGTAGCGGTCCCGCGGTTCCGAACTGCGTGCCTAGAACCACAAGACCACCGCGGCCGGCGCGGTACGGAGCGACACGTGGTTACCGCACCTCTCTTTCACCCTTTGACAGCTGCCCAGATCTTAGGACCGCTGTCTCTCACTCAAGTATATCCTCATTTGGCCTCAACTGGCCACTGCTCCTACTAAGGAAAATTGCCTAACAGTATTGCAAATTGAATCCGGGGCCTTCGCATAGCACAGAAGGACAATGATAGCTTCAGAAATATATGAAATCTACCTAAGAACAACTGTTTGTAGTCCTCCGTATGAGCTCTAAATCCTCAAATTTTAACGTTACCCTCACTTTGTCAGATACACGTGGGCAGATGTAGTAGCGTAGATGACTCTTATGGCAATTTACGCACTCTTAATTTATACACAGCCTTAATTGATTCTTCCGTCGCTTCTTGTTAGAACAACATGACTATAAATGAAAAGCACAATTGTGTTCTGCGGGATAAGTTACCTGTGACATCAATGCAGTGAGACACTCTTGCACTCAATCAACAAACTTGCGATGACACCTGCATTAAACGAACTTGAAACGAAACGTCGAACATTCCTTAAAACCTATTCTCTGTCCACTATTTAGACTGAGATGTGTAAGCCACTAACGTACCGACGTGTTTCATAACGTGACCCACATTAAGTCCCCATACCGTAGAAGGCAGACGAGAGCTACATAAATGAAGAAATGACGGACTTGAAGGCGTGTTTCCCATCCTTCTCCATCTACCAGTCTTGTAATTATGGTTGATTTCCTTATTCAGCGACTTTTAGTAATCCTGCGAACTCTTTCAAAGGACCTGTGCAGTATATGTCGGATTCTGAGTCTGTACGGACAAATCTGTAGACAGCGAAGTTTGAGAAACTGTAAAAGCTTTATTCTAACCGAGCTTGGCAATAAAATGTGACATTAAACCTCTGTGTGGGCGGGAACGGACAGCGGAGAGGAAGAAGGCGCGCCAGCGGTCAAGGGACACTTGTTTTCTGGCACAGTCTGGAAAGGACACATGGCGAGTCGATCTAGCACAGGTATACATGAGAACCAGTGTGTCGTTGGCAGGTATGATCTGTACTTAACGATTGTTATATATTTATTATATTTATTTATATTTAAATTTATTTATATATTTACTATATGTTATATATTTATTATATATTATATATTTATTATATATTTCATAACGATTTCTGAGTATTTTAACGAGACCATCGTTCCCTTCGTGCACTGAAAGAGTGTTTTACCAGCCATTTTTCTCTAACTTAGCGGTTTTTGTTATCCGATATCATTCCACTTCTTTGTGCACTGAACCACATGGCTGTAGATCAGTTTAGTCAAGTTATAAGACTAGTCAATGATTCCATAGTGCTCGTTTCACTGTTTAAAAAAAGTACGAAGTGATTGCCCATTGTTTTCCTAGAAATTATTGGTTTAACAGTTTTCTTTCATCACACTTTTTCTGTGTGCGAACCATGTGGTCATAGCTTAATTTGGATGTGTTATGACGTAATTAAAGATTTTCGTAACTCCTGTGAAATACATTAACGCACTACTCTTATGGGCAGTATGGTGTGTTCTGAACAGCTGATTTGGTGTAAATGGTGCGTTTATTTATTTTTTAACATATATGGGGTTATTGATTTCATGTTCCTTGTTCAATGTACCACAACATCTAAATATGGAGTGCGAATTACCCATGGAATAAATGTTATTATAATCTACAATATTTTACTAGCCAACCAGTCACTACGGGACCAACCTGACAATGCTTAGGTGATCGTTTCTGATGAGGAACGAGATAATCAAAGGGATGAAATATACGAGGCGCGTTCAGTAATTAATGCAACAGGTGGTTTTTTTCGGTCAGTTTTGGTTGTAAACACACGGAGTTCGTTGCAGGACATCGTGGAAAACTGAGACTTCAGCCTCTATAATTTCAAGAACTTCCGATAGGCAGCTGCACTATACGTAGCCTCCAAAATGGCGTCTGTAAAACAGTTTCTTTTGGCGGTAAACCAGAGAGTCACAAATATTCATAGGAGCTTGAAGAATATCTATGGAGCCATGGCAGTGAACAAAACCACTGTGTCGCTGGGCGAGGCGTCTGTCATCTTCGCAATAAGGTCGCGCAAAAGTGTCCGCTTTTTCCTGTGTCAGCTGGCCGCACACAGCTGTAAACCCGGTAATGTTCCACAGTGCAGGCACTCTCATTCGAGATGGTAGACGAATCACAATTAAAGAGCTAGTTGCTCAACTGGACGCGTCTGTTGGTAGTGCTGACAGACTCGTCCACCATTTGGGGTACTCAAAGGTTTGTGCCCGCTGGCTTTCTCGCCGCCTAACAGAAGACCATAAGGAGCAACGAAGGGCCATCTACGCGGATTGATTGCACGTTACAACGCTGATCGTGATAGTTTTTTGTTGTAACATTGTCACATTCGATGAAACGTGAGTTCATCACTTCGAGGCGGGAACAATAACAACCCATGGAGTAGAGCCACATCATCTCTCCTCCGAAGGAAAATGTTCAAAGCCACACCATCAGCCGCTAAAATCATGATGACTCTTTTACGGGTCTCTGGAGGTTATTCTGTTCGACATCCTCCTCATGGTACAACCATTAACTCTGAAACGTAACGTGATACCTTCAGGAAATGTCGTCAGACGCATTCAAATCAACGTTCCCTTTTTAACAACGCAAGGCCTCACACAAATTTGCACATCTGAGAGGAACTCACAAAACTTCTTTGGAATGTTCTTACTCGTCCACCGAACAGCCTGGATCTCGCACCTTTCGACTTTCATCTGTTTCGCCCAGTGAAGGAAGCAGTCCGCGGGAATCAGTACGTGGATGGTGGGGAGTTTATTGACCACGCGACCAGTACAGTGGTACCATGCGGGCATACAGACCTTCTCAATCAGGTGGCTTAAGGCCGTCGTATTGAATGGAAATTATGTTGAAAATAGGGTTTTGTAGCCAGAAGAGTAGGGAATAACATGGTGTATAGGAATCTTGAATAAAGCCGGCCTGCTTTCATAAAAAAGTGTTGCTTTACTTATTGAACGCCCTCGTAGTTGCTGTTAGCTCCATGCTTTAATTTCGAATTTATGTAACCACCATCCCGCTCCCCAATTCCGCCCCCCCCCCCCCCCCCCCGCCCCTACGTTGGAAAGTTTGTTTCAGTTAATCAGTTAACTCAATCGATAAGTGGCTGCTTACCATCACTGTTTGTGAGAACCTACGCTAGTTAAATCAATAAACTTGCAAGTCTATCTCGAAATGGTTTCAGAATGACACGCAGTTTTCAAGAATGGGACTAAGGTAGTTTCTGAAGCTACACTCACGCTCATAAATTAAGGATAATTGCAGACTGTGGTGCCACACAACGTGGCATTACACGAAACCGGTGCTAATAGCATAGGCACATAGGGAACACACACGACACAGATGTGTAAGTCCACAGTATTGGTGATGAGTTGAGAAAACCGTCCCGAAACAAATGTGCTACAAAACGCCACTGTTTCTTGCGCATGTACCCCGACATCAGTATGGGGGTATGGAAACCATGCACACGTACACAGGCCGCACAACGGGTAGGCATACTGAGGATCAGGTGGTCGAGCAGCTGCTGGGGTATAGCCCACCATTCTTGCACCAGTGCCTGTCGGCGCTCCTGAAGTGTCCTAAGAGTTTGAAGACGTGCAGCGATACGTCAACCGAGAGAGAGCTGGAGAATGTGCTGGCCAGGGTAGCCGTCGAACATTTCCTTTATCCAGAAAGGTCCGTACATGACCTGCAACATGCGGTCGTGAATTATCCTGCTGAAATGTAGGGCTTCGCAGGGATCGAATGAAGGGTAGAGCCACGGATCGTAACACATCTGAAATGTAACGTCCACTGTTCAAAGTGCCGCCAAGGCGAACAAGAGGTGACCGAGACGTGTATCCAATGGCACCCCATACCATCACGCCGGGTGATACGCCAGTAGGGCGATGACGAATACACGCTTCCAAAGTGCGTTCACTGCGGTGTAGCCAAACACGGATGCGAGCATCATGATGCTGTAAACAGAATCTGGATTCATCCAAAAAAATGACGTTTTGCCATTCGTGCACCCAGGTTCGTCGTTGAGTACGCCATCGCTGGCGCTCCTGTCTGTGATGCAGCGTCAAGGGTAACCGCAGCCATGGTCTCAAAAATGGTTCAAATGCCTCTGAGTACTACGGCACTTAACTTCTGAGGTCATCAGTCTCCTAGAACATAGAACTACTTAAACCTAACTAAACTAAGGACGTCACACACATCCATGCCCGAGGCAAGATTCGAACCTGCGACCGTAGCGGTCGCGCGGTTCCCGACTGTAGCGCCTAGAACCGCTCGGCCGGCGAAGCCATGGTCTCCGAGCTGACAGTCCATGCTGTTGCAAACGTCGTTCAACTGTTCGTGCAGATGGTTGTTGTCTTGCAAACGTCACCATCTGTTGACTCAGGGATCGAGACGTGGCTGCACGATCCGTTACAGCCATGCGGATAAGATGCCTGTCATCTCGACTGCTAATGATACGAGGCCGTCGGGATCCAACACGGCGTTCCGAATTACCCTCCTGAACCCACCGATTCTATATTCTGCTAACAGTAATTGGATCTCGACTAACGCGAGCAGCAATGTCGCGATACGATAAACAACATCGCGATAGGCTACAATCCGACCTTTATCAAAGTCAGAAACGTGATGGCAAGTATTTCTCCTCCTTACACGAGGCATCACAACAACGTTTCACCAGACAACGTCAGTCAACAACTGTTTGTGTTTGAGAAATCGGTTGGAAAATTTCGTCATATCAGCACGTTGTAGGTGTCACCACCAGTGCCACCCTTGTGTGAATGCTCTGAAAAGCTAATCATTTGCATATCACAGCAGCTTCTTCCTGTCTGTTAAATTTCGCGTCTGTAGCACGTCATCTTCGTGGTGTAGCAATTTTAATGGCCAGTAGTGTAATTCGTGCTATGCAAGTGCACACCGTGTCACACGACACCTCATAAAGTGAAAAAACCTTCTCTCGTGTGATAGTAAAATTTTATCTTGAAGCCTTCGTCTCCTTACGCACTTGTCTTGATTTTAAGCAGCTACACGAACTTACCTACATACCAGAAAACTTCATTTAAAATAAAATGTCACACTGTTGAAGGCATCTTATTCCCCCAAACCTTTTAAATACCGCTAAAGCGAATGTAGTCCATTCCAGAACGTAGTTATCAAGTGAAGGCATGTGGAGATACGGAAAACGTGAAAAGTTAACATAAACAAAGACCAAACCAACTGAACAATGCATTTGAAAGAATCCCAAATGATATTCTCTCTCAATACATATAGTTAAATAAGTCTTTTTAAAATCTCACGTGTCAGATACAAATTCCATTCAATGTACCACTTGTCTCTACATTATCATCCATAAAGAATAGGCAAAACAAAATCACCAGATATTAACACTACCTCTCCCCCCCCCCTTCTCCGAAATATTATTTGATGAGTGGAAGAGAAGTGAAATAAGCCACTTGTAGTCTGGGGCATCAAAGACATTGCATTAATTCTCTGTTAGCATAGGACGCTCTCGGATGAAATAGGCGATGCGAGTACACCCCAGAAGCAGATGGACACACAACGGGAAGAAGGCTGACGCTGTGGCTCAATAAATCAGTTTGCGTTCCCAAACCGAAGTATGCAGCAAGAAGATCTGTTAAAGATGAAGCAATCAAGGGAAATTCATTTTTAACTTCTGGAGACTGAATAATGAGGCAGAAAACCACAACAAAGCGAAACAGATATAAAGAGACGGTGAGAAACGACGCAGGCTGTGATCGATACACGCCAAAGTCTGTGGCGAGGCCAAAGTGGTATGCGAAACTTGTAAAAGTCCTTAACCGTGGTTCTCACTGGATAAAACTACAGAAAAAGTATAGAAAACAAATTTCTGCAAATGTTCTCATGACACCTAGTCTGAGGTTCAAGTGCAAGTGCTGTTGAAGTAAATGTGATTTCTGCATTCGAAAAATTAATAACGACTGGGTCAACACACTCGCATATTCCCAAAATTAATAGTCCACGGATCTTAAGCTCAATTTGGGGGACTCATCTGACGTGAACAGAAATACAGGTCTGCAATAAGTGCTAAAGAAGCTGCATTTCTTCGATGTAATTGGAAAACATTAAACTATGTATTAGTTTGCTTTAAATTTCATCGCCATGTGTTTGTTTGTTAGCAAAGCCATACAATGAAGGCTTTCACGACCGCTTGTCTTAGTAGCTGGTGAATTTTCGGAGCTCTACGGCGGTGGTCCGTGAAATTTCTTCGTTTCTGAAGTTCCGTCCGTTCTTCATTGGGCATCTTCAAGTGTTCTCCTGGCAAGACTCAGCGGAAACAGGAACACCTCTGAAATTGTCCAAGGCAGCACTGGAGGAAACTTCAGAAATGAAGAAATTTCACGGGCCACGGCCGAACAGACCGGATGATTCACCAGGTCACTGTTACCAGCGCAATGTTATTATAAGTACATTTTAAAATTTAATTAGAGTTGTGGCAATCTGTGGAAATTTACAAAGACTAGAGCGTTACCAAGATTCGTAACAGCCAGAATCTGGCTACCAGAGTAAATATAATATAAACACATAGGTTAAGATTAAGACTCGAAATATTTCTGAAGCAGACATCAAACTGAACTGGTGCTGAATAGAAGCAACTATGGAGTATTTAGATGGGGTTTAGGATTCTTCATTTAGCTGGCGTAAAACGTCCCTTTCGTACTCTCTTGCAGCTTCCATGTTGTCGCGAAAATCTCGACTCGTTGCCGAAAACAAAATTCACACTTTCTGTTTCGCAAGACAAACTGCGCGTTGGATATTGTAAGGAGCCGGGGGCAGGCGGTGTAGTAACTGTTAGTGGTGACATAGTCCAGTACAGCAGCTACGTCTCGGAATATTTCTGTAGGCCGGTAACTAGAGTGCTTTATCTTCCGCTGCGGTGTCCGCCCATTAAACCCTCTCGGCCTCCGGCCAGCACAGCGCTTCTTGTCTACCAGCGAGCGAAATCCCTACTTGCTATCCCGCAATCATGCTAGGCCTTGAAATTATTCAAATGGTTGAAATGGCTTTCAGCACTATGGGACTCAACTTCTGAGGTCATTAGTCCCCTAGAACTTAGAACTAGTTAAACCTGACTAACCTAAGGACATCACACACATCCATGCCCGAGGCAGGATTCGAACCTGCGACCGTAGCGGTCTCGCGGTTGCAGACTGCAGCGCCTAGAACCGCACGGTCACTTCGGCCGGCCATGAAATTATTCTCCCAGCGCTATCAGTACCGCATATTACGTCACTAAATATTTGCATCTCTGTCTACACTCCTCAAACAACCTTTCAGTATTTGGTGGAGGGTATTTAGTGTACCACTGTTACTTTCCCCCTCTCTTGTTCCACACGCCAATGGTTCGCAGAAGGTCGATTGTTAGTAAGCCTCTATGTAAGCTTTCGAATACCTTGAATTTTACCTTCACGGCCGGTTCACGATATGTATGTAGCAGGAGGCAATATGGTGGTTGATTGATCTAGAAACATACGCTCTCGGCATTTTAACGATAGACCACACTTTGTCCACAGGCCCCTGTCCAGGGGCCACTTTCGTGGGACATTAACACAGAGACTCTTCTAGACAACTTGTAGATTAGTGAGGACATGCTAGAGGTCATAATCTACGCAGACGACCTCCTCCTCCTAGTTGGCAGTCGTAGCCGCGAGGAACTTGAGCCAGAAGTGGAAAGGGATATATCAATATTGACAGCATGGTGCCGCAAAGCAAAGATGGCGGTAGCACCTAGCCATTCCAACTATTTACTCCTGAGAGGGCAACTCATGAGAAATCCAACGGTAAGAATAGACGATGCACTATTCCTTCGGCGCCGCGAGGAGCGGTACTCCGGAGTAGTCATGGAAGCGAAATGGAGCTGTGCGACGCATATCGGCACCGTGACCCAGAGGTCGCTGGAAACAATAATTTGATCGAAATTGTACATAAGCGTTTCCACCTACGAGCAGACCTGGTAAAGGTATATCACAACAGCATCCTAACATCCATGTAGCATACAATTCGGGAGTCTAGACACACAGGCTCACGCCTGCCATGGCCGTGAGAAGGGTGAAGCTGAACATGGTCGGTAGGATTATACAGAACGACTCCTGGGGGGGGGGGGGGGGGGAGGGGACGCTGTTAGTGTCAATGGGACTCTTGATATTAGGATCAGGGAGCAAACAGTAGAGTACTGCTTAAAGAAAAAAGAGAGAAAATAATTGAAATGGCGGGTGCAATCAGAAGAAGGGGTGAGGAACTATGGCAGGATCAGCGGGAAGGGACGGCCGGAGTGGCCGTGCGGTTCTAGGCGCTACAGTCTGGAGCCGAGCGACCGCTCCGGTAGCAGGTTCGAATCCTGCCTCGGGCATGGCTGTGTGTGATGTCTTTAGGTTAGTTAGATTTAACTAGTTCTAAGTTCTAGGCGACTGATGGCCTCCGAAGTTAAGTCGCATAGCGCTCAGAGCCATTGAGCCAGTGGGAAGGGATCAAACTGGGCGCAGAACTCATGAGGCGCTGCCAAATATCAGGGAGCGCCTGCAGCTCATGTACTTCAAAACAACCAGAGGACTGCTACACTTTCTCATCGAACATGGACCGTATCCGACATATCTACGCCGTTTTGGGAAGCGGGCTAACCCGTCGTGTGATTGTGGCGCCATACAGGACACTCCAGACAATGCGTTGTTCGAGTGCCCCTTTTTTGACGTTGTAACATTTCGACTTAGGCAACGGTTACCCAATCGTGACACGCACCACCTGCTCAGGCAACAAGACACATTCAAGATTCTCACTAAACTTGCCAATGAGACCTCAAAGTGTTAAAACAGTTTCTAAGGAACAATCACGATTAGAACAATACACCGACCACACATAACGCACCTGTCCTGTACCGCCGGGGCGTGGACATGGCTAGCTGCCTTACACTGGGATCCACCACGTCTCGGACTTAGGAGGAGGGTGCACAAATCACCGACCAGACAACCCTCTGATTATGAACGCAGTATTACGAATTTTAGGTTAGATGTAGATCAAGATAGGATAAGTTAATAGTAGGTAACAGCAGTGAATTTCAAGATCTTGGGCCAGCCCAGTGGCAGGGCATGCCACTGGGATTAGCTCTGTGGGCACGGCCGACAGCGTAGGTTTCTATCACACTGGCACACCTGGAACGCTGCAGGTACTGTAGACTAATTTCTTAAGTACTTGCAGAACGTAGCATATGATCAGGTAATAGACACTAGCGAATCAACCACGTAGATAGCTTAGGAGTGAATGTAACATGTAGAGTGAAGAACGAAGGCCAAAACAAGAAATGCCCTAAGAGGAATGAGAACGTAATAAGAATACACATAATGCATTAACTGTAAATGTAGATGCAGAATTAGAACCCATTAACGAGAGAGGTAGTGGGATGTTATGTAGGACATTGTTGTTTCAAATAAAGAATTTAAAAAAAGAAGAGAAAAAAGACCCTGTTGTCCACAACACCACTCTTCCAGCGCTTGCAACTGGAGTTTGCACGCAATATTTGATCAATTATGAGTCTTTTCAGTGGTTCCATGTGGCCCGCCACGAGTTCTCCTCTTGTGCCGCTCTCTTCATCTCAGAGTACAATTTGCATCACGTCCTCAACTGTTTGCTGGTTGTATACCAGTCTCTGCCTTCGTCTGCAGTTATAACCCTCTACATTTCCTGTAACAGCATACTAATTATTCCCTGATGTTTAACACATGCCCTAGCATCCTGCCTCCATTTGTTGTCAGTGTTTTCCATACCGTCCTTTCTCTGCCGATTCTGAGAACCTCCACATTCTTTACATTATCAGTCCATCTGATTTTCAAAATCCTATTACAGCACCACGTCTCAGACGCCTCGATTCTTTCCTTTCCGGTTTTTTCATTGTCCATGATTCCCTAACATAAAATGCTGAGCTCCATACCTACATTCCCAGATATTTCTTCCTTAGATAAAGGCGCATGTTTATGCCAGTACACTTCTCTTGGCCGGGAACGTCTTCTCTGTATGTGTCAATCAGCAATTTATGTCTATATCTACATACGTACACCGCAAGCCATCATATGTTGCGTGACGCAGGGTACCTTCGCTGTTCCACTCGGAGATAGAGCGACTGTCTATATGCTTCCCTACGAAGCCTAATTTCTCTTATTTTCGTGGTCCATAAGCAGCAGGAGAGTCGTTGTATAGTCAGCTTCAGATGCCGGTTCTCTAAACTTTCTCAATAATGTCCCTCCAGGGATTGCCATTTTAGTTTGCGAAGCATCTGCGTACTATTCGTCTGTTATTCAAACCTACCGGTAACAAATCTAAATTGCTTCGACGGCTTTCTGTAATCGGACCTGGTGGGGATCCCAAACATTCGAGCAGTACTCAAGAACAGGTCGCACTATTGTACTACACGCGGTCTCCCAGTTTTCCTAAAACTGTTCCAAATAGTTCAGATGGCTCTAAGCACTATGGGACTTAACATCTGAGGTCATCAGTCCCCTAGACTTAGAACTACGTAAACCTAACTAACCTAAGGACATCACACACATCCATGCCCGAGGCAGGATTCGAAGCTGCGACCGGAGCGGTCACGTCGTTCCAGCCTGAAGTGCCTAGAATCACTCTCCCACAACGGTCGGCTGAGAAAAGTGTTAAATACATCTGTACATAAACTTCATCGGTCCCTAAGAGACACGTAACTAAAAAGCAAAGGTTACCATCATAAATATAATTTGTAGTTAATCTTTGAATGACGGCAAACAGTTATGGACACGCTGTATGTTGGGCAGTCAGGCAGAACTGTGGCATTTAGACTGCCGGAGTATCAGAGAGGCTAGAGACCATAATAAAGGATTGATTCAACCTTTGCGCAACATCTTTTAACAGGAAGCCACCTACATGACGTACACTGAGACGTTTTACATGCTCCTAAGGTAAGCAGGAAGTTCGCACAACTTGACGTCTATAAACATATGACAATGAACGACAGGTTAATTTTAAATTACCGAACACAATTTCCGTTTTTTTACTGTGTTGAATTAATTTTCCGTTTTGCAACAATAAACTCGACTTAATTACTTTTTTTAAAATGTGAGAGTATATTCACAGTACAAAACAGTAATACTTCAGTTTGTAAACACTCTGTGACCGTATCAACAATATTTCTGCAACTTGCTCGTCGTTTTATCTGCGTTGCGACATTCAGCTGTCATCTTATGATAATTCCAAGATGCTACTGCAGGCTGGTGTAAAATGAATGTGCGCAACGGAAAATACTGAACGCGAAAATAAAGGCTTGGCCCTGGCTGACTACACGCTGAAGCAAATCTTGGATCTCTTAATGGTGATATTATTTCCTCCTTGTAACTCTTTAACATATAAATTGCAACATAAAACATAAATGAATGACTAAGGGAATTAGTAACTATAAAATGATAAATGTTGTTTCAGCTTATACATTTATTGTGGGTTAAAAACCCCTTTATATATCACAAATGTTTTATATAAATGTCCAATGGACATAAGGAGATACAAATGAATTTCGTAACTAATATTACTGATGAATTGTCCAAATCTGATCTTTTTATGGATACGCGATCTAATATAAATAACGTGAGATGACTCACATCATCTAGGTACCCAATACTAGAAGACACTACTTTCAATGACGATCTACAATGGTGTGCAATCACAGTGGAAAATTGAACTTCCATGTTCAGCAGTAGTTTCAGTTGATTTCTATATCCCCATGAATATTTGCAGAACGTTAGTCTAAAATAAACCAAAATCGTAATTAATTAAACGTGTTTTGAAATGGTTTTCTTGGGAACTGTAGGTTACTTTACAGAACGTGTTACTTTTTTCACTGACGCCATATCAATTGTGCACTTCTTTCCATTGTGGCAATATAATTCGTTTTACGGTTTTTTGTCCTCGATTTTCTTTTTACTCATTAGTCTCATAGTATTTATACGATTTACCTAAATGTGTCTATAGAGGTGTTTTCAAAAGCGGATCTACTTAGTGCCATAATTAGATTATATGAAATGACAAGACACTTGACAATAACTGTATTAATTTGTCCTGAACATTTAAATTAAAATGACCTTGTAACATTACAGTAGGTACGTATGTCGTCCAGTTTAGAAGTTAAAAAATTTAATAATGCGTATAATTACTTCGCAAATAATTCAAAAAGCACAAGATAGAGCGCGTTATATAGCGAATATTACTATGAACTTCCCAACAACTCAACTTCTGTAGCAGAAGCTTCAAAATACTAATCGCTGCCAAATCGGAGGGTGTTTTTGTATTACTTCTTAATATGAATGGCAACTCCTGCTTCCACTTTACCTCTCGGATTAGTACGTGGTTACTGCTTAACAACGAGCTAGATGGCGCAGTGGTTAGCACACTGGACACGCATTCGGAAGGACGACAATAAAACACTCATCCAGCCACCTTCATTTAGGTTTTACCCGATTTCCCTAAATTACTTTCAAAGAGCTGGTGCCGATTTTCTTCCTCATCTTTCCCTAATCCCATGGGATCGACAACCTCGGTGTTTGGTCCGCGCACCCACAAATTAACCAACCAACGAACCTTGCTGAACTGTAATTTCAACTGTAACTTTCTTGCACAAGATGTGCAAAGCGTAACGAAAAAGAACTGCACAACCACGCTTACTAAATGCAGAAATGAGTCCAGCCACATTGCCAAACCTCTATCAACCATCCAGGCAGCCATATTGCGCTCACGAATCGCGTGCTATCCATCAGATTGCCTGGGATGACCAGTAGTCAGTTACCGATCGCTGCAGTCAGTTTACTCTTCACGTGCAATGAACGAAGCGATCGGTCGCCCATGTGGCGTATCGCTGCGATCGGTCGCTCACGTGTGTGGCCCTTACGAAGCCGGACACCGCTGCGTGATCTTGTATAGTTGCGGAACGCGAACGCTAAATTTTTTCAGAAGTTAAGAAGAGGTACTGACAAAAATGCAGCAGAAATTAGAGATCCATAATTAGCAGGGCATCTGCAGAGTTGAGTCTTTGATGCTGATTCGTTTTTATAATTCTAGGAAAAAGAACACTCAACAATTTTTACAGTGACCGATTGAAAACTAGGTTTCTTCAACTGGTATAGCATCACCCATACACCATTTCAATTTAGCTGCAGACCTAATGTTTACGTGGAACCGCACAAGTAATTTTTATGGCTCAAAGACTCCTTACGACTGCGAGAGGCAGATTATCTCTGACTCGTGATATAAAATCTCTGGTGATTTAATGTGGAACATTACTTGTACAAAGAACTTACGGACTTCTGTTTCAGAATTGCGGAGAGTAGGATCGCAGAGGAAATATAATTACCGGCTTTGTAAGCTGCCATTTTGAATATTGCATGTAATATGATTAATTATGATATGATTTTAACTCGTATAAGAGGATGATGTATACCGAAATGTAGCTAGGAAGATCATATGTGGAAAAATATAATTTCATGAAGGGAAAAGGTATGTTCAGTTCTTTGGTTATTTTAAATTCTCTCTTTTCTTCGGCTGGCTTCATAATTTGCTGTTAAGTAACTCATAGGGAACTTTGTCTCCTGGGGAACTCTGTATCCTGGGAAATCAGTAGAGCCTGCACCACGATTGTAGACGCTCTATTTTAAGATATTAAATTCTGGACTTTATTCAAATTGATACACAACTTGGACACTGATTCCCATGCTGCAGAGCGGGTAAGTCATAGCATCGAAGATGGGTTCCCCACGACGTACGATTGTGCCTCTGGTTATTTTAAGGTTTTTCAGAGTCGACGGTCTCTGGAAGAGAATTCAAAATATTACAAAATTTCTACCTGGAAGTGAAGGAGATACTTGTGTAAAAATATTGAGGAAGCGACTTCTCTCGCCCAAAAGTTTCCATTCTAGTAATTAGATATTATTCAGTCATAATAATTTAACTTCAATTTCGGCCGTTACGAGTTGTTTCATGTGTCGGTAATGTGGAAGGAGTCATGGGGGAGACTAACTTGTTCTTTGTTTGTTGGTATTCGGTAGTAGCCACTTTTTTAGTTTTAAATCTAACAGCGAGTTGGGGAGGACTGTAGAAGAAAAAGCAGACTGAATTGGGGTACGTTAACGTGTCAATGGACTGTGTAGTTCCTGTGGAAACTAACATCTTCACATTCATGAGAAGTAGTCATAAAGTCTTAATTATCATCGTGAAAAATAAAGTTAATTACTTTTTTGTTAATATGTTGCTGCACGTCTACAATCCTGCCACAAGTTGCAGTCCACTAGCCACAGTACAGCACTCCTCCGCTAGAGGCGCCACATGAAAATGACA
This sequence comes from Schistocerca gregaria, assembly GCF_023897955.1. NCBI lineage: Eukaryota > Metazoa > Arthropoda > Insecta > Orthoptera > Acrididae > Schistocerca > Schistocerca gregaria. The sequence continues at coordinate 48,318,602 of NC_064924.1, forward strand.
TCTCTACATTATCAATGGGATATGACTGTAGCCCCCCCCCCCCCCCCCCCATGAACCATGGACCTTGCCGTCGGTGGGGAGGTTTGCGTGCCTCAGCGATACAGATAGCCGTACCGTAGGTGCAACCACAACGGAGGGGTATCTGTTGAGAGGTCAGACAAACGTGTGGTTTCTGAAGAGGGGCAGCAGCCTTTTCAGTAGTTGATCTGGCCTTGTAACAATAATCAAAACGGGCTTGCTGTGCTGGTAACTTTTACCGAGGGCATGCAGCTTTACTGTATGATTAAATGATGATGGCGTCCTCTTGGGTAAAATATTCCGGAGGTAAAACAGTCCCCCATTCGGATCTCCGGGCGGGGACTACTCAGGAGGATGTCGTTATCAGGAGAAAGAAAACTGGCGTTCTACGGATCGGAGCGTGGAATGTCAGATCCCTTAATCGGGCAGGTAGGTTAGAAAATTTAAAAAGGCAAATGGATAGGTTAAAGTTAGATATAGTGGGAATTAGTGAAGTTCGGTGGCAGGAGGAACAAGACTTCTGGTCAGGTGACTACAGGGTTATAAACACAAAATCAAATAGGGGTAATGCTGGAGTAGGTTTAATAATGAATAGGAAAATAGGAATGCGGGTAAGCTTCTACAAACAGCATAGTGAACGCATTATTGTGGCCAAGATAGATACGAAGTCCACACCTACTACAATACTACAAGTTTATATGCCAACTAGCTCTGCAGATGACGAAGAAATTGAAGAAATGTATGATGAAATAAAAGAAATTATTCAGATAGTGAAGGGTGGCGAAAATTTAATTGTCATGGGTGACTGCAATTCGGTAGTAGGAAGAATCATAAAAGAATCATAAAAGAAGGCTGTATACATGGAAGAAGCCTGGAGATACTGACAGGTTTCTGTTAGATTATATAGTGGTAAGACAGAGATTTAGGGACCAGGTTTTAAATTGTAAGACATTTCCAGGGGCAGATGTGGACTCTGACCACAAACTATTGGTTATGAACTGTAGATTAAAACAGAGGAAACTGCAAAAAGCGGGAATTTAAGGAGATGGGACTTGGATAAACCAAAAGAATCAGAGGTTGTACAGAGTTTCAGGGAAAGCATAAGGGAGCAATTGACAGGAATGGGGGAAAGAAATACAGTAGAAGAAGAATGGGTAGCTTTGAGGGATGAAGTAGTGAAGGCAGCAGAGGATCAAGTAGGTAAAAAAGACGAGGGGTAGTAGAAATCCTTGGGTAACAGAAGAAATATTGAATTCAATTGATGAAAGGAGAACATATAAAAATAAAGCAGGCAAAAGGGAATACAGACGTCTCAAAAATGAGGTCGACAGGAAGTGAAAAATGGCTAAGCAGGGATGGCTAGAGGATAAATGTAAGGATGTAGAGGCTTATCTCACTAGGGGTAAGATAGATACTGCCTACAGGAAAATTAAAGAGACCTTTGGAGATAAGAGAACCACATGTATGAACATCAAGAGCTCGGATGGAAACCCAGTTCTAAGCAAAGAAGGGAAAGCGGAAAGATGGAAGGAGTATATAGAGGGTCTATACAAGGGCGATGCACTTGAGGACAATATTATGGAAATGGAAGAGGATGTAGATGAAGATGAAATGGGAGATACGATACTGCGTGAAGAGTTTGACATAGCACTGAAAGACCTGAGTCGAAACAAGGCCCCGGGAGTAGACAACATTCCATTAGAACTACTGACAACCTTGGGAGAGCCAGTCCTGACAAAACTCTACTATCTGGTGAGCAAGATGTATGAGACCGGCGAAATACCCTCAGACTTCAAGAAGAATATAATAATTCCAATCCCGAAGAAAGCAGTTGTTGACAGATGTGAAAATTACAGAACTATCAGTTTAAATAGTCACAAATGCAAAATACTAACGCGAATTCTTTACAGACGAGTGGAAAAACTAGTAGAAGCCGACCTCGGGGAAGATCAGTTTGCATTCCGTAGAAATGTTGGAAGACTTGAGGCAATACTGACCCTACGACTTATCTTAGAAGCTAGATTAAAGAAGGACAAACCTACGTTTCTAGCATTTGTAGACTTAAAGAAAGCTTTTGACAATGTTGACTGGAATACTCTCTTTCAAATTTTGAAGATAGCAGGGGTAAAATACAGGGAGCGAAAGGCTATTTACAATTTGTACAGAAACCAGATGACAGTTATTAGGGTCGAGGGACATGAAACGGAGGCAATGGTTGGGAAGGGAGTGAGACAAGGTTGTAGTCTCTCCGCGATGTTATTCAATCTGTATATTGAGCAAGCAGTGAAGGAAACATAAGAAAAATTTGGAGTAGGTATTAAAATCCATGGAGAAAAAATAAAAACTTTGAGGTTCGGCGATGACATCGTAATTCTGTCAGAGACAGCAAAGGACTTGGAAGAGCAGTTGAACGGAATGGATAGTGTCTTGAAAGGAGGATATAAGATGAACATCAACAAAAGCAAAACGAGGATAATGGAATGTAGTCGAATTAAGTCGGATGATGCTCAGGGAATTAGATTAGGAAATGAGACACTTAAAGTAGTAAAGGAGTTTTGCTATTTGGGGAGCAAAATAACTGATGATGGTCGAAGTAGAGAGGATACAAAATGTAGACTGGCAATGGCAAGGAAAGCGTTTCTGAAGAAGAGAAATTTGTTAACATCGAGTATAGATTTAAGTGTCAGAAAGTCATTTCTGAAAGTATTTGTATTGAGTGTAGCCATGTATTGCAGTGAGTCATGGACGATAAATAGTTTGGACAAGAAGAGAATAGAAGCTTTCGAAATGTGGCGGTACAGAAGAATGCTGAAGATTAGATGGGTAGATCACATAACTAATGAGGAAGTATTGAATAGGATTGTGGAGAAGAGAAGTTTGTGGCACAACTTGACCAGAAGAAGGGATCGGTTGGTAGGACATGTTCTGAGGCATCAAGAGATCGGAGGGCAACGTGGAGGGTAAAAATCGTAGAGGGAGACCAAGAGATGACTACAGTAAGCAGATTCAGAAGGATGTAGGTTGCAGTAGGTTCTGGGAGATGAAGAAGCTTGCACAGGATAGAGTAGCATGGAGAGCTGCATCAAACCAGTCTCAGGACTGAAGACCACAACAACAACGACGTGACTGTAGCCTGTGCACAAGTAATGTACTGCTGTTGTGTTGGAGCAGCTAGCGATAATAAGGGCGAGTATTAGGGCCAGTTCCACCAAATAACTCAGTGCTCGGTATCAGCAATACACGTGCGCAGAGCACAACGTTATCATGTGGCGGGTGAACCAGTGGCGACTGCTTCTTAAGCCGTTTCTCGAAAATATATTTATTTCATTTGTTCTTAGCATAAAATTTCGAAACGTGAAATATAAAACAGTCTGCAATATTCCTTTATCGCAATAAGAACTTCTTCAGTTAGTTATAGTTCTTGCTCGGAAATAGCGATAGTATTACTAGTATCTTCTTAGGGCGTTTCGAGAATCAGTTGTTCTTTCGTTATTGTTACATTAATTCCACCACCCAATAATTGTAGATCGATAAACACGTATTAGTCTCTCGCTAGATTAATGAGTGTCAAGGCATGAATTTGTGGTGCAGTGAAAACTTACCACTCCAGGAACAGACGTGATTCTCACCATAGTGATAATAATTAAATGGTCTTGGATTGTAAAATGGATTTCAAATCTGCTACAGATGTTGTTGGCCACGAAATTGGAGTTGTTAGCAGAAGAATTTCGTTTGCAACGCATTGGCTTTCGTGTGCCAGTTAATACACGCCTGCTACCGATGGAAAATAATAATTTTATTGGATGAAAACAGCAGCCAGCGGCAACGTAATCTTTTTATTTATTTTGTTCTGAATTGTATTGACACTTTTACACTTGCTATAAGCACACTAATGTCTCATTTAACACACATATTCATCTCTGACACTAGTGTCGAATTCCAATTTTAAAAGTATCATTAATCCTGTTTCTTTTTTGATATCTACGAAAGACTTTTGTACGGCACAATGCTGTTCGATCAGTCTATCTACGCACAGAGTACTAACTTCACATTAGGAGTCGCTTCGTGCTTTCACCTCCAGAGATGCCGGCCAGAACTAATTTTGACTGCTGCTAATCGTTATTGTGCTATTGTTGTTTCCTGTTTTGTGTGCTTCACCTCATATCACGACGGTAGGGATGCGGGATGATTTTGCTGAATGGGGACAAGTTGCAGGGAACATCCGTTGATAAGGAGCAAAAAAATCATATCGTTATATGGTCGGAAATGGGTTCCATGTAAGAAACACCCGCCTGCAGGTGGAGGTAGAAGATCGTTGACAGTGACCTCGGCATCGACACCAGGCAGGTGATCCACGAGATGATCTTGCGGGACATTCTCCACGACAACTCATGCACGCCTTATTAGCTACGGCCTCGCCTCCGCTGAGACGATTTTGTCGCTGGTTCGTCGCACAGGTCACCACGGTGCTGCGATTTCTGTCATCCATACTGCTGACAGGTGAGACTGCCTTCTTAACACCAGTTTGCGGCTTACGGACAATCTGCATGGTATGGCGCCAGCGAACCTTCAGCACGGGTTGAGCCTAGTTCGAGAGCGGTGACTTCCTCGTTGGACGGTTCACCCTACAACGCCTTACTATCTACTCTTCTAGTACCTCCCCTACAGAAAGACGTGTCTTTGGTCGTACGATGGGTAATGTGGCCAGTACGTAATGGTGCTGTAGCTCACTGCTCTCTCGAGTGCAGAGCCAAACCACTAGTACTGAGAGAACATTCCCACATGCCCATTGCGTCCTTGTGCGTGCTTTCACTCACACAAACCTACATTGTCAAAGAAGTCTCAGAAATCGCTTCCTGCAGCTCGTACCCATCTAAAAAGTTTACCTTGTATATCAAGAGACAATATTTGTCGAAAATTTGGCTAAACTGATATATTCAAATATCCAAATTAAGACTGTTAAATGTTGAAATTATCGAAAAGAAAACATTTTCCTGTGAAAGATTAAAGGGTGCATCATACAGGACAGCAAAAATTGTTTTTTTATCTTCACTGTCCACTTCGCTGAAGCCCGTTCTACACGAGTGACTTTGTTGTCTTGATAGACTGCTCGTGGCAAGTGAGTCTACTGCGGCACCCCTGGTGTTTTGCTCCTGTAGTGTGTCGAGGAAGTCGTTTTTGTTTACATGCCGGAGTCTAAATGGCGTCTGTTGTGGGAGATGCCTGTCGTGCAGTATGGCACCCAAAAGGTGAAAGTGAGGTTATCAGGATCCGTTCTTCTCTTCTTTTTTAAAAAAATTAATTATAGTAACAGAATTAAAGAACTGACAATGACAGTGGAGTTTAGTAATAACCAAAGCAAAATTCATAGTAGATGTTCTCGACAAAGGTTGTATGGTATATTCTCCACCCTGGTGAGTACTGAAATGACTCGAGAAAATACATATGTACAAACACAGCAGATAATATTCAGAAGGCAGAAAACAGAGCCTTGTTACATTATCCTTTGTACCTTCTTTTCTTTTTAACTACCAAATACTGTCAAAAATTATTTGTCTCGTTCAACAGATCTTTTTCACTGTTGAAACGGTTTTCATCACATTTTCATATAGGTTGACTCTTAGAAGATTACAGCAACCAACCACTTTTTACAATGCTATTTATTTATTTAAACAACGCCGTTACCGGTTTCGAACCGGCAGGTTCATCGTCAGACTGCTACTTCACGTTTTACATTAGATTCCGCCTTTCTGATGTAACAGAAAACGCCTTTCTAATGTAAAACGGGAACTAACCCTCTGTAGATGAAACTGTCGGTTCGAAACTTGTAACGGCATTGTTTAAATAAATAAATAGTTGTCGACAAAATAGCAAAACATTTTCAGTTTACGTTTTTATACGTGCACCCTTTAGACATTTTCTTTGTACATTTGACGTAAAATCCAAATATCTTCTAGCTATCAGTTTTATGTGTCTTGTGGGAGAACACTAGTAGCAAAATGTCAGGTCTCAATGCAACCTTTGCAGCGTGTATTAAAGACCAAGCAAAGAGTGTAGTTAAGACGACACAAAAGCACAAAAGCTATTACTGGAACATGAGAAAGCGCGGCGAGAACATCCTAACTTATGATCCCTGTTTCTGCACGTGTTCAGCTTGCAGTATATTCAAAGTTTTCAGACTTCATACTCGACATAGGTAACTGATTACTGACGTAACTCGTGTACTTGCGACGTGGTTACCAGCAGATTTACATGCAACCCCGAGTAGCCTATTTCGCGTGAAACGTGCCTCAGAGGCAACCAATGTAATTTTTTCTTAAGTGATATTGTGCAAGTTGTTTGCTTAGCAACATACACTAACTGATGGATAGTATCTGGACACTTATTGGTGGACATTAATGTGAGGCATGCCCACCTTCGCCTTCATGACGCCTTGAACTCTGCTGTCGATACATTCAATGAGGCGTCTGTTTCTGGACTAATGGCAGCCTATTCTTCCTCAAACCTCAAAACCAAACAAGGTAGTGATGGTCGCTGGGGGCCTGGAGCTAAGCCGATGTTTCAGACTCATCCCAGAGGTGTTCAACTGTGTTTAGGTTGGATCTCTAGACAGGCCAGTCCATTCAAGTCCGCCCCAATGGCTGAGTGGTCAACGTGACGTATTGCTGCCCTACGGGTCCGGGGTCGACTCCCCGCTGGGTCGGGGTAGGGGATTTTCCCCACTCAGGGACTGGGTGTTGTGTTGTCTTCATCACCAGTTCATCCCCATCCGGCGCGCAGGTCGCCCAATGTGGCGTCGAATGTAATAAGACCTGCACCAAGGCGGCCGGACCTACCCCGTAATGGACCTCCCGGCCAATGTCGCCAAATGCTCATTTCCATTTCCAGTGCATTCCAGGTATTTTACTGTCCACATACCTTTGCCTCACAGATTCTGCTTTATGGCAGGATGCAATGTCGTGCTGATAAAAACAATCATCCCCTCCGAACTACACTGAAGCGCCAAAGAAACTGCTATAGGCATGCGCATTCAAATACAGAGACATGTAAACAGGCAGAACACGGCAATACGGTCGGGAACGCTTTATATAAGACGAAAAGTGTCTGACGCAGTTGTTACAACGGTTAATGCTGCTACAATGGACGTTATCAAGGTTTAAGTGCGTTTGAACGTGGTATTATAGTCGCGTCACAAGCGATGGCGCACAGCATCTCCGAGGTAGCGATGAAGTGGGGATTTTCCCCTACGACCATTTCACTAGTGTACCGCCGTCAGTACTAGGGGCCCGGTAAAACATCAAATATCCCACATCGGTGCGGCATAAAAATGATCCTGTAAGAACACGACAACGACGACTGAAGAGAATCATTCAACGCGACAGAAGTGCAACGCTTCAGCAAATTGCTCCAGATTTCAATGCTGGGCCATCAGCAGGTGTCAGTGTGCGAGCCATTCAACGAAACATATGAGCTTTCGGAACCGACGGCCCACTCGTGTACCCTTGACGCCTGCACGACACAAAGCTTTACGCCTCGCCTGGGCCCGTCAGTACCGACACTGGACTGTTGATGACTAGAAACACATTGCCTCGGCGGACGAGTCTCATTTCAAAATGTATCGAGCGGATGGATGCGTACGGCTATGGAAATGTGTATGTCAATTCCAAAGGGAACTGAGGTCATCGGTGTACGGCTATGGAGACAACCTCAACCTCATGAATCCATAGACACTGCATGTCAGCAAAGGACTGTTCAAGTTGGTGGAGGCTCTATAAAGGCGTGGGCGTGCGCAGTTGGAGTGATAGCCCAAGATCTGGCTCTGACAGGTGACACTTCTGTAAGCATCCTGTCTGATCACCTGCATCCATTCATGTCCGTTGTGTATTCCGACGGACTTGGGTAATTCCAGCAGGACAATACGGCACCCCGCACGACCACAACTACTACAGTGTGGCTTCAGGAACACTCTTCTGATTTTAACAGTTCCACTGGCCACCAACCTGCCCAAACGTGTTGTTGAACATATCTGGGATGCCTGGCAACGTGCTGTTCAGAAGGGATCTCCTCCCCGTCGTACTCCCACGGATGTATGGACAGCACTGCAGGATTCATTAGTCAAGTCAATGCCACGCCGTGTTGCGGTATTTCCGCGTGCTCGCGGGGCCCTACACTGTATTACGCAGGTGTAGCAATTTCTTTAGCTCTTAAGCGTATTTCCCTATCGTAAAAAGCACACAATCAGGTGAAAGGTGCTCATTCATTCTGCATTTAGCGTTTTCTTAAGAGCAATGAGGGGACCACACCCGAACCGCAAATACCATCCCCTTAACATAACACCGCCTTTGTAACTCACTGTTGACGCTACACGTGACGGCCCGTAACGTTCTCCACGCGTTCGCCAAGCCCGAGTCCCCTGTATCCGCTTGGCACAGAGTATGAAGTGGTTCATGACTCCAAATCACTCGTTTCCAGGTATAAACTGTGCAGTGAGAAGTGTCGTTTAGCATTGAGTACAGAAATGTGTGACTTATGAGGAGTTGGTTCAAATGGCTCTGAGCACTATGGGAGTTAACATCTGCCATCAGTCGCCTAGAACTTAGAACTACTTAAACCTAACTAAGCTAAGGACATCACACACATCCATGCCCGAGACAGGATTCAAACCTGCGACCGTAGCAGTCGTGCGGTTCCAGACTTAAGCGCCTAGAACCGCTAGGCTACTCCGGACGGCTATGAGGAATTGCTGGAGCATGTACCCCATTGTCCTCCCCCCCCCCCCCCCCTCTCTTCCTTACCCACTGCCTGTTCTAGCTGGACGGCTGGTAGGACTTTGAAACTCACGAGTGAATCCTTCCGCTCATTTCATGCAATTCTTTGCAGCCACCCTCCACAGTGACCGACGTGCCAGTACATCAGTTCACTACGTGAGGTCTGGCTAGCAATGATTTATATGTGTCGTTCCTTCGCCTTTCCACTTTGCAGTCACATAACCAACAGTACCCCTGGGCAGCTCGAGAAGCGTTTGAAATATCCCTGACAAATTTGTTACTCAGGTGACATGGACATAGAATGAAAAGTAGACGTTCAAAGTCACTGAAATGTCCTGATCCACCCTTTCTGCTGTTACTGCAATATGTGCAGGCAACATAACGCTCCCTCCCCCCTTTTACAGTGACGATTGCACCTCTTGTGACATCTATTAACGAATTCCGCATTACATAGCGTGTCTCGATACTTCGTATTACGAGGATGGCCCAGAAAGTATCGCGCCGCATGTTTTTTTCTCAGCCAACAACAATGCTACGAATGCGAAATGTTACGTATGTATTATTTGAAGTCTTCTGAGTGAGCGCTCCAAGTTTTCGTTACTTCCGACAGATAGCGTAGCTGCAGAACAGTTTCAAAATGGCGTCTGTAGGTGATGTACATTACAAGCAATGTGCCGTCATTGAATTTCTCACTGCAGAGAAAGAAACTGTGGGGAACATTCACAAACAGTGGTGCAAAGTCTATGGAGCATGTGCTGTCAACACAAGTACAGTTAGTCGCTAGCATGGAGGGTGAGTTCACTAGAAGGCGGTTCGGCGGAACTCTACGATTTGCAGCGGTCGTGGAGACCATCCACGGCTGTCACACCTGACGTGTTGCAGCGAGCTGATGTTATCTTGCGCGAAGACACACGCATTGCGACCCGGCAGTTGGCGCTGCATCTGTGTGGATGCAGTTATCCGCACTCTTGGATATTCAAGGATTGGTACCGACAGGGCACACATGCCCTTATTTCGCGCTGGCGAAAGGCCATGGAGCGGGATGGAGATTACGTGGAAAAATAGGGTGCATTACTTTCTGGGCAACCCTCGTAGATATTGTTTATCAAAGAAAGCAGATGGATTTTGCATCATGCCAGATTATTTGGACACTATGATATGAAAGAAGGAGAAAATACAGAGTTGCTATTCTCAAATTGGTAAAATTAACACAGTGTAGAAGTCACTTTCAAATTCTTCTCTCGAGGGACGCTGGAGTATTGGTCTTTCGTGGGGGCCCCTTTGCAGCAAATATTAATAGAGGACCTAGAAAAGAAAAGGAGCGACTGTTTTTGTAATCCCGTAGCATGAGCGTGGCGTTATGAAGAAGTTCATCAAAGACATGTTACTGACACTGAAGACACACTGGTGTGCAAAACGTAAAGACGAAAATAACTTTTACCTGAAGTTTCACCGCTAAGTAGCATACGTCGGTGAAACGTAAACCACAGAAATAACGCTAGAGTATAGTGCAGAAGGTAACTGAAAGTAAGACGCAAAGAGACGAACAGAAATGGCACTTTTATCAATGTTAATGAATCTGCGACTTATGATGGTCTTCTGGACATTACAAAAGGAGTGACATGGTTCTTAATAGAATGTGTGATCACCGTGGGCGGCAATAAGTGCCCTGCAACGTGCTCCCATGTTGACCACAAAGGTGGTAAGCAATTCCTGTGGTAGGGCGTTCCATTCCTCCACGAACGAGGTTGACAGCTGCTGGATGGTCGCTGGTGCATATTGAAAAGAGATTACTGCGGTACACTTGTATGTGGTACCCGAATAAGGTAATAATACTAACGTAAGCTAAGACGAATCTACTGTATTATAAACGATGTATGTCTCTGGCAGGCTTTATAAAGAAGATCGATGACTGTGCACGGCCACAGAGCCATAGACATTCGTTCTGGTCTGAGATTGTAGTGTTGGAGTAAGAGAGCATTTGGCCTATAGCGGTGGGTAGGCTGTCTGTGAGCGAAAGAGGACAGAGTAAGCAATTTTTATGGTCTGCTCTGTGAAGCCTCCAAGTCTTAGATGTAGTGTAGGAATTACGAGTGCATGTGTTATTGGAGGTGTGGATGCGGAACCAGAAGTCTTCTCGCAAGCATGGTAAAGATGTCAAATATTTATGACTTCCGTTTCGTAGATGTGTTGGGTGATAATTTGCAATTGTTGAGTATCTCCAGAATGTCTGTAAACAAAATTGATGTAAGGCTAGTTAGATATTTCCCTTTTCTAAGGTTTCTAAGTTTGTTAACACAAGTATACGTAATTTGATGATTTGTCCTCATACTTTCTTAGTGAGGTTAGATGTATAAATATAATATTTTGAGAATAAATTAGTGAAAAGCATGTAACTTTTGTGAGTAGTGTAATTTCAATTGTCAGATGTTTTGGAAAGTCGAACTTAACTTCGAATATAATTTCACTATTGAAAAAGTCAATTTTAGTAATTCACCCCAACTGTGAGCTCCATGTCCAGGTCATATGTTTTTGAAAGACACTGAATTTTTCTTAAATGTTTTCGTATATCAGCGAAAAGAATTTCGTGTCAATTTCAAAGTAATACGGAGCATTGCACAGCGCTGAGCCTGTAAGTAGTATACTCAGTGCCTAAGGGGCTGAATGTGTTTTGTAGCGGCTGTATTTCTTTATTGGTATTCGGAGTTGCAGTCATGGATGTAGTTGTTATTGAATTCTTGGGTGCAGAAAAAGAAACAGTGATGAACATCCATAAAAGTTTGTGTGCAGTGTATGGCGATGCTGCGATTGATAAGTGTACAATTGGCAGATGGGTAAAGAAAGTTACAGCCTCAGGAATTGCAGAAACAGAGCTCCATTATTAGCCACGCTCGGGACGTCCTGTTACAGCCACTGCTCCAGACATGCTGAATCGTACAGAAGCCATCAGTGCATCACAGCTCGCAAATGGCTCTACAGTTGTCGGTCGGCATTGGAAGTGCGCCTGCAATGATCGAGTGATCGAGACTCCCGGATATTCAAAAAGGTGCTCACGATGTGTTCCACGAATGCTCATAGCAAAGCACAAGACCCAAAGAAAGGCGATTTCATCTGAATTGGAGCGTTTTGAAACCGATGGAGAGGCCTTTCATTCACGGAACGTTACGGGGGACGAAAGCTGGGTGCACCACTTTGCGCCGGAAACAAAAAGGCAGTCCATGGAGTGGCATCATCCTCATTCACCACAAAAGAAGAAATTCAAGACAACCCCCTCTGCTGGAAAAGTCATGGTGACAGTCTTCTGGGACTGTGATGACGTCATTCTCATGGATGATATGCCAAGAGGGTCAATCATCAATTCAGAGGCATACCTGAGACTCTGAATAAGCGAAAGGACCGTTTCCGACGTGTTCAATCGGACAAGAATCCAGCAAAAATCTCGCTCCAACGCAATAATGCATGCCCACACGTTAGTCGGAGAACCCGGGGACACATCGCCAAACTGGGTTGGACATCATTGCCTCATCCACCCAACAGTCCAGACCTGGCACCCTCGGACTTCCATCTTCTTGGACGGCTTAAAGGTTCTCTACGGGGAACACACTTTGAAGATAACGAGAGTGCCAGTCATGGCTACGCCTACGGGACAAGAGTTTTTCCAGCAGGGTATACATGCTCTTCCACAACGTTAGCGTACGGCCATAGAACGTGATGGAGACTACGTAGACGTGTTGATATATATTGTCACCAAATTCTGACTCTTAACAATAAGTACGTTATGAGAAAAAAAATGTGGGGCTTTACTTATTGAACGACCCTCTTACTCTAGCATTCTTTTTAAGGTCCAAGTTTCAAAAGCTACTTAAGTACTTTGCGGCGTTACATCACGCGGAAAGTTACTTGCCTCCTTAAATTTTACAAAACGGTGTATACTACATATCACAGGTCATACACAAATCAGCGACAATACATTTGCAGGCGAAAATACATCACAAGCAACGTAACAAATATGATTGTCATGTTAAAAGAACTTCGCAGCAGGAGGCTATCGTATACAGGGTGTTCCAGGAGGAATGGTCAACACTCAGGGATGTGATGGATCGATTATTCAAAGCACAAAGTCCAGTAAACGTGGGCTCACGCATACCTCAAGAGCTACTAGCACTTCATCTTCGATAATGTGAAACATCTCCCTGCTAGTGAACAAGTGCTCATAGCTCTTGAGGAATGCATTTTAGGGCCCATGTTTAGTAGAGGTTTTTGCTTTGAATGATCATTCCTCTCATATCGCTGAATGTTGAACATTCCTCCTGGAACAAACTGCATGCAAGATTATGGAGACAAAAGCTACTCTAACAAGCGCCTTCATTGTTTGTTTTCTACATTCGATCGCAATTATTGTCATTCGTACCGAAGTTGGCATTCCGCACACGAGTATGTTGCCTCATTTGAAGATTGTTAACCGGCGGTTTACCTAGGTATGATATGCAACCAGTCGCTTTGTAAATCTGATACGATTTATTGTACCATTAACTGGCTTTGGTGCCACTACAGATTCGTTATCGGATGGATGTCTAACAGGAACGTTATTGTCTGGGCCTAGGTTCTTGGTGCTGGTGCAGAAAACGGAAATTTAGGCGTGAGTTAAAGAAATGTTTTAAAAAATGGTTAAAATGGCTCTGAGCACTATGGGACTTAACATCGGAGGTCATCAGTCCCCTAGAATGTAGAACTATTTAAAGCTAATTAACCTAAGGACACCACACACATCCATGCCCGAGGCAGGATTCGAACCTGCGACCGTAGCTGTCGCGCTGATCCAGACTGGAGCGCCTAGAACCGCTCGGCTATTCCGGCCGGTGGAAATGTTCAAGAAGACATGTTTCTCATTTGCATAATGTATTTTTATGCAGCCTTTACACAGACACACACAATATTTTACGTTCAGTGCCTGCTTACCAGAAAACCAAATACATCTAAATACTCTCTCTCTCTCTCTCTCTCTCTCTCTCTCTCTCTGTCTCTGTCTCTCTCTCTCTCTCTCTCTCTCTCTCTCTCTCGGTGTGTGTGTGTGTATTTGTGTGTGTGTGTGTGTGTGTGTGTGTGTGTGTGTGTGTGTGTGTCTGCGTGGGCGTGCATGCGTGTAAGCTAGCTAAAACGTACATTGTCGAAATGAATTTCTCAAGAATACCAAGACGCCGTGCCATGTATATATCTTAAAACATTACGTTATTTTCGTTTCGTAAACATTTCGTTGAGTTTTGCCTAAATTTCAGTCCTTTCTGCCAACAGAATGACCATAGACGCAAACTGCATTTAATACGAGGAACAGCACATCCGTAAGCTGCGCGGCACATCTTGGGGCTCCACAGCAAACACACAGCAGTTCGGTAGAGTAGTTCTGCGCCCCTGTCCAGAGTAGCAGTCAGCTTATGAACAAAGTTAATACGGCCCTAAATGCCAGCATGCGCAGTATCAGCGGCGCAGTGAAATCCGCCCCTACCGCGTGGCTGTCGCCCTTGAGCCACAGACGTCGTAAAACAGCTCCACAAGACTAACCTTCTGCTACTCATTCATAATGCCATGGCTGACCTGGACTGCTGAAGGCCGCAATCGAGAGAACAAGCACTGGTCGCAGCTAAAGAACTTATAACGAAATCAAACTTGGACGTTCACAGTGTCTGGAAACAACACTGGCACGAGAACCGCACAACACAATGTCAAAGGTTCAGGGTCACAAAGAAGCCAACTGGTATCAAACATTCTCGCAAAGTGTAGATGACACTAAACCGAATATGCGCTGGTCATGGCGGAGGTGCCAGCGTCCTCTACAAATGCAGAATGTGACTACCGAGCAGAAAGTCTAACATCCCGACTCATAGTGGAAGCACGTGCAGACTGCGTGTGGAAGGGACTATTAATCAATTTCCTTGCAGCAACAGATGAAGGGAGTGATTATATCAGTGGATGTTAATATGTGACTAAGTTGGCTACATAACGTGTATATGTGCACATGAAGTAGCCCATGCTGACTTAACTATTATACTAATATATATGTCTTACGATGCACGCCATACGATAAATGAATAAAAAAAATACGTACGTAAATTGCCAATTGAAATCCGAATGTTTGTATTGCTGGCTGTTCTACAGAAACAAATTGCATAAAATTTATTTTGTTGGTAGTTCACCAAAGCTGCTTTCTTATATGTTTTTTATTAATTGGTAGAGGTTTCACGCATGGCTCATTTTCAAGCGGTACCTCAATATAATCAATCTATTAGCAGTACAACATTATGTACGTTTGTTTTGTTGAATTTGTGCATGATTGTTACATTGTCGACCTATGTGTAAGAGATATAGTTTACTTTTAAATTTTTATCTTTGACGAAAATCGATTGATGTTCTAATATTTAAAACTCTCTTTTGTTCTGAATCGTCTGTGACCTAAAACAACTGTGTCGATGTTCTCAACGTATTTCTTTTTATTTATGCGTTCTGTTTGTTCGTTTGGAGTGACTTTTGAGTCTTTTTGCAAATGTGTGTAGCTTTCTGTTTCCTACATGATGCTCGTATACAATTAGCTTCCTTTTTCGGCTCGGTAAAGAACGGAAAGAGCAGTGGGTAGAGTTTTTATTTTCTCTAAGCTCCATACTAAATGTGGATATGTTTTTTCACTCCATTTTACACAATTATTTCTTTTTTTATATCGTGTAGTAAATTTTCTTCCTGTTTGTCTTCTGCAGAACATGGCACATTTATTGCATATCATTTTCTGTATTCCTGACTAGTCGTATATCTGAGGTTTATTTGTTCCGCGTATTACCTTAGATCCTAGTTCAACTTCTGTATAGAAACTAATTTTTGTAGTATTGCGAAATGCGTAATTTATTTTACAAGAAATGTTTCCCATATATGGTAGTGTAAAAATATTTTTGTTTCTTCGTTCTATCTACTTTCGCTAATTTTATTTCTCATTTCTGTTTTTTATTAACTACATTAGGATTGTAGCCATTATTTGGAGCCGCAGTTTTAACTTTTAACTGTATCTGATTGTGTCTTCTTGTTTTCTGTAGTGAGGGGAACTCTAATCATACGATGTATCATATCGTGAAAATATTCTGTTTTATATGCCAGTAGGTGACATGGGGAGTTGTGCGTCATAAAGTCGCTTCTGTCTGTTTTACGAAATACGTCAGATTTATGGATACGATTATCATTAGCTTTTTTTTATATCTAAGATGTTCATGCTACTGTCTCTTCCATATACAGTGATAAATTTGGCGCTGTTATGCATGCTCTCCACATGCTGAAGACATTGTTGATTTCGTCAGTATTTCCATTAAAGAGTAGGAGGATATTATCCACATTTCAGTGGAGTAATTAGAGAGCATGTTATTAAACGTAGAAATGAGGTGCGACAACAGTGTGTTGTCTCGAAAAGCCGTAGGTAAGAAAATATGTCTAACTGTCCGTCCGAGGGTTATACGAGCCCTCGTTGGTTGTAATGGAAATCCACATTCTTTTCAGAGCGTCCGCATGCACCTGTTCTCTGTCGATGGCGGTCGCGTAACTGGTGATCGCGAAACGTACGGTCCATGGGCGGAGGAAGCGAGCGGGTGTGAAGGGGCGTAAAAATCGTGGCGTAACCGAGTGATGGACGAATTGTGGGGGCTATTGGATGTAATTTATTTCGTTCTATTTTTTCCGAGTATTTTGAAAGGAACTGATGTCGGACCGAGACAGGGTCCGGCGCGCAGAATGTGGGCGGTCGCAGAGCGCGTCGACTTCCGGCCGGCGGTGGCGGTGGTGGGGGACGGTGGGCGTGGCCCCGGCGGAGCCGGCCAAAGGGAGCGCGGCTCGCCCCCCCACCCCGGGCGGCGCGACCCGCGCATAAAACGGCGCGGCGGGCTGCGCGCGCGACCACGACGCCGAGGCGACGACGGCCGAGCAGCGCCGAGCAGACGCACCAGCAGTCGCCAGTCGCCGCCCGGCGGGACATGACGCAGGACACACGTAAGTCGCGGCTGGCCGGCGCGGAGTGCGACTGGGGGTATGCGGCAGCGGGCTAAGTAGCACGCGGGTTCTAGGCTAGGGTCACAGGGACAGTGAAGCTGAAGGTCTGGTAGTGTTCTCTACAGTAACTGTAGGGAGTGACAATGTAGTAGTTAAGGTGCAATTAAGACTGTTCAGAGTCGAGACGCTATTCGGGGCGATTTTGCTACGGAGTGGTCTTTTTGTTGGCGCCGGTTGGGGTCATCTTACCTAGTCGGGCCGTTTTTGGGGGATCAGCCGCTACTGCCGCGTACGAGAGTGGTGGGTGGAAAATTAGGGGCAGACACGGTGCGGTACGCGAAAGAGGCAGCGGCCTTGCGCCGCGCCGAAGCCCACGCTGGGGAAGACTCGCGCCGTGAGCAGGTGGGGGCGGAGGTGGAGGCGGAGACGCAGCGCTCGCGGTCGCGCTCGCCTGAAGCCTTGGGCGGCGTGCTTGCAGGAGCAGCCATGGAGGCGGACGACTCGGACCTGGCGGGCCAGTACCTGCAGCAGTTCGAGCTGGACCGGCTGGAGGGCGCCGTGAAGCGCGAGCAGGGCGCGGGCGCCGAGACGCCGCCCCCGCCGCCCCCGCCGCAGCAGCAGCAGCGCCTGCCGTCGATGCCGTTGCTGCAGCCGTCGCCGCCGCACCACCTGCTGACGCCGCCGGGAGAGGACGCGCACCCGCTGTACGGCGCGGGCCAGCAACACGCGGGCGTGCTGGTGAAGGCGGTGGCGCAGCACGGGCACGGCGGCGAGCCGGGGCTGGTGGCGCTGCAGCACCCGGGCACGCCGCCCGACACGCCGCCCGTGAGCGCGTCGCCCCCGCACTACGCCGCCGCCGCCGCCGCCGCCGCCGTGGCCGCGGCAGGCGCGCTCGCCGACGACATGGGCTGGTTCCCGCAGTCGGCCGTGCGCTACCTGGCGCCCGAGCCGCTCGACCTGCGGCCCAACTGCGCCGCCGACAACATGATGGAGCCGCAGGGCGCGCCGGTGCTCGCCGCCGCCGGCTGGGCGCCGGGCGCCACCTCCGTCATCGCGGGTGGCTGCCGCAAGCTGCTGGCCGAGTACGCGCCGCACCACCACCACCACCACCACCACCACCACGGGCACCACCACGGCGAGGAGCAGGTGCCGGTGCGGCCACTGGGCGCCGGCTCGGTGTCGCCCGCGGCGCACCACCACCACCAGCCGCAGCACCACCACCACCAGCAGCACCACCACGAGCTGGCGCCGCCGCCGCCGCCGCAGCCGCAGTACGCCGCCTCCACCGCCTCCTCCACCGAGGACATCCTCAACGACGACGCGCTCATGTCGCTGTCAGTGCGCGAGCTCAACAAGAAGCTGCACGGCTACCCGCGCGAGGAGGTGGTGCGCCTAAAGCAGAAGCGGCGCACGCTCAAGAACCGCGGCTACGCGCAGAACTGCCGCAGCAAGCGGCTGCAGCAGCGCCAGGAGCTCGAGGTGACCAACCGCACGCTGGTGGCCGAGCTGCAGCGCCTCAAGGTGGAGCTGGCGCGCGTCACGCAGGAGCGAGACCTGTACAAGCAGCGCCTCGAGCAGCAGCTGCGCCACGCCGCCCCCGCGCCGCCCCCGCGCGCCGACGCCGCCTCGGCCGCCTCGCCGGCCGCCGCCGCCGCCGACTTCTACATGTGACGTCAGCGAGCGGCGCGGGCCGCCTGGTCCTGAGGCGCCGCCGCCACGACGCCGCCTCCCGACGCGTCTCTCCGTTAGGAGTGCCGGAAACGGTAAACAGTGGTCTCCAGGTGTGGCCCCTGCTTCTCTGCAGCCTCCGCATTACTGAGGGCGGGACGGAGTTCCCAGTGGACGAGGTCGAGTGATCCCCTCTTCCGATTCCCTGTCAGCTGCCGCGAGATTCACGCACCAAACCTCTCTGCCCGCGTAAGCAGTAGCTTACTACCCCTCCGAAGCCGTAATTTCGGATACCCGTAAATTCTAAGTGACTGATGACATTCCCTCGGCGTGACTGTCTAGAGGCCATTCGAACTGAGCTTTCGTCCCTGTGCACAGTGGTTTGAAATCGGACTTCGTAACCTGTCAGCTTCACTAGAGTCCACCGAGAAAATATTAACTGCTGTCGCACCACCAAATGAATGCGGCAACGATCGTTGTCGCAATATTGTGGCAATATATGGGGTCCTTGAAGCGGTTATGTCCTAAAAAAAACATACCGTCTACTTTTTGCGATTCTCAGTACACGTGAGTAGTCGGCTCTTCGTCTCTGTCAGCCACGACTACGCCACCTCCGATGCACCCCTGTGAGGCTGCTCTCGTTAGGTGTGCGCGACACGGTAAAGAGTAGTCTCCAGAAGGTATCCCCTCTGCTGTCCAGAGGCCGCTCTGACATTCGCGCTACCTCACGGAGGGCGGAAAACGGTTCTGACTGAACGACATCAACTGAACTGACATCAACTCATCTCGGCTACTTCCCTGTCGCCTTGCCGAGAATTTCGTGCGCCGTCAGCCCTCTCCAAAACTCTACCTACGTACACAACAGTTTTACATCCCTCTAAAGCTCTCACTTGGGACAGCCATAACTTCGAAGTTTTCAATGATATTCTACATTACTCTAGAATAGGGACACTGCTTGCGGTCAAGAAACTGATACAGCGTTTTGGAACAGAAGTTGTACCAGATCCTATTTTTTTCTATTTTATTTATTTATGTTTCAATTTTTTGCGACTAGTTTTCCGTGTCGCTGCAACATCATCGTCAAGCACTCTTTTTTATACTCAGCCTAGCTTTCGAGCAGCTCAACAATTTGGCTGTGTACGTGAATGAACACTTTAGAATGGGGTAGCTGCGACACCGAATCTGTTCACGTTGTTTGTTGATATGGCACCCTCAAAGAGGTTGGCTCCTAGAAGACATTGTGCCTAGGTAGCAGGGTTCTCAGTTCACGTGAGTAGTCGGTCTTCCGTCTCTGTTACTTCCTTGTCGGCTGCCCCAAGGTTCATACACGATTTACTTTCTTCATACTTTGGGCCCCGTGAAAAATGTTTTGTATTCCTCGAATTACATTTCCGCTTTCCACTGTATTTACTGACTGTTTTGCAGTATCGACTAATTTCGACTATTACGGCATTCCGAAGTGGCGGTCTGACGTGCCCACGCACATGCCAACAAGCTCATCAGACATATGCCGGGCAAACATAAACCTTGCTGTTAAATAAATTATCTAAATGACTATGTTGTCCGCCGTATAGCTGGAGAACTCGGGGGCCTGCCCTTGTGTACGTCAACTGCCGCTTCAAAACGGCGTAACAGCCGATATTGGTCAACAGAGCAAAATAAACAATAACTACAATCGAAAGCGAAATTTTTTTTTTTGAAAAATTTTGCAGAGCTGTGGAACCTATCCGAAGGAAACTCATTATTTACATGCGAAAGTTGTTTGGGTGTAATCAGGCATGATTGGTAGACGATGCGTCATGAGAAGACGGGAGTGAACCACCTGTCCATACGCTAAGACAGAATGGAGGGAAATCTGGTGAGACTCCTCTTGCAGTTTGTGAACATGGCAACACAGCACATTGCCACCAGCTGCAGCCAACCTGGCGGGTCCTTTTACGCAGTTCTTGTGACTTCTTCTTTACCAACAAATTTGTTCACAGTTACCAAATACTCATCGATCATTACGCGCCGTAGTTATCCTTCTTTGCACGTAGTCTCGGACGTGTTATACTGGACGCTTTCTGTTTTGTTAATGAGCGAAAAGCAGATCTTCCAGAAACATTCGCTGGCGAGGATGGCAGCGCCACATAACACAATTCAGATATCGCAAAACGAAATCAATGAGCCACTATTTTCGTCTAGAAACGTGCCGAATGTTTCTTGGAAATCGTTATCTTACAACTAGACGTTGTGTCAACATTCTCAGCGGCTGGCTTCATGTAAAAAAATCATTGTCTTGATCTCTTTACGACTGTTGAAATGCACGGAGTTGTAACGGGGAAAGAAGTTGAAAACATAAGACAACACGTAACGAAATTTTAGGCTGTAAGTAGCTACAGACACTCGGAGAAAGTATGGAGAGTTTGCTGTTAATAAGACTGCGGAAGCAGTGCTTCTAAGTGCCCGTTGGAATTAAGATTTCACTTCTGCACACAATATTTCGACTGACTTGGAAAGTATTCCGGACGGAAGGGGGCCAACTCTGACCAAGCAGCTCTGACGGAGCTACGGGGACGACCGATGCTGAGCTTCCAGTGGAACACGTATCCAGTTCTTTGCTAATATGTTATAAAAATAAGGGAATTAATCTTTCATTCCCTCACTTCCAGTCTTCTTCGTCTCCTTCGGTCTGCCTATCAGATTCTCTCTCTCAAGGAAGGCTAAAAGCTCGTAGCACTTCGTTGCCTACAGTAGAAATACTGTACGCAAAATTAGCATCGTCAACTAGATTGAACATCTGATAAGCAAGCGTCTATTTACTTAGAAGTCTGTCCACCGTTTCAACAGCTTTTTACGCAGCTAGCTCTTCGTAAATGCGCAGCATGGGCGATTGCCTTTTCATTGCGTGGATGCGCGTACGTACATAACTACAGAGTCTAGTAACCTGCTGCAAGTCGTCGACAAATCTGTTTGCAAAGAAGAACTCGTTCGCATTTTGTGATATGGCCTCCGGAATTTTCGTCGCCTCAAAGCACTAAGTACATTCTTGGCAGTGAATATATTCTTGCTATTTGGCGAAACGGAAACACGTGGAAGTCTTAACAGTTTTATAACATCTTAGAAGCTTCATACGTAAAAAAATTTCAAAATTCTCGTTCACCGAAGACTTTAGTGCCACTAAAGAAACAGGTGAACAAATTTGTAAAGCGCGTGTTGTTTACAGAGAGCCTCTCTTGTTAATAATAACAATAAAAAAGATAACAAATTTACCAAATTCCACGTTACCTGTGGCCTCACTCCAGTCTCTTTCGTAAATTGATGACTTCACTCAAAATTTTCTTTCGGAAGAAAGCTACAGCCCCAAAGTGGAGCTTTCATGGAGAAATTCAATATGTTTAGATTCTTTAGGACTTGAACAAATTGGTATTATTATTACTTCAGAATTTTGTTGTTTTCGCTACGGCACAAAACCGCACCTTTTCTTCCCAGCGATACTGCTAGATTACGAAACAGTTTCATTTCTCAATATACTCACGAGAGCAGCGGTTGGTCTTGATTGCCAACTTTCACACTCCTGTACCTTCAGATCACTACTCATTTGTCAAGAGTCACAGCACAATCAAAGAAATGGAGAACGATTTTATAACTTTTTTTCTCTTTTTGTTCCGTGTGGTGTGTAGGCTTTCAGGCGTACAAAGCTGCAGGTGCTACATAGCTCCTAAAGGCCACACTTTTTTCGGAAGACATTGCAAACTGCAATTATCCACCATGAAAACAAAATGCAATTATCCAATCTAGGTGAGACACTTTCCTCTCTCTCTCATGTACTTGAGCCCACTACTCACGTGTCAAGAGTCAGCAGTATAATAAAAGTGGTGCGGAAAAATCTATTACGTTTGTTGCATCTGGCTCGGTAGCTTCAGGGATTGGGAGCAACAAATGCAAGGAGCCTCTTAAAATTCGTACGTTTTCAGAAGCTGTTGGAATGTGCGCTGCCCACACTGAAAGCAAAAGACCTTTTCTCATCCCAGTTCTGGCGGACAGAATAAGAAAGGCAGCTATTACCCTACCATGAGAGGGGTGCGTGATTCTCGGGTCAGTTGTGTCTTCACACTTTGCATTTCGCCCCTCCCTCGTAGCGGGTTGTCTCGTAAGAGAGCCAGTGGCCACAGTGAGCTTTCGCGAACTGGAGGACTTTCACCCTGGGGGCCGCCCGGTCGCTGATTTCAGTGACGGATATAGAGGCACGGACGCGAGCGTGTGAAGTGACGCATCTCACCACTGCTGGTGAACGAGGACTTTGAGACACAGTGTATATCAGATATTACGGGTTCGAACATTTCTACTACTGGAACTTCTTTAGATTTTTAAAGAGGCAGTATCTTGAACTGTATTTTTAACACACACTGCTTTATCCCTGTGAGAGAATAATGTACTTAATTTCCAGTTGCAATAGGTGTTGCGATTTCAAGTCCAAAACTCACTTCTTCCTTTACTTAGACGGGTTTAGCTACAATATCTTTGTTCGACGTCTGTTTGCTTAGTTCAGAGAGATTGTACGGATGTAGATCTCGTTAATGGAGTACTTGGGACCGAATGAGTGTATCAGTATATGATCTGAGACCTTGAGAACTGGAACGTACTTTGTAGATTCTAAGGCGCTACAGAATAACGTGATAGTTGTCGGCATGCACTTTTCATTGTCTGATTACTGGAGTAAGTAATATAATGAGTCACATCTACAAAGTTATCCACTTTTACAATCCCTAGATATAGTGTAAGGAATCGAACACATCTTTCCTTTGTAATCGACAGATATTTACTTTACTATGCGATTTTGAAAAATGCAACTGTACTGAAAAGAAAACTTTTTATTTAAGACTTGCAGTAATTTTCAGCTGAATGGTGTAGAAGAAGTACGTAGGCGAAAGTTAAGTTGTTCTGTGAACTTTGCGTTTCTTTTTGTTCAGTTGTGAAGCATTATCGCTCTGATTTTTCAGGTTGTCTCCAAACAGCAAAACCATTTAAACAATATTTTCAATATCGTTTTTGAAATACAGAAGTTACCAACCTCGGTTCCATATTCCATTTTTGTGCGATTGAACTGTGTCATTAATACTAGAGTTTGGGAAAGACTGTGCCCCCTGCATACATCTTCTGGAAGACAACATTCCGGACCACGGATGTAAGTGAGGGTGCTTAATCTTGTACATATGAGATCATGGTTGTGTTTCAAATTATTATATGTTAAATACCTTGAGAATGATCTAATGTAAATACAAAGTAATAAAAGTATTTGCTTAAAATACAAGCGTGTTCCTTGTAGTGGCTCACTTCCGCTACTGTACCACTTCTTCTCAACACTGCAAGTCAGTCGCATATGGAATTCGCCGAAATGATAAATTGCTGGGCAAGAAACAATAGTCCTTCAGACATGGTCTGGGTGAAGAATACGAGTATTGGCTGCCATATTTCTACCTGTATACACACAGGTTTTTTCAGTATTGTACATAAATTAGGCTACTTTCGTTGAACCGTGGTAAGTGTAGAAATGTTGACGCCTTCTTCGATGCCATCGACTTTGTACACCTTGAGTCACTACTGACTGTATTACAGCTTCTGTTACTGCGAAACTATAGAGCTCGCTTTGGTACCGTCAGTCGCTTGCCTTGAGGTTCCAGCGCTTCATGTTTACGGCGTTTTGTGTCGCCACTGGAAACATTTCCTGTTTGTTCCTTTGTCGCGCGACCTGGAAACACGTTCTCCCGGCTGCCTTGAGACCGATTGTCAGTGGCTTCTAATCATCCAGGTTTACGTTCAGCATTACCACTAATAGTCTGCCTCATTTCTCAGCAAGTAGGCTACGCAATAATGTCAAAACATGATTTTATTCAATCTACCCATCGAAATATCGCGTTTGTCACGTAGCCACTGCCATCTGCACATACGTACGGGCAGTATTTCACCGACAGAACATGTTTAGTCTACCATGGTTCTGCACTGGAAACTTAGCAAGTATCATCATATAGAGCTATCATAGAAGTAACGTAACAACCATTTGCATCATCTTTAGTGCTTTCTAATTCACTGTTTTGTTGTTGTTTTACGTTAGCGAGTTTTGTGGCGACGACAAATCCAAGAATCCAGAGGCAGTGCTACCGACTGTTAATGCTTTATTACAAAAGTTCTAAGTATTTTTCGCTGATATAAAAATAGGCTAGCAACTTTTAAAATAAAGCATGAAGTTATTTTTATAACAACTATTATACTCGTATTTTCTTGCATTAACGATGTTTAGATAAATATTTTCTTTTCCTCTCACACAGTCAGTTACCTAACTAGCACTATAAGACTACAGACGAATTCAGTTTTATTTATGTTACTAAATTAAGTATTTGCTAACTAGGTTAACTGACCTGCCTTTAATCACTGCTGTGGGTGCAGACAGAGATACACACAGCTGTAAGTGTTAATAAAAGTAATAATTGCTATTAGTGTTGCACTCACCATATCGTTCTTCTGAAAACTACAAATTAACTGTAAAAAGTCGCAATTTATTTTATTTCCGCTACTCGTTTCATGAGCACGATTTACGTGAAGTAATCAGTCGTATGTACGTTGAGTGTACGACTTTGGTGTACCCTGCCGCACAGTTCAACAGCAGAATACAATTATGTTGGAGATTTAAAACTCTGAAACGCGTAGTCGAAATAAAATAAATTGTGGCTGTTAACAGTAGTTTAAAATGATATCAGTAACAGTCACGGTAAAATTTGATCTAAAACGTTCCCATTAAACTTAAAAATATCGACCCTCTTGTTTCTGTGTTGTCGCTGTGGCCTTCAATCCGATGGCTGATTTGATGCACCTCTCCGAGCGAGTCTATCCTGTGCAAATCTCTGCATCTCTTAATAACAGCTGTATCCTACATCTATTGGAAACTGCTTACTGTATCATGCCTTGATCCCCCTTTACTATTTTTATCCCCTTCACTTCCATTACCAAACCGATAGTACGTCTGGATGCGGCCTATTAGCTTCCTTCTTTTAGTTAAGTTGAGCCACAAATTTCTTTTTTCGCTAATTCGATTTAGTACCTCCTCATTAATTATTCTATCTACCCACCTAATCTTCAGCATTACTCTGTAGTGTCGTATACCAAAACCTAGTATTCTCTTCTCCATTAATCAAAATGGTTCAAATGGCTCTGAGCACTATGGAGTTCATCAGTCCCCTAGAACTTAGAACTACTTAAACCTAACTAACCTAAGGACATCACACACATCCATGCCCGAAGCAGGATTCGAACCTGCGACCACAGCGGTCGCTGCGGCTCCAGACTGTAGCGCGTAGAACCGCTCGGCCACCCCGGCCGGCCTCCCTTAATCGCCCATAGTCCACGTTTCAAATCTATATAAGGGTACACTACAGATAAATACCTTCAAAAAGTTTCCCAGAACTTACATTTATATTAGATAGTAATAAATTGCTGTTTTTTAGAAATAACTTTCTTGCTGTTGTCAGTCTCAATTTTGTATCCCTTTTACTTCGGCCATCATCAGGTATTTAGCTGCCCAAATCCAATACTCTTCTGCTACTCTTTGTGTCTCAGTTCTCAGTTTAATTCCCTCAGTATAACCTGATTTATTTCGACTACATGTTTTGGTTTCCTTGATGTTCATCACACAACTTCTTTTCAAAACACTGTCCATTCCGTTCAGCTGCTCTTCCAATTTCTCCGGCGTCTCTGACAAATTACGGTTTCATCATTTAATCTCAAGGTTTTTATCTCTCCTTTCAAATCTCAATTTGGTTTCCTTTACTACTTGCTCAAGGTACAGACTGAAACGCATGGCGAAAGGTGACAACCCTGCCTCACTCCCTTCTCATCGGTGGCTTCCCTTTCACGTTTCTCAAACCTGCAATATAGTTTCTATACAAGTTGTAAATAACCTTTCGGCCCCTCTACTTTACCCTGCCGCCCTCAGAATTTCAGAGAGTGTAATCTAGACAGCACTCTAAAGCTTTCTCTAACTCTACTAATACTGTAGACGTAGGTTTGCCTTTTTTCAGCCTATCTTCTAGGTAAGTCATAGGCTCAGTATTGCCTCCCACGTGCCTACGTTTCTCTATAACTCAAACCGATGTTATCCGAGGTCGACTTCTAGCAGTTCTTCTATTATTCTGTAAATAATTCTTGGAAATATTTTGCGTCCATGACTTATTATATTGATAGTTTGATAATATTCACAGCTGTCAGCATCTGCCTTCTTCGGAATGGGAATTATTATATTCTTTTTCTAGTCTGAAGGTATTTCCCCTCTCATATATGTTGTATATGAAATAATTTTGTTATGGCTGCATCTCCCAAGGATATAAATAGTTCAGAGGTGATGTCGTCTACTCCAGGTGATTTGTTCCCACTTGAGACTTTCAGTGCTCAGTCAAATTCCTCTCGCAGTACCATATCTCGTATCTCATGTTCAACTACCCCTCTTCTCTTTCTGTATTACTGTCCTGAAGTCTGTTACCCTCATAAGGATCCTCTATGTGTTCTTCCACCTTTAAGTTTTCCCATGTTTGCTTAGTACTGGTTTTCCGTGTGAGATCTCGATATTTATATGTTACTAGAATGAAATGTGTTATAGAGGACGGGAGAGTAAGGACGGAAAAGTTTCGCAGTTTTTGCTCGTCGATATTTGTAGGTTGGTCGCCCTTCGATTCTTCCATGTCTATTTCTGCTTCTTCGTATCGCCACGTGGGCAGTGACAGGTCTTTGGACGGTTCTATCTCACAAAGCTCTTATTTTTCGTGTATTTCACTTACCGCCCATATTTTTATGTATACGATAAGTGCTTGCATCCTAGTAATACAGAGTTATAGAAACAATCATTTTTTGTAATACGTAGTAAAAAAAGTCGCACTATAGCACTGCTGACAAATTTTAAAAATTTACATTTTTGTTAGCAAGAAAGTACAAAAAATAGCAGTTACATGCAGACTGTTTTCGTAACTTCACGAAGGGAAGGAGTGATTGTTGAAGATATGTACACAAACAAAGAAGTTAATTTTTTTTCTTGTACAAAGTCGGAAAAGTTTGTCCACTATGGGCTGTATTGTGACAACTATGATTGATAATAACACTGGAAAAAATAATGTAATTCCGCGCGAGTTACTGACGTCAGGAACCAATTCAAAATAACATTTTTTTAGCAAGTGGCTAAAATTCCAGGGTGACATATTATACGGGGATCGGCCGATCCCAAGAAAAAGGTATACTCTTATTTGCTGACGTAGCCACAATGACTTTTACTGGAAATATATGACAGTGAAATGAAGGGTAAATCAATGATGAAATCAGCCTGATATCGTTACGGTAACTTATTTTAGTACCCAGTACACGTTTTGAAGCGCAAGTTCATCTTCCGGACTGCAGGTAGCTGTATTGATGCTAACACCACAGAAATATGTGTGTGTTTATTGAGAATTTTTAAGAAAGGAAAATTGGAGAAATTACAGCTAGATATGTAGGACGATTTCTTCATTTAAAATTCTCTGTAAATGCCCACAAATACGTTTTTCTGTCGCTTTGACGTCGCAATGACGGTTATTCAAAAGTCACCTGAAACCTTGGAGATAAAGCAATGCTACAAAATGTAAATAGGATTATAACATAATCTATCGAAATGATTTTATGCGAATTTTAACAATAATGTTCTAGGAATTAATTTAGTTGGAGAATGAGGATTCAAATTCTATTTAACTGAAAGAGGCGCCCAGCCGTAGTTCACGCTGTCAGCATATTTTTTCCTTTACGACTTTTACTTTGTATAAACAGTTGCTGTGTGTGAGTACTGATTCCGTGTCCAGTGCCTATTTCTCTTCTACTGTGAGGCTGGTAGCATCAAATGTAGTTTTGTGTTACATGTAGATAACTCCTATCTGCGATAACAAACGACATATTTGGAGCTTCTACTGATCAATAGGCTGTCATTTTGACTAAAGTAACAGATCAACTCTTTCATCGTAGTTTAGGTTAAATACGAAATGTACTCGGAGCCCTAAAACATTTTTGCCTTTGTTTCAAGTACACATAACACCGGCCGAAGTGGCCGAGCGGTTCTAGGCAGTACAGTCTGGAATTCTGGTTCGAATCCTGCCTCGGGCATGGATATGTGTGATGTCCTTAGGTTAGTTAGGTTTAAGTAGTTCTAAGTTCTAGGGGACTGATGACCTCAGAAGTTAACTCCCATAGTGCTCAGAGCCATTTGAAACATAACAACATAATACTTAAAATTTGTACCTTTGTCGTATGAGCTGGTTCTTGAGACGCTGCAGATGAATTGTCCAAAAACATCTTACACAGTTTCATCATTTACCATTTCTGTTTTTGCGATACGCAGCTGTTTGCTTTGTCGCTTCCACATATTACTTATTGCTGTTGTTGTGGTCTTCAGTCCGAAGAATTTGATGTAGCTCTTCAAGCTTGTCTGTTCTTCATCTCTGAGTAACTATAATCATCTTTTACGAATGTGATATTTTTGCTAACGGTAAACTTCAGTATGAAACGTTAACTTCGTAAAAGTCAATACATAATGTTTTGCAATTCTGAATTAATCTAATATATGAGTACGAACAACAAAAGAAAAGTTTGCCTTAAACCACTGATATCTTATCACAGAACAGAGTATTCTAATAAAGGTTTTAAGGAAAATAAATCATATTCTCCAGTATATGGTGCACTGCACCTACAAGTTTAACCAACACCTTCCAAAGGACCACATCCTCCACGAAACACTTCATATTATGCTAAGCGTGTTGACTGACGTTGTAAGTCACCTATACAGTATATTCAAGGGACGTTGTAAGTACGCAAGTACGCTTTTTTAGATGATTGTACTGTAGTCATTGTCTGAAACTTTCATTCATCAGACGTATTAACCCTCCAATTACCCTGTCTCAGAATATTAAAGTCAAAGTTTGGTAGCAAGTACTGTGGTTTATAATACGTTCTAGCCATTCATTTTGTTCCCTCTAGAATTTTATGACTGCCATTTTTCGTTTAACAATATATATGACAGTTGTTAACAGATACCTTTACATTGTATAGTGCATAGAAGACAGCTGTTTCTGTACTCACGTACACGCACCACTCTTGCTCATGGTGAAGTCATCGGAAGATGTAACAGGATAGAGAAAAAACTAAGAGTGAATCGGTGCACACCTAACACAATACTAACAAAAATAAAAGAAATATGCTTGTACGCACGCTATTTATCATTTACACAGTAACTAAGGTGTGTAGAATCTCATCTTTCTATGCTTTTCTTTACCGAACTGTTACGAGTATAGCACTTCTTAATTTATTTCTTTAAGTGTTTATGTATTCAGAACATGATTGGTTGGTCGAAAGCAGTACATGACAACGGAAATAGCTTTCAGGCAAACACCAAATGCTCCCTAAGAACACGCAGTATCAGTCGTAGGGAGAAGAGTGACTGTCACAGTGAAATTGTTTCATTAACTAAGCGTCACTATCCCTGTGCACACCGTTCATCAAGTTCTTATTTATGAACTTTGACGAAAGTTGTAAATCTCGGGACACTGAAGTGCATAAAATAGAGTTGCTGTGACTGGAATCGTAGGTACAGCTTCAAAAATGTGTGTTTACGAAACCATTTACTTCAGGAATTAATAAAATTAGCATTTAAGGTTCGTTTCCACGGTGTCTATACTCAAAGTATTGACACGTTGGAAACGAAGCTTAAATGCTAATTTTATTAATTCCTGAAGTGAATGGTTTCGTAAACACACATTTTTTAAGCTGTACCAACGATTCCAGTCGCACCAACTCTATTTTATACACTTCAGTGTCCCGAGTATTACAACTTTCATCACAGTTCATAAATAAGAACTTGATCAATGGTGTGCAAAACTTTGAGTATAGTTAATGTAACCATTGTTTAACACTGGGTACATCATGGACGGTTTGCCATGCAGAGCTGCAGTAGAAGGGGGAATGTGCAATATTTCAAAATAACTCACAGAGCATGCTGTTCCCTGTTTGCGACGAAACGGGCAGCCGGATACTGTACAGTATGAAGAAGGGGAAAATTCTGCTGACAGGGCACGTACTTTTGACTTTATGTCCGATTCTGCGAAGGCGACTTCATATTTGGTTGCAGACAATTTCAGTTGTCCGAGTCGGATCCAAAGTATTGCTCTTAGGCAAGTTGGTTACACACTGTTGTTCTTTCCGATATGTAAAATCGTATTTTACAGGTTTTCCAATCAAAGAAGTTTCTTGTTATCCATTCCTGTCGGCACTATGTATTCAGACATGTATAGTGATTGACTACACGGTAACAATTGTGTGGGTATTAAAAAAATAAGTGTTTCCTTCCATTAATTTCGACAGCTCCCTATTCTTAATCATATGGAACGTATATCTCCTTAAAAGATTGCAACTTTTGTAAAGAACTTTCCCAAGAAGCATTAAGAGAAGATGAGTATATAGTTAGACTGTTACCACCGATAGTAATTCACGTTTAAGTCGTTTTTACGAACAAAAAAAAAAAAGAGAGATTCCATACATCCGAGACTTACACTCTAAAAATTTTCTAGGCTGCACTGAAATTTTCTGCGTAACCTCCGCAAAGCTTTTTCAGCCATTCTGGAATATCTTATATCTGAAAGAGTCGCACCAACAACCTTGTAGTAGGAATGCGCAGTCTCTTCGAGACAAGTCATTGCAGTATCTTCTTTCCTTCTTTTCTCATCGGGTACGTGACCAGTAACAGAGGCACGAAAGAAAGCTAGGTGATCTCAAACTGGGATCTATCATTTCACTGGCCAAACAACACAACATTTGCATCACATTTTGTTTTCAGTCCAATGTATGTGCTTGTTATCAATTTTTGCGCAGTTTCTGAATCTAGCCGCCAGGAATACTTTGCAGGTGCGTGCTGCTAAGCGCGAAATCCTAGATGAATTCCGTGGTTATGTTCGATTTCGCTTATGCTCTGCTATGTTTTCAATACCAGCCCAAGGGGAACGAGATACACAAAATACTCGCTTACTTAAACAAAATTAAAGATTACCTGTCCACATACGTGAAGTTGTTGCTAGATTTTACCATCAAAAGTTCCGTTGTCTTTCACTCTGTGTGCATGACGGTTTGATATCCTTAATAACTTTATGCGGTTTTTAGGAATTCCGACAGACAAGTGCCTTTATGGTTTTTTTTTTAAATCAGACGACAGCAAAAGTATCTTCATACCAGAGACTGAAGAGTAAAATAAAAGTGAAATATAATCTCTGTACTACTCGTTGCATGGTTGTCCTAAGATTTTATAATGCGCGAGTGTTGAGCAGCTTGTTCATAATCATGTCCCTGCAGATTTAAGAGGTTCTCCTTAAAATCCTGTGTTCAGAACTTTAACAACAGTATGGAGAAGCTATTTATTTTACCGTATCGCAGGTTTGATTATTCAGAATGAAAATAAAGGCTCTACCTCTTTTCGTATTTTGTGTCTTTTCTAATAGTTCGTTGTTTCCTGTATACGACAGGGAGAAAGGAAATATTTTTATTTATAATTGTAGAACAAAAGTGACAGGTGTCTTTAAGTTTGAAAAGTTCCAGCTGTCAGCTACGGCAGGTATAAACGTATGGAGTGGAGCTCAAGAAACGTATTTAGTTATTGCCTGTTTCGCCGTACGCACTGCACTAGTATCCTTTTATAATACTCCGTACGTCATTGTCTCGCAGTGACTTCTCTTCTCTACCTCCATGTTACAAAACTAAAAAAATTCAAGGCTCTACAGGTTTTTTTTCATGGGGAACACAAGTGTTTCGTAGTCTTACGATTTCTGTTCTTTCCGAAGCTCTTAGTTCTTACGGTAACTCGGAGTATAACGTGTCACGGAGAGTACTATAAGTGCTTGGCGTGATTTTAGTGTATGATTTTAGAGCAGATAGTACGAGTAAACAGGGTTGACGTCATCACGTCACCAGTAACCAACAGGAACGGAGCGGCAGCTTTTTGAATCTGTGCTTTTGTTTCTGCTGCAGGTGCCAATATCACAGCATTTGAAATGTAACCGGGCTACGCTTTGCGCCACTGTCTACAGTGTACTGGCAGTTGTTTTTTCCTTTATTTTTTCAAATAATGGTTTGTAGCCACATCAGTTAGGTGTTATAAATGTTAGCTGTGAAGTAACGTTTATGACTAGTGGTATATTTAAACTCCGTAGTTGTTATACAGGTAACACTCGTTTCATAACACTTCCCGCAAACGTAACGTCATTTTGACGTCATACGCAATATCGACTTTAGTTAGCGTTCGATACGGGCCTCTCACAAGACTCATGCACGCGTGATGACGATTTACAAAAATACGTCATTCTTGGAATGATTTATTATAATGTGGCTATAACAAAAAATCACATAATGATTTATCGACGGTTAATGCTTTCATATAAGAGTGCTCTCTCACGAGGGAGTTATTATCGTCAACTATTTACAAATGAAGCATGCAATACGCTTGTTTTATAATTTGCAGTAAGCCACTTCAACGTAATGGAACACTGAAAATTTATCGCAAACATGTTACCATTATCAATAAATGTTACGTGCTAACGCGTCAGCGATGTATGTCTTCAGGAGAGAATGTGATAACCAGCACAGGAAATAAATAACGTATAGTTAAGTGGCAGCATAACGGACAATGTTCTGACTTGTGGAGTTGAGAGTTCTCAGTTCGCATCTCATCACAGGCAATTTTTTTTATATGTCTGTGTTGTCAGCACGTCCTGCGACTTTCTTACAAACGTAATACAAGTATGCTCTGCAATATTACATTCAGTTTGATATCAGAACGACGGGTGAAATAAATATTTAGCGATTGCCGAGTACGTGTTAGGTAGGAACGTAAGAGGACGGCTTAAATTATTGCGACTGAAACGAACAATAATAAAATGCATATTTTTCCTTCTCACAAATATTTGGCTCTGTTTTTACGAATATGTACGGCCTTTCGAATGTTTGGTTAGGCAGAAACCTATGAGAACATTTTAAATTGTTGCATCTTAATCGAGGAGCAATAACATTCATATTGTTCTCATCGCAAAGACAATAGAGGATCGTGAGGTCGTCTTTACTGCACTTGTCGTCAAAATGACGTCACGTTTGCGGCAAATGTAGTGAAACGAGCGTTACCCTTGTTATACTGCAAAGTTAGTGTTTTTTTCTCTGGGAGTTTGAAAGTTTAATTTTGCTAGAAGTAATTCACCGGCAATCTTACTTCCATTGTGTCTGGAGCGAGGGAGAAATGTGAAAATATAAATTATCGACACAGAGTATTAGTGCTTTTTGACTAAGACGTTTATCTGGAGTCGGGAATCGTTTTTATTTTTTGATAAGTGCAGTCACATCTCAAAAAGTATCTGTATTGGTAAAAAAAGATTTATTAACGAGCGAGCTTTCTACCAGTCGAAAACTATTGCAGGCGTTGGTGGTAGGAATTTTTAACGTCCACGTGTCAAGAGCGAGCTGTAATACTAATAATATAATAGGGAAAAGCCTCTTTGTCTCACATAGTTCACAAAATCTTTTCATTATATAACAGTAATAAATCAACTAGGCATAGTTAGTTACTGCGATGTATTAAGCCTTGGCAGCTATAGAAAGTCTACAACACGAGTTTCCACAGTTTCTTTTGTTACATGATCAGAGTAATGCTCCTGGAAGAATGGAAATTTTGCAGACTACAAAATACCACACAGGTCTCGTGAAGAAAACATGTAGCTCTCTGTAAGTGTCTTGATTTCATATACGATGTTAAAGTAGATAGCCATAGTTTTTGCTTTTGCTGTAACATGTTGTTGTGCTCGGAAAAGGATAACAAAACACAGCTGTTTTTGTTAAGGAAATGGTAAACCAGATGGTTGGTTTGGACACTGCAGTGGTTTACTGGGTATGGTACTATTAGAGCTGACCTGCAAGTTAATTTGCACTCTGAACCAAGAATTAACTTGGCTTTTAATGCATTAATCAATCACTGCCAAGGAGAAAGATTGGTGCATGTAACAGAACAAATTTCAGGAGCGACTGGAAAACGAGTCCGAGTACGCTGGATTTGTTGTGAGACACAAACCTTCTTAGACTCACTTGTCTTTCACCTCAGCCAACGATTCGTGATTAGGTGCTCACGTTAAAGTAAATCCCCACCAATCTTGTAAATGTCTGGTCGGGTTAGTTCAACCGTGGGAGGAAGATAAGGGCATTATATATCCAATAGATTGACATTTCCATATTCCATCCTGGCTTTTGTACAGCTGATTTCAGCTGTTCGCACAGCTGATTTCTGCTGTTTGCTATTTTCAAGCGCGTACTCCTATATTCGTGAATTTAACCGTCACCCTTTGCGAGTCTGTACGAAGGTATACAAGTCATTTTAGTACGTAAAGTTAAAACAATGTTCCATATTGGTCAACGCTTTAAAATGACGTTAACATCAGGATGGCATAGGTCTGTAAACATAAAAGCTCATAATATGACGCACAGAACATAGATGTGCGTAGGTCGATTCGACTCTGTCCAGTTTACAGTAAACAGCTGTTCAAAGATGTAAGGACAAACAGTGACCGCCGCGCAGCTGATGGTACCTGTCAATATGTGTCGGGGATATGGTGCCTCTTCGTTATATATGTTTTATCGGTTCATTTAAAATTGTTGTCATACACGTGTTCCACGTGGCACACGGAAATACGTTAATGCTTACGTTGTGTCATGTAGTAAATGCTTGTATCAAATGAAGTCAAACTATAAAAAGATTTTCGAGAATCTAAATTTAAAACTTTCACAAATTTGGCGAAATAGCAAGTTGTCACATACACCAATAACAAAAATGTAAGCGCAGAGTGTTTGGACAACATTTCATCATATACTCGGCTAAAATTCTGTAAAAATCTCGTGCTATATAATTCTGACTGTTCGTTCAATATCTTGCCCTGCTATTGTGAGGGTACGAGATTTATCAGATGTTTTGTGGCCAAAGCTTTTGAAAATGAATGATTTCGTTGACTGATGGGGAAATCTCGTTCCAATTTTGAATATACTTATAGATGAACAGGCTCTATTAGCAGAATATCTGTTCACTTTTTCATTTGGAAAAATTGTACAGAGGTAAAAAGTTCAGTTATTTTCTGGGGAGATTTGGTAAGGTTCGGGTCTCGTTCCGTGTGCTTTGTTACTTTTTTTTGTCTGACGTACTCCGCATGAACTTTGTGCTGTGCAGCGGTGATTGGCTTGATGACGTGGTGATTGATCAGAGGCGGCAAAGATTCTTCTGTATAAATCATGACGTCTTGGAACTCCAATTGCCGGAAGATTAATAATGTAAATGCTGTGTATATACTCTTATTTTCGACTTTGGAAGTTTGGAGTTTGTTCAAACGAGATGTACCTAACTCATTAATTTCATATTATGCTTGTAATCAAACGCATAATAAAAGACTTCGTACATATTAGAGTAGCTGCGTACTAAGAAGAGTTTATCAACGATTCGGAGGTTCACAGACTTCTCGGAGCTCAAGACCAGAGAAGAGATAATTTATAAACAAAATGTCCCCTCGCACTCTCTTTTAGCAAGCGTGTATATTTACAATTCCTCGAGTGCATCCATGACTCTTCGTTTCTTGCTTATTAAATGTAGCATTTGTAGGGTTCTCATGACCATTGAAATAGTGCGGGCGGATTCTTTAAAATTAGTAGTAACACGTCTGCTAAAGCACTGCTGTGATGAAACCACCCTACCGGCGAGGACAATCTTGCCTTCCCATTTACAGCTGTTATTATGCGTAAAACCGAATAACATTTATTACAAACATTTCAAAAACATTCCATTGTGTCTCTATTAAAAATGCTTTTATGCAGTGTTTCAGTGTGGAGCATTCAAGCATCTGTGATTCGACATTGTTGTTGTTAGCTCCAGTTTCTTCGTCTGCTACTGGATTCTCTCTCGCGCTATCGTTGGCGACACAAATTCCTTGTACGTATCCAGAAAATCCGCTTCCTTCTCTCTTCCTACTTTGCATGATCACAAATTTTAAGCTTCGTTTGCTTCATCTCTTAAATTATCTTCGTGCGAAATATCTTATCAATCGAAACTTCAGTGTTCTGTTAGCTGTCCTTTACGCCACACTGAAACTCCTTACCATCACCGTCCGTTTCGCCTTATATGTTGCTGGCCACTTTTCAATTGCTATGATATCCATCTAATTTTGTTTTCTATCTTTTTTAGATAGATGTTCGTTCTGTATGTAAAGCTAAAGCAGATACGGTCTAGAGTATTTTTATTTTGTTTTCAAGCAGAGGTTTGGGGCGTCCTCATAAAATCTGAAACTGTTGTTGTTATTTTTCGCATGTTCTTTATTAATCGTGATATCAGTTTTCAGTCAATAACTGAAACTGGGTGATAAAGCCTGTCTGACGTATACAACACTGCGTCGAGAATAGAATGCAGCACTTAGCGAGCTCTTACTTATTGTAAAAATAACAACAAAAAATAATGTGGTCCGTCTCTAATGACTTCAACGTCGTATGATGTTAAACCCTAATCTTCCTTTCCTTTATAGAATCGATATGTCTTTAATTTTGTCATGGGTTGTTCCGGACCATTACCATGAGTTTTGCTTTTGGGTGAATAACATGCAGGATTTTGCGGTTTCTGCTCCTGTATAGTTTTACCATACCTCACATAGTCTAGCACTACACTTACCACCGTTATTTTCAGGCATCAGTCAATAACATACTTTACTTCAGTATACACAATCTTTGTTCTCTCAGGATACAGTCGCTTCGATGAGTGTTCTGTAGTCGATGTCAATTACATTACTTGATTGACTCCTCTTCTTGTGTTAACGTTTTCAATTAGTACTTCTTATTTTAATATCGGAATTGTTACAATTGTTGCTGCTTTTGATTAGTCTAATGGGTCTTGTTGATGTGCTTTTTGATTATGAGGCTTCAAAAGTCGTTTTATGGAACAGAGAATCAAATAATATTGTATAACGGATGAAAATTTTAGAAATCATTACAGAGTAATCATGAAACCTCGCCCTTAATTGATTCTTACTACACACGTGACCAGTTATCGGAAAGTCATTTCTATTACACAGACTCACTGTTTTTAAATTCCACATATTTCATCATCTGTACCAGTCCGACACAATACAGTTCTTCGCCGATAATCTATAGTGCTTGCTGCCACCACTCTTACAGTTCCACGGAACATGGTTTTTCAGCTGATAAAATTTTTGAAGGATCGGCATTTCGATACGGTAGTATGCTAAAGGTTTTGAAGTTTATGTTAAAACTTCATCTTTTTTCATGGCATGCAAACCATTCAAAAATTTTCCTAGATGTTTTAATACAATATCTCAAATGAAATAACCAAATATCCGCAAACAGTTTCATTACTTGCGTTTATAGTAGCATTCTGGTGAGTTATGTTAAAATTAGCTTAAAATACATCTACATTTTTTTACGGACTGTTTTTGTGGGCGTGCTTTGTCACTGTGTGGGAGAAAGATAGTTTCATTTTACAGGAATCAAGACCTTAAAATCTTTCAGATATGGTATGCTATTTTACGAAGACTTTGCTCCATCACACGCTGTACCCTTAAAAAAATTACAAAATTACAGATATTGGAACAATGGAAAGATTGAAAGATTACGAATTACAAAGTGATATGGGTAGCTGCTAAAATGTATCATTTGTATATTTGTATTTGTGTGTGTGTGTGTGTGTGTGTGTGTGTGTGAGAGAGAGAGAGAGAGAGAGAGAGAGAGAGAGAGAGAGAGAGAGAGAGAAAGAGAGAGAGAGACGGAGAGAGAGCTTTCAACTGATTTACTTGAATGTTTGCAGTCAAACAAAATACCTACTCAGGTAATGTTCGTTAATTATTATAAAGGCCGTCTAGAAATGAGAACAGTTCTAGATTAGGTTTCTTCCTCGGAGTATACTCATTTTAAGTGCTTTATGTATCCCACAAAGGTTGCGAGTGTACTGGATCTGGTATTTCCATACCCGAAAATTCTGATCAGCGCATTTGGCACACAAATTCATTAGAAAGTTTATATTTTTGATGATCCTTCAGTTCAGCGCGAAATAGTCATGACATATATTATAAATCCATCATTTGAATATCGTCCACAGCAGACACACTCTACAGTCATGATATGGGACCCAGTTGCTGGGTCAAGTGTCCTGGGTCACTGCTGGCTTCGTGTTTCTCGATAAGGAGCAACGTTGCGTAGATTCAACAGAGGCTTCCTATCAGAAATGGTTGAATATACGTGGCAGGCACAGTCGAATTTTCGTTGTCAACACTGATTCAAGAACATCGTATTTGATGGTATCTGTCTTTAAGTTCAGCAGCCAGAAGACAGAAAAGTGAGAGAAGAGTGGTGAACAAGCAAGATTTCAGGTCTGATATATGAGAGAGATGTTTTGTTTTGTATTGTAAGCATTAGGAGTGTCGTTCTTACTTTGGTGAATTAAACAACGGTCTGACATCCAGTTCTTAATAATTCTGTGTAAACACTCTTTTAAAATTGCGAAGCAATTGTCTCTTGAAACACTGTCGCCAAGAAACATAAGGTGACGCACGTCAGACGAAAATACACAAGTACGTAGCATTAAACTACTTCCACGGTGATTTTCTGTGGGTTGTATAGATTATGCGGTAGCGTTCTGGCTTCCCGCACCCAGGTTCCCGGGTTCGATTCGGAGGGGGGGGGGGGGGGGGGGGGGTCAGGGATTTTCTCTGCCTTGTGATGACTGGGTGTTCTGTTATGTCCATAGGTTAGTTAGGTTTAAGTAGTTCTAAGTTCTAGGGGACTGATGACCATAGATGTTAAGTCCCATAGTGCTCAGAGCCATTTGAACCATTTTTGTATAGATTATCATTACATTTAAATACCTTTAGATAGCTTCTTTGTAGATTCAGACCGTCAGGGGCTTTTATATAAAAATTAACTTCAAAGCAACGCTTAAATCTGCTAGAATTTGCATGTTGTGTACACTCATATCGTTGTTGGACTTAAAACCAAGACAACATCAGTAAGATCAAAAATAATAGAAATACAAAGTTTGTGGAGTTTTCCAGAATATGAAAACAACGCGAGCAACACTGGCGTCGTTAGTGTTATACTTTCGCTGTACGTCAAGCAATATAAAGCTATTCTTTAAATTTATCCATGAAGCGAGATTTATTAATTACAGATAGGAATCCTTAAAAGACGTACCATGAAGATACTAGGAGCGTAACTTCCGAATCTCGGAGGTTCGTTTACCAGATTTCACGAAGCATGTACTTAGTGCACAGCCAAACAGAGGCAGGGTGGTAATTTAAATTTGCTGATATCGGGCTGGAGTTATTTTGGAGTTACCAGTTTAACAGATTCGAGAGTTGACCGGATGGCGTAACTGGACTGCTGTTCTTAACACATTCTTCTAGAATTTTTACTCTGTAATTGTGAATGCCATAAGTGTGTTCGATACTTCATTTGAAATGATGCTTTGTTTATGCAATATTAAAAATCTTATTGTATGAAATATTACAATTAGCAGACATTTATTTTGCTGTGCATGCCGTTATTACACATAATTTGCCTCAGTGTAGCATATTTTGAGAAATTCAGCCACACAAAAAACTGCACCACAGTTTCGACACCACCAGGATGCCTCGTTTCGGCACGTTTTTCCCTAATGCCTTTTGTTGACATCGGAACGCACTTAACATACGCGGGTTTGACGTGGTTTTTATGATATTTTTTACTACCAGAGTTGTTTCTCATACGTTCGTTTAGTCGAGGCAATACTTCAGACGCTTCATCTTCATTACTTGCTTTTATTTACTACTTTCTTGAGCATACAGAAATCTGGACCAGTGACAGAATCGTCAACTTTCGTTTCTAAACTGAATTCGCCGATTTCTTTTTCCAGGTTAGTGAAAACTATCTTCGAAGTATCTAATACCAAAACTATACAGAATACGAGCAGCGGCCAACAAAGACGAAGGAAGGAGGAGATTCAACACAGAGTAGAGCTATATAACGAGCTTTTGCAGAGTACTGACAGTTCAGAATTCGAAAGAGCCTTCCTCGTGCAGTCTCCGTGGCTGCCAACAGCGGGCAGTAGGGCCAAAGTGAAGTACGAACTTTTACCCACAGCACGAGCAAGACTCGGCCGCCATCCGCCTAACTGCCGCTGCTCGAGTGCTACGTGGGCTTGGTCTAGATTATGTTAAGGATAAAATAAGTTTTTAATTTTTTTAAGGTTACCAGGTGCCTTTACTGTTCATGTTACAGCAGCTGCTGCCCTGGCTTCGAGGATGGCATCTCAGGATTTGACTGAGAGAAGAAAAACAAAATTAGCCTACTGAGCGAACAAAGTGTTCTACTGATCTCACTCTGTTAAACTGTTAATAATTCTTGGCGCTGCACATATGACACATAACGATTATGGAACACTTACCATTGTGAGATTAGAAAAACTAATTAAATCATACTGTTACATGCACTAAGACGAATACTTTATTACGCAGTTTGATATACCGGAATAGATTCAGAATATCATCTGACTTATAAAGTGATGTTTGCTGTGGGTAGGAATAACATTTTTTTGTATGACTACCACAGAGGAACTACTTACGACAGTACTTCATCATTATTCAATAACTGCAATACCAGATCGGAAGAGTCCAGCGCCTCGGCTTTACCTCTGCGTAAGACTAAATCTTTCCGTAGCGCCTTCTCCATTTCACCCACACGACTCTGCAATAAACTACCCTGTCACCTGCTCCTTATCCAAAACCACTCTGCTTTCAAAAGGCGATTAAAGCGTAATCTGTACTCATCCAGTAGCTTCCCTCTCGGCATTTCCCAGCTGTTTTCTTTCTGACCAACAGGAAACCAGTACCTCTGTGACACTAAACTACCCAAGCGTTCCTCATCCCTTTCTACTTCTGTTTCCATCATTCCATCTCATCTGATAACCTCAGCTTGTAAATTCTAACTTTTCCCCTTCTTCTCATTGATTCTTCAGTACTGCTGTCACACATTTATGTTAAATATCATGTCCGACAAGAACGTAATGAGGAAATTGCTTAACACAATGTGAATAAAATTGACTCTTATTAAATTGCAAACAGTCATTATTATGTTATTATTTTTATTATTAGTAGTATTATTATTACATTGGTCAGCTACTATACAAATTGTAGTGTCGATTCGCTGAGGACGTCTGGTTAGGCGGGAGAGCGAGTCAGACAACCATAATCTTGTCAGTTGAAATAAATGCAGAAATAAATAAAATAAATAACTCTCTGACAGGCTTTAGAATTCTAAATATCTATCAGGTAGGACACACTGTCGGAAGCATTTGCTGAACAATAAAGATTTTAACAGCTTTGTTATTGTAATAATAAACATGTCGTTTGTAAAAGCTGTGCAGCGCAACTTAAAGAAGATTTTATTAAATCTTACAATTCCTGTGATTGTTATCACATAAAAAGAAACAAGATTGATGTGCGGAATTTCACTTATAGTTACCTAAGATACTGGACCATTCTCACACTTACTGCTTTCCAGAATGATGTGATTAAAATCGGCTGCTCGACACGCCCCTGTGAGGCAAGAAGCGTCTCCTTAACTTTTATCCTAAGGAGGTGAGTCGGTCAATTGGCTTGCTCTAATCACATCCCCATGACATACGCAGTGCTCAAAAATTCGTGGCTTGTATGGGATGATAAATTAAACTTGAGTATCAAATCGACCTCTGTCGTTCTGTTTTGTCGCCTAATAGCTGGACTACGCATCTTCAAAACATTATCTTAAACTAAGCAATGAAATCAGTATAAAATTTAACGCCATCGTTGAACTGACTCTTTACAATAACCCGCTTGCTATGGCATCAACTTGGCCGTTATGGTGAGTGCCAACGGAAGTCTTGATCAACATTAAATTTATTTATTTTTGCTTGTTCTTGGCAAGCCATACTTCATCCAGAATATCTATTTTACTTTGATTAGTTTCGCTCAAGTTGTTCTGTTGACGCTGTTTCTTTTAACTCAATTTTACAGCATTTTTTGGATAGTTCTGATATTCCGTGTTTTACAGCTCTCTTTATTGTGAAGATCTTAGCTATCTATCGGCATGTCTCTGAAGCGACAGTTTCGCTATTCACGTCAGACGTGTCTTACGTGGTAGGAATTG
This sequence comes from Schistocerca gregaria, assembly GCF_023897955.1. Lineage (NCBI taxonomy): Eukaryota > Metazoa > Arthropoda > Insecta > Orthoptera > Acrididae > Schistocerca > Schistocerca gregaria. Next base: position 48,361,333 of record NC_064924.1, read on the forward strand.
ATTCGCAGATAGGCTGACGTTCCAGCAAGTGTTGGTGTCTACCTGATAAAATATAGCATCATATAAATATGTTGCAATGACTCTGACAGCATCGTTAAAAAAATAAAACTGAAATAAATATGTTATGGAATTAATGTGCTGAAATGTCTATTGGAATGTTTAAGACTCTACGCCCACTAGACGACGATCAGTTTCAGTTACAAAAACAGTAGTGCAGGTTGCAAGAAAAGCAGGACAGCTAAAAGCGTACAGGAAGACCGGCTTTCCAGTCAGCACAATATAAACGCAACATTTTGAAGAATTTAGCAATGTGCATACGTTTCAGCCAATATGACAAGCCTAGAAGCATTTTGCGAATGATAATCTCTCATTGCTTATGGTTCTGACTATTTTTTAAAGAATGTCATTTCTTATTCAGGCACCTATGACAGTATTTTGCCATCATGAATAGATTCTTATGATTATTGCTATTTACAATTTACCGGTTCAGATATTTTCGTAACGTTGCTTCTCTACGATATCAGTTCGAAACTACGTATCATATTGGATAACGACACTTAGCTGCCGTTTGATCTCAAGTGCTAGAGTAAAAAGAAATCGAACAACAGCATCTAACGATATTGTTTGGACGCGTATGCGCATGATGTTCGTATAAATCAGGGGAACCCTTAGATACGGATTTTCGAAACGCTTTTGATTCACTATCACTTGAAGTCTACTAATGAGTTACTCATGGTGTTACTGACCAGATAAGAAGCTGGAATCAAATTTTCTTGACAGGCAGGACTTCTCGATGGAGATATGCAGTCATCTGTAGACAAAGAAAAAATATGTTGATATTTAGAACCCCAGGTAAGTATACAAGCAGTATTGCAGTTCAAGTTGTGAGGTAATATCACGCACTATTTTGCGCATTGTACATACGTGCAAACAGCACCGTATTGCATTAGTAGTAGTACATCCGCCAACTGAAACAAAATTTCTATGAGTACATACACAGGTCATACGGCTGATAACAGACCACAATAACACAGCATGGTTACGTGAAACGAACATAACTTTTAGCTTATTAAAAAATTTAGAAAACAAAACAAATGCTCTGGCTTGTTTGGTAGTGACATTGCAACACAACTTAGCGGGTTGCAGTAGTTGTAATGCCAGGGTTTTTTTTCAAATGAGATGCAGCTACTTGCGAAGGTATTTTATCTCTGTGTGTTTGCAGTAAAATCACGTAGCCGCAGATAAAACATTAGCCTTGTTAAAAGCAGTAAGCACTAATTTATTGCAGTATAAAGCTGATTGCTTCACGAAACGTTATAATAACGAGGTGAGTCAGTTATGTCATACGAAACATTCCCCAGTTGAAGGAAAAAGAAACGTAAGGTATCGATTTACTGGTTGTTGTTATGGTCTTCAATCCTCAGACTGGTTTGATGCAGCTCTCCATCCTACTCCATCCTGTGCAAGCTTCTTCATCTCCCAGTACCTACTGCAACCTACGTCCTCTACGATTTTTACCCTCCACCCTGCCCTCCAGTACTAAATTGGTGATCCCTTGATGCCTCAGAACATGTCCTACCAACCGATCCTTTCTTCTAGTCAAGTTGTGCCACAAACTCCTCTTCTCCCCAATTGTATTCAATACCTCCTCATTAGTTATGTTATCTACCCATCTAATCTTCAGTATTCTTCTGTAGAACCACATTTCGAAAGCTTCTATTCTCTTCTTGTCCAAACTAGTTATCGTCCATGTTTCACTTCCATACATGGCTACCCTCCATACAAATACTTTCAGAAACGACTTCCTAACACCTAAATCAATACTCGATGTTAACAAATTTCCCTTTTTCAGAAACGCTTTCCTTGTCATTGAGGGTCTACATTTTATATCCTCTTTACTTCGACCATCATCAGTTATTTTGCTCCCCAAATAGCAAAACTCCTTCACTACTTTAAGTGTCTCATTTCCTAATCTAATTTTCTCAGCATCACCCGACTTAATTCGACTACATTCCATTACATTATATTATTACATTCCATTATATTATATTTACTGGTAGGATACAGATAAGTGAAGTTAGTCTATAAGGGCCAGTCAAATAAAAGCCAAGCAGATGAAATAAGTGTGTAAGCTGTTTATTTTTTTTAAAAGTAATTGCCTAAGCAGTTAATAATTTTATCCCTCTGTGAGACGAGATGCTCGATGCCGTCATGAAAAAATGTTTGCCGTTTCCTACGGAAGCACTATTATACAAAGGAGTGCCACTCTTTGTCCGAAGCGAATTCGCGGCCACGAATGTCTTTCTTCAGGACTCCAAGTGTGTAGCGTTCAGAAACAACAGTACCATATAACAGCCGGTATGTCCACCTTAGGCACGGATAACATCGGCGACGACGCGTCGTGGCATCGAAGCAATGAGGTCTTCGTGAGTCACTGGAGGGAAATGTCACTACGTCCGCACACAGAATTCCCGTAAATTCCGGAGAAGGGTCTGATGAGCTCTGATGCCACGTCTTACCACATACCAGATGTGTTCGATCTGGTTCAGATCTGGCGAGTTAGGAGGCGAGCACATCAACTGGAACTCACCATTGTGTTCATCGAACCACTCCGTCACACTCCAGGCCTTGTGGCATGGCACATTATCTTGCTGAAACATGCCACTGCCATCGGGAAACATGGTCGTCATGAACACGTGGACGTGGTCTGCAACCTGTGCACGGTACTCCTTGGTCGTCATGGTGCCTTGCACGAGCTCCGCTGGACCCATGGATGCCCACGTGAATGTTCGCCATAGCATAACGGAGACACCACCAGCTTGTCTCCGTCACTCAGTACAGGTGTCAAGGAGCTGTTGCCCTGAAAGACGACGAATTCGCGCCCTCCCATCAGCATGATGAGGAATGTATCGGGGTTCATCAGATCATGCAACGCTCTGCCACTGCGCCAACGTCCAGCGCCGAAGGTCGCGTGCCCATTTCAGTTGCAGTCGGCGACGTCGTGTTGTAAACATTGGCACATGCATTGGTCGTCGGTTGCGGGGGCCCATCATTAGGAGTGTTAGGTGCGCTGTGTGTTCAGACACACAGGACCACTGCTCATCATTACAGTCTCATGTTAGTTCCGCTACAGTTCGTCACCTGTTTTGCCAGGCTGCCCAGCCTATGAGGTCCGACATCTGTAACGAGGGGTGGCTGCCCAACCTCACAAGGTCTGGACGTTTCGCCACGTGTTGAAGACACTCACTACAGGACTCCTCAGACATCCGACAAGTCGAGTAGTTTTCAAAATTCTCATTCCGAGCTTCCGGACCATCACAATCTGCCCATGTTCAGACAGCTAGCGCACCTTCGTCATTCTATACACGGATAACACGGTCACTGATACTACAGGGGATAGGCAAAATAATCTGAAATCTGTACTTGCTTGGTAATGGTTTGTCTATAAGGGGCTGGACCACATTTGCCCGTAATACAGCTGTAATTCTTCTTGGAATTCTGACATATAATAATGGTATACTCTTCAGCGGAATGCTATGCCACTCTTCAATCACAACTTCTTCTAACTTTTGTAGTGACGAGGGGCGTAGAAATCTGCTCCGGAGTCTGCGCTCCTATACCGCCCCAAGGGTTTAATAATGTTCAAGTCCGGGACTGTGTTGGTCAGGGAAGACGCTGCAGTTCATTTGCATGCCCCTCATACCACGGTTGTACTGTCCTGGCTGTCTGAGTGGGTGCATTATCATCCTGAAATATGAAATCATTGTTGGGGGACCTCATTTGAATCATAAGGTGCACCTGATCACCTAAAATGTTCACATAATCGTTGGCTGTAACACGACCTTTGAGAGTAATGATGGGACCAGCAGAATACCATGATATGGCTGACCACACCACCACATTTACATCTCCATGTTTAATCGTTGGAACCAAGCAATCGGGATTGCAGGCTTCTTTTGGCGTTCTCCAGACGTAGACCAGGCCCGATGTTGGGAATAACGAAAACGTTGACTCGTCGGAAGATATGATGTGTTTCCATTGATCAGCTGTCCAGGATCAATACTTCTGACATCATGTTTTCCGCTTCTCTGCGTTGGTTGTCGTCACCGGTAGCAGCTCGTCCAGGAGTATAAGCTTTATGGAGTTCGATAGGTACGGCGTCTCAAAGATGGCAACTGAGCTCTGACGTCATTTTAGCTGCCGTAGTTTTGTGTTGTTTTGACACAATTCGTGTTAGCGAACAACGGTCTCTGTCATTTAGTTTTGATTTACGCCCACTATTACGTTTACACGATGATGTCTTGCCATTTTTTGCATCGGCTATCATGACTGTTGAAACAGTTGCTCATGAAACATTCAAAAAGTTGGCTGTCTTGGTTAGTGATACTCTAGCTATTCGGCCCCCCATAATCTGCCCTCTTTGGAACTCTGTTACGTCTTTCATTGCACGTCGGCCTCGGCCTCTGAATGCAAATACGAAGTGTGCACTACTCGTAAACAACCTGCGCAGTCCGTACTGAACATGAGAGTCCAGAGAGTTTCACGTGAGCTCCCGAGTCCCACCGCACGGCGTCCAAGGAGACGAGGCGCTCGCCGGAGCTTACGTTAAGTCTTGGTGGTGACTTAGTACCTATGTACCGCATTTTTAAAATGTGACTACTCCTATTCAGGCTGTTTTAGTTTTATTTCTAGACCATGCCCTTGCAGACATATTATAGAATCAGGTTTATCTTCTGAAGAAGGCTCAATTACTTGGACTGAAACCTAGGTAAAGGTTGGTTTCATCACCGCAACCGAGGCTGATAGTTTCTTATATATTAGATTATCACTATTGCTGATTGGGCTACAATGTTGAAAGTACAGTAGTAATGGTTCCTCACATCAGTCTCGTAGATGTTTAGCACAAGAGGAAAACAAGAGACAACATTAATGCGTTAAATACAATAGAAACACAAGCACTGGAATGGTGTGTCGTAGCAGTTAGTTCACAGTATTGTTTACGAATCCGGAAGAACACTTAACACACCATTGATGGGGTGGGGCCAGTCCATGCACGTCCTTGGTTCAAATGGCTCTGAGCACTATGGGACTCAACTGCTATGGTCATCAGTCCCCTAGAACTTAGAACTACTTAAACCTAACTAACCTAAGGACATCACACACATCCATGCCTGAGGCAGGATTCGAACCTGCGACCGTGGCAGTCGCACGGTTCCGGACTGCGCGCCTAGAACCGCGAGACCACCGCGACCGGCTCATGCACGTCCTGTCTACCTGTAATTGTTCTCTACTGGGTGACACATTGTAACAGCCACACCATTTGTACAGTAAGAAGAACTTTTCACTGACAGTAGTATAGCCTCAGATTAATTACGGGCCAATATGAGCTTCCGCTTCCTTTAGTTTAGGAGACCCAGTAGGTGTCGTATCGTTCTCGCTTCCCGCGACCGGGTTCGATTCCCGGCGGGGTCAGGTATTTTCTCTGCCTCGTGATGACTGGCTGTTGTGTGATGTCCTTAGGTTAGTTAGGTTAAAGTAGTTCTAAGTTCTAGGGGACTAATGACCATAGATGTTAAATCCCATAGTGCTCAGAGCCATTTGAACCATTTTTGAACCAGTAGGTGTCGACAGCGTCACGACCTTAACTTTTATCAACTACCACCAGTTGGCGCTCCGTTCGCAGATATCAGCCCGAACACGCGCTGCTTCGAGTGGTTTTTCACTGTCGCGTCTGCGAAGTGTAGGTGCTTCCGAATGTGATATCACGCTGCTAGTAAACTGAAACGTCATGCCGAATGTCGGCAATTGCGTCAACTGTGGAGAAACAAGACCAGGACTAAAAATGTTCAGATTTCCGTCAAAGAGAAAGAAAGGTTACGGGAACAGATTTTGATCTACGATACATGTGAGAGAAATGAACGGAAGACGGCAAATCGAGCATTTCATCAATTACTAATAAAGGACTATGAGGGCTCGATTCTCTCTGAAACCTATCCATTTTGCATGTTGATATCTTGCAACATCTGCGCTTTCTGCGCAGCAACCGGATGTTTTCATTTCTGTGTTCTAAGGCGTGGTGAGTGCTAGATCAAACGGAATCGACTCTGATGAACGAGTGAAAGTGAAAATTCGTTCTCGGTCTCTTTCATTCGCGTCTATCGTCTTATGCCTGTTTCACGAGCATCTTATCACGCGAACGCTTCCGAACATTGAGATTATGTGTTCGGCGCTGTTCATTCTCGCTGCGAGAGCAAACGACATTAGAAAATATAAACTGAATTTTCTTCACTTAACGAAACGAGTACGTCACTTTGAAGAAGACATGAGTAAACTTGGTTTTCTGAACTTCTGCAGAAATATGAGATGAACGGAATGCTATTTGCTCACATTCACATGCCATTTACGTCTGAAACAATGCTATTTTCGATGATGTTCGTTCATTGTTAAACCTGATTTACACCGGGGCGAACGCAGTCGAACAAGCAATAACGAACGAGAATTCCGTATGGTGAAAACGATACGTAAGCGCATGCAAACTGCATTCGGTTGTGTTCGTTTCACATTCGCTAGTGATCGCTCACGTTCCGCTTCCTGATCTAGGGAACCATCATAGGACGTTCACGTTCTCCCCACTTCGACGCCAGGATTACGGAAAGATTTCATCTACTATCTTGTCTACTTCTGTAGGACTTTCGTGAGTGATGGAATAGCGGGAAGAGAGTATAATGTTGTTGGTAGAAGAATGTAGATGTCATACGGGCTTCTGGGGTACAGGAGATCCACAACACAAATGGCGAAGGAAAAGAAATGTAAGAGAATATGTACAGTCTGTTAAGTAAGAGCGAGGTCGGCATTACAGACAGACGGTAAAAGATATCGCCTTAGTTTCTCCACAAATCAATAGAGGGCATCTTTGTCCTTCATGTAATGTGCTTAAAGCATTAGCTTGAATTCGTGACTGAGATACACAAGAAGAGACATGAGTGCACCTTACGCAACGTTTTTTGAGGTTGTGTTTCTCTGTAGGCACCATGAAGTTTTAAAAATGAATCATGATAGGCTGTCTAAAAATATGGTACAATCAAAGTCATTTGTACAAAAGTGGATAACACTCTACAGATTGGCTACAAGCGTGGATGGCTTTGAAGAATGTGGCTCAGTCGGTAAAGTGACCCCAAAAGTGAAAAGGAAAAAGGTGTGCAGATACTGGATTGGCTCTTGCAGCCGCCTAACTCTAACCCTACTGAAAAAATACGGTCTTACATGAACAAGAAGCTGCAAGGGAAAAAGATCTTCACTCTGAAACAGCTGCAACGCATATTCGACGCACTTTGATGTCTCTTCCATGTAAATACGAGGAAAACTTGGTTTAAAGCATGCCTGGAAGATGACAAGCAATTATCGACGCTGCGGGTGACTGGGACATATTATTCATTGTAATTGTACTTTTATTTTGTTCCTATATGATGCATATGTATGTTTTAGTCTGTTGTCAAATACATTTTTCTAACGATTGACCGGGCCACGATGTTACTTAACAGACTGCATCTATCATGCTGATCAGAATTAAAGTGTACCAAAGACCTTATCACTCTCGTTGCTTACGTTTATGGAATCTGTAATTATATTATTTGTATATCGCAGTTATGCTAGAGATTTTGATGAGAAAGAAAAACGGTTTACCGAAGATCATCCTATCTGCCCTCCAGCAAACTATATAGAAGATTTTGTTAATCATATCATTTCATTCACCATATTATATTGGCATCATATTCCATAGATGTACCTCAATAAAATCGTCGAAGTGCTTCGCATACGTCAGTGCAGACATCGGAAGTTGTTTGAGAAACAGAAACTACCGAAATGAGATACCGTCACTAACGTAAACATCTCCAGTCGTTAATAATCAGAGTGTAATTGCTAGACTTACTTCAGGTTATGTTGGCCGTTGGTAATTAATGTTCTGCTTTTAAATTTCCTCCACATATGTAATGAGAAGCCTGCAAAAAGCGTCAGTCGACATGTGTGCCAAGTTGCGGACAAGTGTTGAGAAAACCCGGAACTGCAGTTGGGCGTTTAGTGTAGTACAAGCGCATTTTCTCAGTCAGGTAGAAATCCAGATATTTAAACTCGGTATTTCCTAACCATTTTTGCTTACTTCGCCGGAAACACTGCGCCTTTCGCTATGTCACACAATCCTTTCTGAATGTCAGAGTTCTGCATCGCGTGTCTAACTATACAGGCTATGACCAGACTTACAGGTACCATTTATCACACGTAGAGGAAAAAATAAAGTTGCGTGAACATGGGTCCAGAAACACTTCACTTCCATGTAAGAGATACCTTTTACTTCTCTTCGTAATCACATTACTCATAGGAAACACATAGATGAAGAACGTATCAGCACAATATGAAACATTTTTCTAAGTGAAATGTTCAAAACGTCCTCCATTAGCAAGCAGATATGCATGAAGCCGCAATCACATTGAATCACTTTTGCCACCTTCGTACAGGTGGACCAATTTCTTGGCCTCTACAGTCTCCGGTCCTAAGGCCACTACACTTTCATTTGTGGAGGCTTTTGAAATCCCGGCACAGGATGTTCAGAACCTTCACGCTCGAGTTGTGGGAGGCTGGAAACAGTACGCAGTTCTCCAGGGATACGGCGGCGCGTCAAGGATTCAACGCGATGGCGGGTTGATGCGTGCATCGTTGCTACAGGAGGTCAAGTGATTCAAATGGCTCTGAGCACTATGCGACTTAACTTCTGAGGTTATCAGTGGCCTAGAACTTAGAACTAATAAAAACCTAACTAACCTAAGGACATCAGACACATTCATGGCCGAGGGAGGATTCGAACCGTAGCGGTAGCTCGGCTCCAGACTGTAGCGCCTAGAACCACAGGGCCACTCCGGCCGGCCCTACAGGAGGTCATCTTGAACATTTCAATTAGGAAAGTGTTTCATATTGAGCTGATAAGTTCTTTTCTTGTGTGTTTTCCATGATTAATGCGATTACGAAGAGAAGAAGAAAATCATCTGTAACACGGAAATAAAGTTTTTCAGAACCCACGTTAATAAAACATGTTTTCTTCCTCTACGTGTGAGGAATATTTCCTGAAATTTTGGCCATACCTTCTTGTAACACCTTGTGTAGTGTCGTATCCTGTGTGCCGATTATTAGCACCAAAAAGCAATAACGCAATGTTCATAGGGTATGTTCGTTACGTCGTGATGTCTTCCGTACTCTCTAGTGTAAACGACTGTTCACAGATACAAGCGAATGGTAGTGAACACTGGCGAATTGCCTGCCAATGCCCTTTTGGTTGTTTGCTTCCATTTGCTTTCTTGTAAACCAGGCTTTAACCATGTATAAAATATCCTTGCAGTAGAGACCACAATATCAAACTGGAAGATTGTAATGTGATGTAGAGCATTCTCTTGAACACACGCTGGATTTTGTGATATATTGGCGTTAACGCCCCTTCATGTCTGTCGAGGAAATGAGTTTTTGCCCTGTTATGTACACCTTTAACATAATATTCAGTGTCCCATTCTGCAATACCACGCCTAATTTTGCGCCTTGATCAAAGATTTCAAATGCAGTTGTGATCTGGGGTGTAGCTTAGAGTGGCAGGCCAGTCTCCATTGGAGCCCGGGTCCAGCGCGAAGCGGCACGGTGCGGCGCTCGGCTGTTGCTGGAGGGTGCTGGAGGGTGACAGGCGGCGTGCTCCGCGATTAATGGCCGGCCGGAGCGCCTGGAATGGAGTGACAGTAATTGACGCGCGGCGTGGCGATCTGGGCGCCCCTGGCGGCCGCGCCACGCACTGACGACGCCGCCCTCCCCAGCAGCCAGCAGCCGTACGTAGCCCGGTCTACCTTAGCCGCCCGCCACCGGCACACAGCCTGCTGCTAGATCGCCTGCCTGCCTGTAAACCAGCGCTGTGTTCAAAACTGATGTAGTACTGACAGCTACAAGAAAGCACCGGTGTCAGTGACGCTCGAGTCGATTGTTTTCTTTTCTTCTTTCTTCTTTTTTTAGTCCTTTTTTTCAGCCGAATGAGCCGGCCGCTTTGGCCGAGCGGTTCAAGGCCCTGCAGTCCGGAAACGCGCTGCTGCTACGGTCGCAGGTTCGAATCCTGCCTCGGGCATGGATGGGTGTGGTGTCCTTAGGTTAGTTAGGTTTAAGTAGTTCTAAGTTCTAGGGGACTGATGACCTCAGATGTTAAGGCCCATAGTGCTTAGAGCATTTTATTCAGTTGAATGAAGCAGTCGAATAAAACAAATCTCTGCTATCACATCAGCTAAATGATTTTTTTCCCTCATTCTCCGGGTTTCAGTGGTTTCACTTAATGTGAGACAACCGATTGACACAAGTTTCTGACCATTACGTCAGTTATATGACTACTGTCACTCAATCTCCAGTTGGAGTGTTGCAAATTAACAGTTATTCACCCTTTTCCGTTGTATGTAAGCCATGACTAGTATCTTATTTCAAGGAGAGTAATAAAACGCAATTATTCATAAACGAAATATTTTCAAAATTTATGTATTTATTTATTTCATTACGAATTTTTCATACTTCTCGCACAAAATGTCAATTTTTGGAGGGTTTTAGGTGTTTAATAACTGGTGCTACATTGTAGCTTTATGTTTAGGAAAATGAACAACTGAGGTATTTTCCAGAAGAAAGTCAAGCAAAGAAGGGAAGACAGAAAGGTGGGAGGAGTATATAGAGGGTCTACACAAGGGTGATCTACTTGAGGTCAATATAATGAAAATGGAAGAAGATGTAGATGAAAATGAAATGGGAGATATGATACCACAAGAAGAGTTTGACAGATCACTGAAACACCTAAGTGCAAACAAGGCACCGAGAGTAGACAACATTCCATTAGAACTATTGATAGCCTTGTGAGAGCCAGCCCTGACAAAACTATACCATCTGGTGAGCAAGATGTATGAGACAGGCGAAATACCCTCAGTCTTCAAGAAGAGTATAATAATTTCAATCCCAAAGAAAGCAGGTGTCGACAGGTGTAAAAATTACCGAACTATCAGTTTAATAAGCCACGGCTGCAAAATACTAACACAATTTCTTTACAGGCGAATGGAAAAACTGGTAGAAGCCGACGTCGGGGAAGATCAGTTTGGATTCCGTACAAATGTTGGAACACATGAGGCAATACTGACTTTACAACTTACCTTAGAAAATAGATCAAGGGAAGGCAAACCTACGTTTCTAGCATTTGTAGACTTGGAGGAAGCTTTTGACAATGTTGACTGGAATACTCTCTTTCAAATTCTGAAGGTGGCAGGGGTAAAATACAGGGAGCGAAGGGCTATTTACAAAAAAAAAAAAAAAAAAAAAAATGGTTGAAATGGTTTTGAGAACTATGGGACTTAACTTCTGAGGTCATCAGTCCCCTTGAACTTAGAACTACTTAAACCTAACTAACCTAAGGACATCGCACACATCCATTCCCTAGGCAGGATTCGAACCTGCGACCGTAGCGGTCGCGCGGTTCCATATTGTAGCGCCTACAACCGCTCGCCCACTCCGGCCGGTGGCTATTTACACTCTGTACAGAAACTAGATGGCAGTTATAAGAGTCGAGGGGCATGAAAGCGAAGCAGTGGTTGGGAATGGAGTGAGACGAGGTTGTAGCCTGTCCCCGATGTTATTCAGTGGGTAGGACATGTTCTGAGGCATCAAGAGATCACCAATCTAGTATTGGAGGGCAGCGTGGAGGGTAAAAATCGTAGAGGGAGTCGAAGAGATGAATACACTAAACGGATTCAGAAGGATGTAGGTTGCAGTAGGTACTGGGAAATAAAGAAGCTTGCACAGAATAGAGTAGCATGGAGAGCTGCATCAAACCAGTCGCAGGACTGAAGACTACAACAACCATTCTCATACGACAAAACGATTGTTTGAGGTAGGACAATTTAAATATTTACTTGTAATATATTTGAATAAAAATCTGATTGTAACACAAAAGCACTTTTTAAGAGGATGTGTACTATTATTATGTACATCTTTCCATACTACTAGATATTTTAACCTATGGTTTTAGCGTGAAAAATAATTTTTCTAATAAACATTTATAGGCCTTTTTCCAATAAATCAGTAGGCTATCATTAGCAAACATTTATTTTATCAATTGTTATTTTGGTAGAACACATCAATACATAAGAATAATACTATTCTTAATAATTCCTAAGACCAGGGAACCCTGAAAAATGCACAAAAATAAGATGACAGAAACTAAATTGATACCAAAGGCCGCTCGGCGTGGCCGAGCGATTCTAGGCGCTACAGTCCGGAACCGCCCGACCGCTACGCTTGCACGTTCGAATCCTGCCTCGGGCATGGATGTGTGTGATGTCCTTAGGTTAGTTAGGTTTAAGTAGTTCTAAGTTCTAAGTCTCATAGTGCTCTGAACCATTTGAACCATTTGATACGAAAATTCAACTAAGCGAGTAAAATACCAATGTTTTGTCCTGCCCATAAGAACAGGCACTACATACATAATTGCGATGATGACGGCCAGTGAGTATTTCAGTGCAGATGCACGCCAAGCTCGCATTCTTACGGGGATCGGCGATATGTCACGAGTACTGGGGTTAATGAGTAGGGGCACAGTAGCGTGTGGTGTAAGTCGAGATTTTGCGTGTGTTGCCATGCGTGCTAGGGTAGGCCACCTGTGTCTGGACTGCACAGTTGTCAGTGCTTCTGTCGAGTGAGCATGAGACCGAGGTTCGCATCCCGGTCTGGCATAAATTTTAAACTTGCCTACTGACAACTAATGTCCTTAACTCCTTTGCCTATTGTTTCTGGGGTCGGATGAAGTCTGAGGTGCAGAATCGAAAGATACACGAGATGAATTGCTTGGTTGTATCATGGACGCTGCTGCCCACTTTAGGGAACATACAGAGGCACTCAGACAAGCAACACAACAAGTTCTCCCAAGAGTGTAGAAATGCACTGCAGTCGTCAGCGCGATATTCGAACATTTAATGTGAGCTATACAACAGCTGTAATATAACGTGTACGATTATACTTAGAGGTGAATCTGTTAAAAAATACATATTTTCCAATTAATTCTTTGTAAAAAGCATTGTACATTAAATGTTTTCTGTCTCGGAAACCATTCGGAACAGGGCATATGTCCATATGAAATCTTTTGCTTTAAATGATAGTTCGTGTCACATCCACGAATATTGATCAGTATTACCGGGACAAACTGTGTACAGCCTACATGCACTCTTACGCCAGATAAAGGACAACTTGTAAACAGAAGGTTCAAATGGTTGAAACGGCTCTGAGCACTATGGGACTTACATGTGAGGTCATCAGTCCCCTAGAACTTAGAACTACTTAAACCTAACTAACCTAAGGACATCACACACATCCATGTTCGAGGCAGGATTCGAACCTTAAAAAGAAGGCCAATACATTTTATTAGTACCACGTGTTTAGCGCCATACAGTACTGCAGTACCGTTTTATTGAACAAAATACCCATTTATAGGATCAAAATTATTCTCTTATATAGCGATGTAAATTTTGCAGATCTTGCTGCTTATAAATGAGTGTCGTGTTAACCAGCCTGGTGCAAGCAGCTTTTTAGTTCGACTAACGAGATTAAGAAGACCTCTTTCCTGACTTTCCCACCAGAGGAAAATCTGAGACAGCCATCAAGAATCGAACCTAGCACCTCCGCGTTATTAGCCAAGGCCGCTAATCACTGAGTCAAACTTCTTCAACAAATTCCTTTCACTGGGTTGAGGAGAGCGCTCCTGTCGCTGCTGTGGCAGTCGCTTTTAACATTTAAAGGACAGAAAACCCGTATGTAACAGCAAAGAATTGTGTAATTACCGGAGGTGAGGTGCTTCGACGGACGAAGAACGACCAAAACAGAAGGCATAAATTTGGACAAAGAGTCGTCATTATCATTAACGACTGAAACGGCAGTCGAGGACTCAACATACGCAATTGTGGTGAATCTGGGAACATAGTTCTACGTATAAGGCCAGCGAAGTGTGAAGAAGAGCTACGCTGAGGTGCACTGTACGTCATGTTTCCGTTCTTGTCCTAATTGGGCACTTTATCCAAAGACGAGTGTAGAAGTGTGGCGCGTGGCAGTGCTGTAATTGTAAGAGTGCTGGATTGTACACTGTTGCTGCTCGCCATTGCTGCTTCTCGAGCGTAAAGACGGCGGTGCGGTCACTCTGGCCACCTAAACATTTCGTTTTGCGAGATGATAGTTGATGGTGACTACTTTAGGTATGTAACTACAATAGACCGAGCGAGGTGGCGCAGTCATTAACACACTGGTCTCGCATTCGGGAGGACGACGGTTCAATCCCGTCTCCGGCCATCCTGATTTAGGTTTTCCGTGATTTCCTTAAATCGTTTCAGGCAACTGCTGGGATGGTTCCTTTGAAAGGGCACGGCCAATTTCCTTCCCAATCCTACCCTAACCCGAGCTTGCGCTCCGTCTCTAATGACCTCGTTGTCGACGGGACGTTAAACACTAACCACAACCACCAACTACAATAGAGTTTAGCGTCCCGTCTGCAAAGAAGTCATTGGTGACGAAACATAAGCTCGAATCAGGAAGGGATCGACGAGGAATTGTAAGCGACATTTCGGGCCCTGGAGCAGATGAGGCGTATTTCGATTGCTAAAATTTCTCGTCTGTTTAGACGCTCTGAGTACCATTCACTCTGCACAACACATATACCCAGTAGATCAGGCTGTTCCAACCGAGCTCCAGGGAGCCGGAACGCTCCGGAGCGCTCACTGCGGCAGCTCGGAGCCCGCGTGGAGGTGGAAAGGGAACTCACTGCCCCCTGGCCGCATGCAGCCGCAACTGACGCAATAATCCGTGTTGAATGACAGCTATGACTAGCCGCGGGAGCCCTGTACCTCTATTGGAGGATACCTCTCTACTCATTGGGAGGGATGGTCGTCCGCAGTGTCTTGTATGTCATAAAGTATTTAATTCTGGGGAGAGGTACAATATACAACGACATGCAGCGCACAGGTAGAAGGCGTTGCACGCAGAGAACTGGTAGCCAGGCTTAAGAACGACATACCAGGAGACGTAAGTTTAAAAACGGTTTCGCAATACGAAGGGTATCAAAACAGGCAACATAGTTCGTGTTCTGTAATGCGTTTATAATTTTCAGGTGAATGACAGCGGAGAAAACACTACTGAATCTGCAATTCGAGCAAGCTACAGGGTCGCTCACATCATAGCGAGGAGTGGCAAGCCGTTTTCGGTGGGACCACTCGTAAAATCGTACATGGCAGCAGTTGCAGGATGTTTGTTTCCAAGGGAGATGCAGGCAGTTGAAGGGGTTTGCCTGTCGAAGCAAACAATGTCTCGTCGAATCCTGGACATGGCAGCGGATTTAGAGACACAGCTCAGGAAAAAGGTGGAGCGCTTTGTTGCATTTTCGCTAGCGTTTGACGAAAGCGCCGGCATATCGGACTGTGCTCAGCTTGCAGTCTTTGTGCGAGGTGTCGACATCGAGCTGCAAGTAACTGAAGAACTCTTGGATGTGGTACCACTCGATTACACCGCAACAGGGCGTGACATTTTTTAAGCTGTTTGTGAATCAGTGGACAATATGAATTTGCAGTGGGATAAGCTCCATTCTGTAGCGACAGACGGTGCACCACAATTGATCGGGCGTCACCAAGGTTTTGTTTCTCGTTTGAAAAATAAACTTAGAGACGAATTCGGGAAAGACATTTTGACTCTTTATTGTTTTATTCACCAAGTACTGCGTGCTGAAACAGTAGAGCTAGGTGGCGTAATGAAAGATGTCGTGAAGTGTGTGTATTTTTTGCGGCGTCACGGTATGAAGCATCGCCAAATCAAAGTATTCCTGAATGATATGGAAGCGGAGTATGGGGTATACCTTACCACAGTACAGTTCGTTGGCTGAGTCGGGGAAAAGTTCCTCATGTTTTCTTTGCCATTCGTGAGGAAATATCCCTTGTTCTCGAAATGAAAGAGGAAGAAATGCGTTGTCTGAAAGATATAAAATGGATATCAGACCTGGCGATCCTAGCTGATATAACTACGCATTTCAATAATTTAAATCTGTCACTGCAGGGCAAAGGGCAGCAAATCTTTGACATGTACGATCAGATCAAAGCGTTCATGGTAACGTTACATTTATTTGAGAGGCAGATCAGTAATGGACATTTAACGTTCTTCAATCGTCTTGCTTCTTTAAAACTACCTGAGGGTACTACTTTCGGCGATTACCAAGCAAAGTTAAAGCAGCTCATCGCGTCGTTTATCACGATTCCGAGACCTCACTAGTTTGGAAATGGAACTTAGGGTGTTAAGCGCTCCTTTTTCAGTTTCCCCTGATGACTTGTCATTGTCGCTTCCATTTGAGATTATTGATTTGCCAAATTCAACTTTGTAGAAAGAGAGGTACTTCAACACGATGGTATCATTCATTACAGCAAAAAACATTTCAGAAGCTTCACAACAATGCCGCTCAGATCATGTGCGTGTTTGGATCTACGTACCGTTGTGAGCAGCTTTTCTCAGCAATGGAAAGAGTAAAAAGTAAGGAACGATAGTTTCTTCTGGATGCAACAATGAAGGCCATCTTCCGCATTAACGCGGGAACACTTTGACGCCTGATATTTCCGATCTTGTAATAAAAAGAAAATTTCAAGCTACAGAGGCCCAATAAATTTAGTATGCAATTTCTTGTACAATAGCTGTTTCTTATTTATTTTCTGAACATCATATTTCCTAGCGTAGCGTGTCACCACGCCTTAGTAGCTGAGAGTATAAGGTTGTCGACCCTGTAAGACGCAGCTTCACACCAAAACGCTTGCCTTGCCGCCTGCCTCAGCCAGCCGTGCCACGTGCCGGCGTGGCGGCCCACTTGAATGGTCACTGCGAGCGACGCAGCTCCCTGGAGCAGCGAGCGCTCCGCGGCTCCCAGCGGAACCGACGAGCTGGAACAGCCAGCAGTAGATAGTCCAGAACGTACAGGACGCCCTCTTCTACTTACAAAGCCTGTGGAACGAGGTAGCCGAGCGGTTCTAGGCCCTTCAGTCCGAAACCGCGCGACTGCTACGGTCGCAGGTTCGAATCCTGCCTCTGTCATGGATGTGTGTAATGTCCTTAGGTTAGTTAGGTTTAAGTATTTCTAAGTTCTAGGGGACTGATAACCTCAGATGTAGTCCCATAGTGCTCAGAGCCATTTGAACCTTTTACTGCTGCGTGCTAGGGCACAATGGTACTGAGAGGAACCAGGCAGTCGTGCCTTGGTGGTCAGATACTTCAGTGTGCCACGCCCCTACATAATATCATCTCACTGTTACGTTACAGAGTCATCCGGAGCCCTCTAGCGTACGGCTTCTCGTTCCGGCTAGAAGACCCAAGTGTGATGCTTGTGTCGTGCAGATAACGTTGCACCACATTTTACTAAACTGTGTTTGGTATTGAGACAAGAGAGCAGCAGCCCATTTGCTAACAGATTTGCCCTCTCTTTCAACTGACATTGACACGAGTGTGGCATGTCGTTTAAGGCTTTCTGAAATCTGCTACTTCTGCGCACAGTTTTCAACATGTTATCAGGGTGGCAGGCTCAGTCATTCTGAAATGTAAATGTCGTGTGACTGGGACCTCCCGTCGGGTAGACCGTTCGCCGGGTGCAAGTCTTTCGATTTCACTCCACTTCGGCGACTTGCGCTCGTCGATGGGGATGAAATGATGATGATTAGGGCAACACAAAATGCAGTCACTGAGAGGAGAAAATCTCCGACTCAGCCGGGAATCGAACCCGGGCCCTTAGAATTGACATTCTGTCGCGCTGGCCACCTCTTTTTTCTTTTTTTTTAATCTCATTTTGTTCGCTTTTGTTCGTTGAATCGGCTCTGGATGGACGTCGTAAGACTTCCGTTTAAGTTCTTTGTTGATCGATTAACTCAGTTTTTATTTACTACAGAGGGCAGCTAACCCTCTGACCGAACATGCTGAGCTACCGTGCCGGCTGCCCACTCAGCCCCCAGGGGCGGACTCACTCATGTTCTTTTGCAAGGGATCAGCCAGCCACATATTTCTACGAATCTATTTTAGTTTTTGTCTCACCTCACCTATGTGTTGACTGTGGTTTTATAACATATGAGCATTTTAAAGCTGTTAGCAGTATTTGAGCTCGTGTGGATGATCGTGGGTGTAACTGGGACAAGGGGGGGGGGGGGGGGGGGTTAATCTCATACTGCTTCTTACTTCTTCTGTCTTATTTTAGAACCACAGCCGTTTCAAGCAATTTTCATGTGGGTGCTGATAACATCGTCGTTGAGCGTCCCTAAATCTGAGAAGCATAGACGCGTACAGAAGGGATTCGGGAAGGTGATAGCCTTTAAATCGGCCGCGGTCCATTAGTATACGTCGGACCCGCGTGTCGCCACTATCAGTGATTGCAGACCGAGCGCCGCCACACGGCAGGTCTAGTCTAGAGAGACTTCCTAGCACTCGCCCCAGTTGTACAGCCGACTTTGCTAACGATGGTTCACTGTCTACATACGCTCTCATTTGCAGAGACGACAGTTTAGCATAGCCTTCAGCTACGTCAGTTGCTACGACCTAGCTAGGCGCCATATTCAGTTACTATGTATCCTGAACAGATAATATTGTGTATCACGTACCGTCAAGAGCGACGTTCATCATTAATGGATTAAAGTAAAGTATCAAATTAATTATGTCCCCTGTCTGAATTCTAATTCCTTGTCATGTTCCAGACCTCACGTCAGTATAGTTCTTCCCTCCTCACGCCAGCCTGCGTGAGCTAAAACGCGTGCATTTCGGCCTCCTCTAGTAACACGGCAGTGGCTCTGCTGCCAACACTACAGGCCCCATCCCGGCATTTGCCTTAAGCGACTTAGGGGAGTGACAGGAAACCTACATGTGGATGGCCGGACGAGGTTGGAACCGGCTTCCCCGCGAAGGCACGTCCTGTGTGCCGCGTACTGCGCCACCTGGCTCGCTGACGCTGCCTACTCGTTTGCATCCTCCGCCTCTGCTCTGGTATCCACGGCAAGCGGGTGACGCGGCGGGAGAGGCGATGCTATCGCACGCAGCCGCCGCAGGTGTGGGTGGAGGGGGCGGGGGACGGCCGAGGATGCTGCGGCGCGGGCCACAATGGCGCACCTGGCGTGACGTCACCAGGTGGCGGCCAATCATCTGCGGGAGGAGGGCTTTATGACATAATAAACAGCGGCCGCAATATGGCGGCGCCGGCCGCTCGATAAGGCGGCGTGGGACCGCCCCGGCTCCGCACAGGTGCCTGCCACCGGCTGCGGGCGAAAGCTGCGCCCAACACAAGGCAGCCTAGCCGCGTGCAGCCGGCGCTGTCTGGGGGCGCGCCTCGTAACTCGCCTCGCGTATGACGTTATTACCCATCAAAGCGCGCTGGACATCTGAACATGATGGCACCTCTGTCGTGTTTACCGCCATGACACGGGGGGGGGGGGGGGGGGAGGGGGGGGTGCAGCAACAGCGTAGACGCTCACGCACGTGGGACGTTGGCACACGCTACACGTCTGTACACAGAATACGGTGCCTAATACAACAATTAAACACTGACCTCGTTCTTTTGTTTCACAATACTCCTCGCACAAGTTTGTAGGAAATATGTTCAGACTGTGCGCTGCGGTATTTGAGTCGTTCGTAGTTTTGCTCTCATGACTTACCATTAGGCACCAATACTGGTACATCTACATCTACATACATACTCCGCAATCTACCATACGGTGCGTGGCGGATGGTACCTCGTACCACAACTAGCATCTTCTCTCCCTGTTCCACTCCCAAACAGAACGAGGGAAAAATGACTGCCTATATGCCTCTGCTCGAGCCCTAATCTCCCTTATCTTATCCTTGTGGTCTTTCCGCGAAATGTAAGTTGGCGGCAGTAAAATTGGACTGCAGTCAGCCTCAAATCCTGGTTCTCTAAATTTCCTCAGTAGCGATTTACGAAAAGAACGCTTCCTTTCCTCTAGAGACTCCCACCCGAGTTCCTGAAGCATTTCCGTAACACTCGCGTGATGATCAAACCTACCAGTAACAAATGTAGCAGCCGGCCTCTCAATTGCGTCTATGTTCTCCCTCAATCCGACCTGATAGGGATCCCAAACGCTCAAGCAATACTCAAGAATAGCTCGTATTAGTTTTTTATAAGCGGTCTCCTTTACAGATGAACCGCATCTTCCCAAAATTCTACCAATGAACCGAAGACGTCTATCCGCCTACCCCACAACTGCCATTACATGCTTGTCCCACTTCATATCGCTCTGCAATGTTAAGCCCAAATATTTAATTGACGTGACTATGTCAAGCGCTACTAATGGAGAATTCAAACATTACGCGATCCTTTTTCCCATCCATCTGCATTAATTTACATTTATCTATATTTAGAGTTAGCTGCCATTCTTTACACCAATCATAAATCCTGTCCAAGTCATCTTGTATCCTCCTACAGTCACTCAACGACGACACCTTCCCGTACACCACAGCGTCATCAGCAAACAGCCGCACATTGCTATCCACCCTATCCAAAAGATCATTTATGTAGATAGAAAACAACAGCGGACCTACCACACTTCCCTGGGACACTCCAGATGATACCCTCACCTCCGAAGAACACTCACCATCTCGGGCAACGTACTGGGTTTCATTCCTTAAGACGTCTTCGAGCCACTCACATACTTGGGAACAAATCCCATATGCTCCTACCTTAGTTAGGAGTCTGCAGTGGGGCACCGAGTCAAGCGCTTCCCGGAAGTCAAGGAGTATGGCATCCGTCCGATAGCATTCATCAATGGTTCGCAAGACGTCATACGACGACGTAGGGACGAAACACGCGCATCAGTGTGTATTACAGCTGCAGACAGTCAACATGGGTCTGGACAAGGTGGGCAGGACTTAAGCCGTACAGCTGTTTTATGAAAACAACAGCAACAGTACTGCTTCTCTTCGCAGATACCGACGCATTAAAGGAATTCAGACCGGTTCTGATTCCGTGTCGTGGCTCAAGGCTATGATTCGAAAGTTCGAGTTATCTGGCGATTTTGGAATTGCTCCCGGGAGAGGCCGACAGCGAATTGCGCCACAAATTGTTGAAGAACTTATGTGGTCATGGACAAAAATGCTGGAGGCAACGTGCGAACTTCAAGCAGTGCACGACGTGTGTCACGACAGCTGAACGTTGCACGGTCCACACCCCACATGAGGTTCTTAGGACAGTAGCAGACCCGTCTCCAGTGCAGTTCCAGGCTGTTGTGGACACAGATAGCGGTCACACTGAGCAACTTTCGTATCCTCCAAATTAAGCGTGGTACGCAATTAACAGATGTTACGCTGTTATGTGGAAATCAAAATTCTTCATTTGTGTGGCCAAATTGTCCATAGCTGCTTTACAGTTCCTCAGGGTATTTTCGTTCTGTCGTTACAACTACAAGAAAATGCGTGTTTTCTTTTTTTCGCCGATGCGTTCACTTTATTCAGGTAAAGCACCGTCAGTGGTCTGTAATTAAAGATATTAGTAATTTGATTCGTTTTTAAGATCGAAAAAATCACCGAAAGTAAAAAGCAACATTTTATTTATTAACTGTTCAGGTAATTGATTCTATACAAGATGCAGCCTCTTTAAGTTATTGAATACATTTTAAGAGGTGTTTCCATGCATCTCTGTCCGCTGCTGTCTTCTGCCAGTTGAAGCCCGCAACTATCCTGGGTTCCTTATCCCAGCGATCAGGTGGTCTCATTGATCGTTTTTCTCTGGGACTCCACTCCAAAACTGATTTTGTCCATCAAAAAGCAACATATTGTTAACGAACTGTTTTACGGCCTTGAAAACAAATCAGATTGCAAATATGTTTAATTACAGACCAATGATGACGCTTTACTTCAATAAAGCGATGGAAGTCTCGTAAAAAAAAGGTATTTTCTTGTAGTTGCAAAACAGTAGTAAAATACCGTTAGCTAATTAAAATGTGTTTCTTTCTATGTTCTTTTTGGTTACTTCTCTTTCGCACGTCCTTACGAATGTTTTAACGGAGTGTTATTCTCCTGCCATTAGTCTTTTGTTATGGATGCCCTCGAATCTTGTAGCATTCTTCTTGCATAACAATGACAATATCAGGCGACAATGATGGACGTGGCTAGTGATTACGCACACTTCAAAGTATACCACAAAAGCGCAGTGATATTGACATCTCGTGACTGTGGTGGCTAGGGGAGATTCGATAATTCAAAAAAAAAAAAAATGGTTCAAATGGCTCTTCTGAGGTCATCAGTCCGCTAGAACTTAGAACTACTTAAAGCTAACTAACCTAAGGACATCACACACCTCCATGCCCGAGGCAGGATTCGAACCTGCGACCGCAGCAGTCACGCGGTTCCACACTGTAGCGCCTAGAACCGCTCGGGCACCCTGGCTGGCCGATTCGATAATTGATCCTCGTGCCCACGACATCAGTCCAGGGTGATGAGAGTTGTGTGAACAGGGGTGCTGTCATTATCGAACACAGCACCACTATTGGGGAAGAAACATTGTACCGTGATGTGGACCTGATCAGCCACAACGGAGTAATGCGACCGCGCAGAGTAACTATGGGCTCCGAGGTGTACCACGATATAGCTGCCCAAATGATCACGCACTGCTGCCATATTTCACTCTCGCGAATAAACTTGACCGCAAGTTGCAAATAGAATAAAACGAGTCAGCCGACGAAATGGCTTTCTGTTGTTGCTCCAGGTAGGCCAAGGGATATGGTTTCGGTACCACGATTTACTGATACGGGCATTTGTATCGCCGATGCCTGGTTTTAGTATTCCAGCTCAGCATGCAGTTGCCACCGTGTGGGGCTCCCGTCGTGTTGTTTTGGTGCTGACAGAATTCGCGATTGTGAAGTTCACTTCTACAATACCTTCTGCAGCTGTCCTCTTATTTTCGTCACAATCCTCTTCAATGAACGTCCGTCACTCGACATGCGCTTTCGTCCGCCTAGTGGCTTAGCGAATGACGTTTTTCCGCTGTCGGTGTTTCCAGTATAAATCATCGATTCGGTGCTTCTTGAAACATCAGACAGGTCGGCGACCTTCGTTACCGAAGGACCCAGCATACAAGCACTCCCAATTTACGCTCGTTCGAATTCACTCGGCTTCAACATAATACACTCACAACTATACAGAACATCGTTCTGACGATGACTGACACTTGCAATGTACTGAGGGCCTGGCACAGGTGTCGTACACGATGAAATACAACAGGGCGACCAGCAGGCATGGCTGAAACCTCGAATTACTTTCAAGCATCAATTTCCCGTGGTGTTTCGGTATTTTTGTCCACCCCTGTCAATTCACAATGGAACTTGTATGAATTTACATTTGTTCTGAATAGGTCACTGGTCGTTTGAGTTCTTCTTGTTCTTAGAGTCAGTCACTAGGTCCGGATCCGTTGTACCTAAATTTGGCCAATCACTCATATTTAAATTCTGAGGGCGGATGCCGTTCTTGAAGCCGCAGACGTTATCGAGGGAAGGGAAATCTGTGTTCGAATCGTGTAAACTTTGTTCTGTGTGTGTCATATTTTATGAGACTGAAATAGAGGACTAGCCCAGTATTTACCTACGCGAACGTGGGGCTCAGGCTTGCCAGCCACAAACTTCAATACGCAGCGCGGCTGCGATCCACATCTGGCCACTTGGCCACTTCCGTATGTAGGAAGACAGTAGCACTACTCGTTATGCTATACGAGCGGATTGGTCGTTTTATTTCTGAAACTTCATGTTTCTTCTTTCCTTCGTTGGCTCGTTTGCACCTCTGACAACTCCTTTCTGGCACAGAAAAACTTTTCTCGGTGTTTCCTAGCAAGTCTTGAGGTCCAGTGCAACAACAACTGCCAGTTTTTCGCAAAGTTAGTATTTCTTGCATGGTTCATATTATCTCATAAATTGCTACCTAAAAACAGATTTATCCACTGCGTCAGTTGACCCTTTTCTTATCGTTTTTCTTTTCGGTGGTTATTTGAATCTCGCTCCTCTCATCATCGTAACTCACCTACTGCAGTTTGCATATACCAGACGTACTAAACTTTAACGTTTTCCTTGCACGTTTCATCATCGTCCACACGTTTACCTAATTGAACAGAAAGTCTTTGCGGCTACACACGGAACCATTTTTCGCGATACTTGCGATGCAAGGTAATAGTGCTCGATATATAAAATTGGACCGTGACTGGATCTAGTCACGTGTCATGTTAATACTGACTACTGCTAATGCTACGATTTATTTGCAGAGCATTAGCCACTTGCCTTACGCACAGCGCTAAGGCGACCTCGACGTTATGGCTAACCCACATTTAACTACTGCGCAGAGCTCATCTTCGTAGCTCCGAACAAGCCTTGAAGGCTCAACGCTACCGATCGGCCGCCGTGTCATCCTCAGTAGTGGTCGTCAACGTGTGCGGATACAGAGGGGCGTGTGGTCAGCACACCGGTACCCGTCTGCAGGCCGCTGCCAGCTTCCGTGACCGGCGCCGCTACTCATCCATCGAGGTAGCTCCGCAGCTGGCCTCACAGCGGCTGAGTGCATCCCACTTCCCAACAGCACGCGGCAGACTCGGTGACCCATCCAAGTGCCAGCCAAGCCCCACAGCGCTTAATTTCGGTGATCAGCCTGGAACCGGAGTTACCACTGTGGCAAGGTCTTTGGCTAGTGACACATTTATTACCTAGTAAAACGAACTGAAGGCGTGGCCACAGTGTAAGCGCCATCATGTTCACACATGACAAGCAACGAGGGAAGGTAGTAACACATTACACTCCAGCTCTTTATGCTAGACGTATCCAGTTTGTTCGACTGTAAAAGGTATAAGATGACTGTTGTTGTTGTGGTCTTCACTCCAGAGACTGGTTTGATGCAGCTCTCCATGCTACTCTATTCTGTGCAAGCTTCATCATCTCCCAGTACCTACTGCAACCTACACCCTTCTGAATCTGTTTAGTGTATTCATCTCTTGGTCTCCCTCTACGATTTTTACCCTCCACGCCGGCCGGAGAGGCCGTGCGGGTCTCGACGCTACAGCCTGGAATCGAGCGACCGCTACGGTCGTAGGTTCGAATCCTGTCTCGGGCATGGATGTGTGTGACGTCCTTAGGTTAGTCAGGTTTAATTAGTTCTAAGTTTTAGGCGACTAATGACGACTGAAGTTAAGTCGCATAGTGCTCAGAACCATTTGAACCATTTTTTTACCCTCGACGCTGCCCTCCAACACTAAATTGCTGATCCCTTGATGCCTCAGAATATGTCCTACCAACCGAACCCTTCTTCAATTCTATTCGATACCTCCTCATTAGTTATGTGATCTACCCATCTAATCTTCAGCATTCTTCTGTAGCACCACATTTCGAAAACTTCTATCCTCTTCTCGTTTAAACTACACTCCTGGAAATGGAAAAAAGAACACATTGACACCGGTGTGTCACACCCACCATACTTGCTCCGGACACTGCGAGAGGGCTGTACAAGCAATGATCACACGCACAGCACAGCGGACACACCAGCAACCGCGGTGTTGGCCGTCGATTGGCTCTAGCTGCGCAGCATTTGTGCACCGCCGCCGTCAGTGTCAGCCAGTTTGCCGTGGCATACGGAGCTCCATCGCAGTCTTTAACACTGGTAGCATGCCGCGACAGCGTGGACGTGAACCGTATGTGCAGTTGACGGACTTTGAGCGAGGGAGTATAGTGGGCATGCGGGAGGCTGGGTGGACGTACCGCCGAATTGCTCAACACGTGGGGCGTGAGGTCTCCACAGTACATCAGTGTTGTCGCCAGTGGTCGGCGGAAGGTGCACGTGCCCGTCGACCTGGGACCGGACCGCAGCGACGCACGGATGCACGCCAAGACCTTAGGATCCTACGCAGTGCCGTAGGGGACCCCACCACCACTTCCCGGCAAATTAGGGACACTGTTGCTCCTGGGGTATCGGCGAGGATCATTCGCAACCGTCTCCATGAAGCTGGGCTACGGTCCCGCACACCGTTAGACCGTCTTCCGCTCATGCCCCAACATCGTGCAGCCCGCCTCCAGTGGTGTCGCGACAGGCGTGAATGGAGGGACGAATGGAGACGTGTCGTCTTCAGCGATGAGAGTCGCTTCTGCCATGGTGCCAATGATGGTCGTATGCGTGTTTTGCGCCGTGCAGGTGAGCGCCACAATCAGGACTGCATACGACCGAGGCACACAGGGCCAACACTCGGCATCATGGTGTGGGGAGCGATCTCCTACACTGGCCGTACACCTCTGGTGATCGTCGAGGGGACACTGAATAGTGCACGGTACATCCAAACCGTCATCGAACCCATCGTTCTACCATTCCTAGACCGGCAAGGGAACTTGCTGTTCCAACAGGACAATGCACGTCCGCACGTATCCCGTGCCACCCAACGTGCTCTAGAAGGTGTAAGTCAACTACCCTGGCCAGCAAGCTCTCCGGATCTGTCCCCCGTTGAGCATGTTTGGGACTGGATGAAGCGTCGTCTCACACGGTCTGCACGTCCAGCACGAACGCTGGTCGAACTGAGGCGCCAGGTGGAAATGGCATGGCAAGCCGTTCCACAGGACTACATCCAGCATCTCTACGATCGTCTCCATGGGAGAATAGCAACCTGCATTGCTGCGAAAGGTGGATATACACTGTACTAGTGCCGACATTGTGCATGCTCTGTTGCCTGTGTCTATGTGCCTGTGGTTCTGTCAGTGTGATCATGTGATGTATCTGACCCCAGGAATGTGTCAATAAAGTTTCCCCTTCCTGGGACAATGAATTCACGGTGTTCTTATTTCAATTTCCAGGAGTGTATTTATCGTCCATGTTTCACTTCCATACATAGCTACACTTCATACAAATACTTTCAGAAACTACTTCCAGACACTTAAATCTATACTCCAAGTTAACAAAATTTCTTCCTCATAAATGCATCCTTGCCATTGATTGTCTACATTTTATATCCTATCTGCTTCGACCATCATCAGTTATTTTGTTTCCCAAATAGCAAAACTCCTTTACTACTTTAAGTGTTTCATTTCCTAATCTAATTCCCTCAGCATAATCCGACTTAATTTGACTATATTCCACTATCCTCGTTTTGCCTTTGTTGATGTTCGTCTTATCTCCTTCTTTCAAGACCATGTCCATTCCGTTCGGCTTCTCTACCAGGTCCTTTGCTGTCTCTGACATAATTACAATGTCATCGGCGAACCTCAAAGTTTTTATTTCTTCTCCATGCATTTTAATTCCTACTCCAAATATTTCTTTTATTTTCTTTAAATACTTGCCCAATATAAGGATTGAATAACATCGGGGAGAGGCTACAACACTGTCTCATTCCCTTCCCAGCCACTGCTTCCCTTCCATGTCCCTCGACTCTTATAACTGCCATTCGGTTTCTGTACACATTGCCTTTCGCTCCCTGTATTTTACCCCTGCCACCTTCAAAATTTAAAAGAGAGTATTCCAGTCAACATTGTCAAAAGCTTTCTCTAAGTCTACAAATACTATAAAAGTAGGTTTGCCTTTCCTTAATCTATTTTCTAAGATAAGACGTAGGGTCAGTATTGCCTCACGTGTTCGAATATTTCTACGTAATCGAAACAGATCTTCCCCGAGGTCGGCGTCTACCAGTTTTTCCATTGGTCTGTAAAGAATTCGTGTTAGTATGTTGCAGAAGTGGCTCATTAAACTGATAGTTCGGTATTTTTCAGGTTTGTCAACACCTGCTTTCTTTGGGATTGGAATTATTATATTCTTCTTGAGGTCGGAGGGTATTTCGACTGTCTCATATATCTTGTTCACTAGATGATAGAGTTTCGTTAGGCCTGTCTCTCAAGGCTGTCAGTAGTTCTAATCGAATGTTGTCTACTCCCGGGGCCTTGTTTCGAGTTAGGTCTTTCAGTGCTCTGTCAAATTCTTCACACAGTATCATATCTCCCATTTCATCTTCATCTACATTCTCTTCCATTTCTATAATATTGTGTTCAAGTACATCACCATTGTATAGACCCTCTATATACTCGTTCCACCTTTGTGCCTTCCCTTCTTTACTTGCAACTGGGTTTCCATCGGACCTCTTGATATTCATACAAGTGGCTCTCTTTTCTCGAAAGGTCTCTTTAATTTTCCTGTAGGCAGTATCTGTCTTACCCCTACTGAGATAAGCCTTTACGTCCTTACATTTGTCCTCTAGCCATCCCTGCTTAGCCATTTTACACTTTCTGTCGATCTCATTTTTGAGACGTTTGTATTCCTTTTTGCCTGCTTCATTTACTGCATTTTTATATTTTCTCCTTTCATCAATTAAATTCAATATCTCTTTTGTTACCCAAGGATTCCTATTAGCCCTCGTCTTTTTACCTATTTGATCCTAATGAAACTGAGGCAGGAAACCAGTGGTTTCTCCGTTACGAAGTATATGACCACCTTGCAAAAGAGGCCCCAGGAATCCAAACTGCAGATACGTTCTTGAGTACAAACACATTACAATAAACGAGCCAAATGGTCACCGTTCATGTGAAGGCAGGCTTCACCACGCCTCCTCATCGATGGCTTTTCAAGTTTAAAATTCCCAGGCGTGTCCCGATTGCACTGACAACCATCCACGTCGTGCTCCCGGAGTTTGTTGACAGTATCGACAAGACTGCAAAACATCAAAGCTTTTAAATATCCTCGGACAAAAAAGCAGGGTGTTCAAGTCACGGAAATGGAAGAGCATGTTGCTGGCGAGTCACAACCGATACACTTGTTGTCGAAACACTGCTTAAGCAGTAGTCTTATTTAGATATCCGGAAAGATGACAAAATCAAAAGGATGCCGTTTATCACTTCGTAATTTACGCCTCGCTTGCGGTAGGTATTTAGGAATGAATGTAGCCTTTGTGACTAACAGAGGCGGTTTCTGGAGATGTGTGTATTGTGGTTCTTTGCTTGTTTCATTGCCCTCTACTCGCTCCTTTTGTCTGCACCTTAAATAGTAAAAAATTCTGTAATACCAAATACCCCATCCCCCACCCTCTTCTTCGTAAAAATCTAACTTAGTATATTTCATTCTGAAACTACGTTGTTTTGTTAACACATGATGACTCTATCAATACACGAATCAAAATCAAATCTCGTAGAGAGAACAATTTTTCTCGACCAAGTCCAGTTCTGAGTGATAACAGCAACTTCCAGCCACTCCAGTCTACACACACAGGGTGGAGTAACTAAAGTTTCACAGGCAGCGCGGCACGTAATTTGATGTTGTTATCTGCTGAATCGACCTGTGTACTTCAGCAAGTATGTACTTTCTAATGGAACGATATATACCTTAACTATATACCAAAGCTCTTGAAGAGACGAGTCTAGTGTTAGACGAGTCCAGTGATACAATGCTCGTTAACGTCATCGTTGAAAATTTCCGGAAAACTATCCGAGGAATGTGTCAAAGTTGAAAAGCAGAACGGCCGCAATCGGCTATTGCGGTGTAAACTCCGCGTAGTGGGTCTCTTACTTTAGGCTGAACTGAGGGTCTTGTAAATAGCAGCTAGCGTATCAGAACCAGTGCAGGAAAACTATTTCAAATATGTAGATGGCAATTTTTAAATGAACAGTTTTGTGGAAATGAAGAAAATAGCCGGAACGCTAGATACAACTGTGGAGCCCAACATGAGAGCATTTCAAATTACCACACTTCTCCGATACTTTTGCAAAAAGTTTCAATTAACTCGTCTTTTCAAGGGCTTTTAAGTAACGGTAAGATAGCGCATTGAACGATGAAAATATACTCATGTGCTTTAATATCTGAATATAACAGCATTAAGAGCCACTCCGCCTACTTTCATTTACCGAAAGTCTACTGTCGATGTTGTGAAGCGCTCACGAAATGAAAGCGGTGTAAGTTCTAAATAATTCAGCCTGCAGACTCCTTACTCTACCGTACAATGCATGAGGGGGAGTACACTGTACCAGTGTTATCGATTTCCTTTTCCACTCCATTCGCGAACGGAGCGAGATACAAACGACAGCCTGTATACTTCTGTGTGCATCGCTTGACAATGGCTCTGCCACACAGAAATTACATGTGAGTAAATAAAACAGCAAAAAAAAAAAAAGGTTCAAATGGCTCTGAGCACTATGGAACTTAACATCTGAGGTCATCAGTCCTCTAGAACGTAGATCTACTTAAATCTAAGTAACCTAAGGACATCACGAAGATCCACGCCCGAGGCAGGATTCGAACCTTCGACCGTAGCGGTGGCGCGGTTCCAGACTGTAGCTCGTAGAACCGCTCGGCCACCGCGGCCGGCTAAAATAGCAACACTGAAGTGGAACTGTGAAACAACTGTTTCCAGGAACAAAGAAAAAGACAATGTGATATATTATAATTATTACAACGTATATCACGTAATACTATGCTAATAAATAATTTGTAATATATTATGTTATGTTATGTTAACGGGGGACCTAGAAATGACGGAGGGGCTCCGTCCCCGCCGCAGCCGCAGTGGTCCACAACCCCACGACGACTGCCGCAGTCCACTTCAGCCCTCCGCCGCCCCACACAGAACACAGGGTTACTGTGCGGTTCGCCGGCCGCGGTGGCCGAGCGGTTGTAGGCGCTGCAGTCTGGAACCGCGGGAGTGCTACGGTCACAGGTGCGAATCCTGCCTCGGGCATGGATGTGTGTGATGTCCTTAGGTTAGTTAGGTTTAAGTAGTTCTAAGTTCTAGGGGATTGATGACCTCAGAAGTTAAGTCCCATAGTGCTCAGAGCCATTTTATTGTGCGGTTCGGCCCCCGGTGGACTCCACCAAGGAACGTCTCACACCAGACGAGTGTAGCCTCTATGTTTGCGTGGTAGAGTAAAGGTGGTGTACGCGTACGTGGAGAACTTGTTTGTGCAGCAATCGCCGACATAGTGTAGCTGAGGCGGAAGAAGGGGAACCAGCCATTATTTGGCGAGGCAGATGTAAAACCGCCTAAAAACCATCCACAGAGTGGCCGGCTCACCAGACCTCGACCAAGTCTGCCAGGCGGATCCGTGCCGGGGACCGGCGCTCCTTCCCGCCCGGAAAGCAGTGCGTAAGACCGCACGGCTTGTAATATATTACTACAGTGTTGTGCAAAACTTAAGGACAAAAGTAATTTCCGCATTAAGTGACACTGCTAAACCGTATAGCTTGATGAAAGTTAGATTCACAAAGAGCTGCTTCAGTGTAATACAGAAGGTAACTGAAACATATAGGGAATGAGACGAACAGAAATCACACTTTCTTTCAAAGACAGTAATTGCAGTGAAGTCACAGAGATTTATGATCTATTCTGGACATTAAAAATGGCGGAATATGATTGTTAATAGAGTGTCTGACCACCTTTGACGACAATGTATGCTCTGCAACGTGCTCCCTTTCTGGCCACAAGAGTCGTGTGGAGTTCTTGAGGTAGTGCGTTCCATTGCTCCACCAGCACGGTTACCAACTGCTGGATGGTCGTTGATACATGTGGACGTGGAACATTTGCCACACATGATGGTTGATATGTAAGTTGTGGGAACGGCAAGCCAGTCCATTCGCTGAAAATGCTCTTGTTCCAAGAGCTCTCCACCTGCGCTGTTTGGTGTGGTCGCAATTTGCCGTCCATGGAAATGATATTTGCCACCAAATGCACCCCTGAAATGATGCACATGGTAACGAGAAAGGTAGACCAATGACAGTACCGTCTTCGTAT
Source organism: Schistocerca gregaria (assembly GCF_023897955.1). Classification (NCBI taxonomy): domain Eukaryota; kingdom Metazoa; phylum Arthropoda; class Insecta; order Orthoptera; family Acrididae; genus Schistocerca; species Schistocerca gregaria. Next base: position 48,393,149 of record NC_064924.1, read on the forward strand.
TTCTGCGCGTCAGTATGCCAAAGCAGCGTGATGGGTCCCCACCGTGGGCCACCTGGTCCACCAAAACGAACCTGTTCGACAATGCTCCAGGCTGCATTAAGCGTTCCCTCCTCTCTTCATGTGACGGTACGACCAGGACTGTCCAACATGATCGGTTTGGTGGTCCAGGTGTTTCGGTTGCTTGGATGTGCTGACCACCAAATTTTTGAAGACGGTACACTTAATAGTCAATGTAATTGTGATATTGTACTTCTTACCCAAGTGCGCCATTTCAGGGATGCGTTCGGCCCTGACTTCATTTTTATGGATGACCTCGTGCGACTACACACTGCACTGCAGGTGGTGGAGATTTTGGAACGAGAGGATATTCGGCGAACGGACTGGCCTGCCCGCTTCCCCACTTAACTCTCGCCGACCACATGTGCAGTGCTTCAGGCAAAAGTACGTCCACAGGCACCAGCGACCGTCCCGTAGCTGCCAGCCGTGCAAGTGGGCGAAAGGAATGCCCTACACAACAAATCCTTACACGGGAGCACTTTACAAAGCATGCTTTGCCCTTACCAGGGATCACATATGCTAGTAAGAACCATGTCGCCGCTTTTGTAATATCAGGGGACTACCATGAATCATGGTGACTTCAGAGTAATTATTTTCTTTCAATAATAGTCGCCGGCCTCTGTGAACGAGCGGTTCTAGGCGCTTCAGTCCGGAACAGCGCTGCTGCTACGGTCGCAGGTGCGAATCCTGCCTCGGGCATGGATGTGTGTGATGTCCTTAGGTTAGTTAGGTTTAAGTAGTTCTAAGTTCTAGGGGACTGATGACCGTAGATGTTAAGTCCCACAGTGCTCAGAGCCAGTTCTAAGTCTAGCGGACTGATGACCTCAGATGTCCCATAGTGCTTAGAGACATTTGATCCATCAATAAAAGTGTCATTTCTGTTTGTCTCATTGCATTTTTCTTTCTGTTACCTACACTAGAACAGTTCTTTCTATGTATGGTGAAAGTTTAATCGAGCTATTTACTTGGTAGTGACACTAAATGTGAAAATTACCTTTATCCTGAAGTTTTGCATACCATTGCACAATACTAAACGGCTAATACTACCCAAAACTAGTTGCAGGTTGCCTTCCTAATGGCTTTCAGGGAGAGTAAAAATTGGTTTTTTGGTATCTTATACACTTGTTGATCGAACTGAAAATTTCAAAAATTGTACAGTGAAGATTTAACACAATACGACATATATTAAAGTTACAAACTGTGTTTATATTTTGTGGCAGCGTAACTCACAGCGTACAAGTTAACCAGACTATTACTATACAGAATTTGGCAATCGTTAGCAACTTCCAACAAAGTTTACACATAATTTGAAAACTTTTTGAAACTTTTTATCGGTGATTCCTACAAAGTCATGAAAGGAAAAATTTTGTCAGTTACCACAGATTTTCGTTCGTGTTGGAAAACTTTGTCATCAAGCATGGCGTTTTAATTAATTAATTCTTTACTTACAAATCTACTCGCAACATATTGTGCATACAGTAACCACACGCACCAATGAATGTATCCGCAAAATTATGTCAGTGTATGACACATAATTCGGGAAATACGACGTCATTATCATTAATCTGTGCCACAAACGTTTTTTTCTTAAAACAGAGCGATTCTATTCTTTATAGAAATAGTCGGAGGACGGGTGGTTACTAGCTTTAACATAAATTCTCAAACGTATTGCCATTAGCTGCACTGTGAAGGTACACTGAAGAGCCAAAGAAACTGGTACATTTACCTAATATCATGTAGGACTCCTGCAGGCACGTAGAAGTACTACAACAAGACGTCGCACGCACTCGACTAATTGTCTGAAGTAGTGCTGGATGGAATGACACCATGAATCCTGCAGGGCTGTCCATCTTCTGAACAGCACATTGCAAGGCATCCCATGTATGAACAATAATGTTCATGTCTGCGAAGTGTGGTGGTCAAGGTAGTGTTTAAACTGAGAAGAGTGTTCCTGGAGCCACTCTGTAGCAGTTCTGGAAGTGTCGGCTCGGATTGACCAAGTCCGTCGAAATGCACAAATGACATGAACGGGTGCAGCTGATCAGACAGGATGCTTACGTACCTGTCAGCTGTCAGAATCGTATCTAGAGGTGTAAGGGGTTGCATGCCACTCCAGTTGCACACCCCCCAGACCATTACAGAGCGCTGCTGACATGCAGGATACATGACTTCATGGGGCTGACTGTATACACGTGGACGTCCATCCGCTCGATACAATTTGAAACGAGACTCGTCCGACTAGGCGACATGTTTCCAGTCATCAACAGTCCAATGTCGGTGTTGACGGGCCCAGCCGAGGAGTAAAGCTTTGTGTCGTGCAGTCATCATGCGGACACGACTGGGCCTTCGGCTCCGAAAGCCCATATCGATGATGCTTCGCTGAATGGTTCGTACGTTGATACTTCATGATGACACAGTATCGAAATGTGCAGTAATTTGCGGAAGGGTTGCACTTCTGTCACGATGAACGATTCTCTTCAGTCGTCGTTGATCCCGTTCTTGCAGGATCTTTTTCGTCCCCAGCGAAGTCGGAGATTTGACGTTTTACCGGAATCCTCGTGAAATGGTCGTACGGGAAAATCCCCACTTCATCGCTACCTCGGAGATGCCGTTCCCCATCACTCGTGCGCCGATTGCAATACCACGTTCAAGCTCACATAAATCTTTATAACCCGCCATTGTAGCAGCAGTAACCGATGTAACAACTGCGCCAGACACTTGTCTTATAAAGGCGTCGCCGACAGCAGCGGCGTATTCTGCGTGCTTACATGCCTCTGTCTTTAAATACGCATGATTGTACCAGCTTTTTTGCCGCCTCAGTGTATGTTGTTGTCCTGGTCTTCAGTCCTGAGACTGGTTTCATGAGCTCTCCATGCTATTCTATCCTGTGCAAGCTTCCTCATCTCCCAGTACCTACTGCAACCTACTGTCCTTCTGAATCTGCTTAGTGTATTCATCTCTTGGTCTCCCTCTACGATTTTTACCCTCCACGCTGCCCTCCAATACTAAACTGCTGATCCCTTGACGCCTCAGAACATGTCCAACCAATCGATCCCTTCTTCTAGTCAAGTTATGCCACAATCTCCTCTTCTCCTCAGTCCTATTCAATACCTCCTCATTAGATATGTGATCTACCCATTACATCGTCAGCATTCTTCTGTAGCACCACATGTCGGAAGTCGAAAGCTTCTATTCTCTTCTTGTCCAAACTATTTATCGTCCACGTTTCACTTCCATACATGGCTACACTCCATACAAATACTTTCAGAAACGACTTCCTGACACTTAAATTTATACTCGATGTTAACAAATTATTCTTCTTCAGAAACGGTTTCCTTGCCATTGACAGTCTACATTTTACATCCTCTCTACTTCGACCATCATCAGTTATTTTGTTCCCCAAGTAGCAAAACTCCTTTACTACTTTAAGTGTCCCATTTCCTAAACTAATTCCCTCAGCATTACCAGACTTAATTCGACTACGTTCCGTTATCCTCGTTTTGATTTTTTTGATGTTCATCTTCTATCCTCCTTTCAAGACACTGTCTATTCCGTTCAACTGCTCTTCCAAGTCCTTTGCTGTCTCTGACAGAATTACAATGTCATCGGCAAACCTCAAGGTTTTTGTATCCTTTCTATGGATTTTAATACCTACTCCGAATTTTTCTTTTGTTTCCTTTACTACTTGCTCAATATACAGATTGAATAACGTTGCAGAGAGGCTACAACCCTGTCTCACTCCCTTCCCAACCGCTGCTTCGCTTTCATGCCCCTCGACTCTTATAACTGCCATCTGGTTTCTGTACAAATTGTAAATAGTCTTTCTCTCCCTGTATTTTACCCCTGCTACCTTTAGAATTTGAAAGAGAGTATTCCAGTCAACAGCTTTCTTTAAGTCTACAAATACTATAAACGTAGGTTTGCCTTTCCTTAATCTTTCTTCTAAGGTGAGCCGTAAGGTCAGTATTGCCTCACGTGTTCCAACATTTCTACAGAATCCAAACTGATCTCCCCCGAGGTCCGCTTTTACCAGTTTTTCCACTCGTCTGTAAAGAATTGGCGTTAGTATGTTGCAGCCGTGACTTATTATACTGATAGTTCGGTAATTTTCATATCTGTCAACACCTGCTTCCTTTGGGATTGGGATTATTATATTCTTCTTGAAGCCTGACAGTATTTCGCCGGTCTCATACATCTTGCTTACCAGATGGTAGAATTTTGTCAGGACTGGCTCTCCCAAGGCTGTCAGTAGTTCTAATGGAATCTTGTCTACTCCCGGGGCCTTGTTTCGACTCAGGTCTTTCAGTGCTCTGTCAAACTCTTCACGCAGTATCATATCTCCCATTTCATCTTCATCTACATACTCTTCCATTTCCATAATACTGTCCTCAAATACATCGCCCATGTATAGACCCTCTATATACTCCTTCCACCTTTCTGCTTTCCCTTCTTTGCTTAGAACTGGGTTGCCATCTGAGCTCTTGATATTCATACAAGTGGATCTCTTTTCTCCAAAGGCCTCTTTAATTTTCCTGTAGGCAATGCCTATCTTACTCCTAATGAGATAAACATCTACATCCTTACATTTATCCTCTAACCTTCCCTACTTAGCCATTTTGGATTTCCTGTCGATCTCATTTTTGAGACGTTTGTATTCCTTTTTGCATTTTTTTATTTTCTCCTTTCATCGATTAAATTCAATATTTCTTCTGCTACCGAAGGATTTCAACCAGCCCTCGTCTTTTTACCTACTTGATCCACTCCTGCCTTCACTACCTCATCCCTCAAAGCTACCCATTCTTCTTCTACTGTATTTCTTTCCCCCATTCCTGTCAATTTTTCCCTTATACGCTTCCTGAAACTCTGTACAACCTCTGGTTCTTTATATGCATCCAGGTCCCATCTCCTTAAATTCCCACATTTTTGCAGTTTCTTCAGTTTTAATCTACATTTCATAACCAATAGATTGTGGTCAGAATCCACATCTGCCCCTGGAAATGTCTTACAATTTAAAACCTGGTTCCTAAATCTCTGTCTTACCATTACGTAATCTATCTGAAAACTGTCAGCATCTCCAGGCTTCTTCCGTGTATATAATCTTCTTTTGTGATTCTTGAACCAAGTGTTAGCTACGATTATGTTATGCTCTGTGCAAAATTCTACCAGGCGGCTTCCTCTTTCATTTCTTCCCTCCAATCCATATTCACCTACTACGTTTCCTTCGCTTCCTTTTCCTACTATCTAACTCCAGTCACCCATGACTATTAAATTTTCGCCTCCCTTCACTATTGAATAATTTCTTTTGTCTCCTCATACATTTCTTCAATCTCTTCGTCATCTGCAGAGCTAGTAGGCATATAAACTTGCACCACTGTGGTAGGCGTGGGCTTCGTATCTACCTTGGCCACAATACGTTCACTATGCTGTTTGTAGTAGCTGACCCGTGTTCCTATTTTCCTATTCATTATTAAACCTACTCTTGCATTTCCCCTATTTGATTTTGTGTTTATAACCCTGCATTCACCTGACCAAAAGTCTTGTTCCTCCTGCCAGCGAACTTCACTAATTCCCACTACACCTATTTTTAACCTATCCGTTTCCCTTTTTAAATATTCTAACCTACCTGCCCGATTAAGGGATCTGACATTCCACGCTCCGATCCATAGAACGCCAGTTTTCTTTCTCCTGATAACGACGTCCTCCTGAGTAGTCCCCGCCCGGAGATCCGAATGGGGGACTATTTTACCTCCGGAATATTTTACCCAAGAGGACGCCATCATCATTTAATCATACAGTAAAGCTGCATGCCCTCGGGAAAAATTGCGGCTGTAGTTTCCCCTTGCTTTCAGCCGTTATCAGTACCAGCACAGCAAGGCCGTTTTGGTTAGTGTTGTAAGGCCAGATCACTCAATCATCCACACTGTTGCCACTGCAACAGTGTATGTATATGTTGTAAGGTGAGGTATGAGAGTCGCACTACGGCGGAAGGGTAAGGTTTAGGAAGAAGATACAAAAAAGTGTTGCATCTTAAAGTCTGAGAACGTATAGAGGAGCGCATACAGTTTCACGATCTCTGCAAAACGTGTCGTATTTTTAAGGGGGTCACCTGGTGAAGCTCCCATTGTGACTTCACGCTGTTATGTGGGAACGGCAAGCCTGTTGGTATACTGAACGTGGATGCTGCGCGAATATTACCTTCACGGACAAGAACACAATGCTTATGGCCTGTAGTTGCACCGCAGTTCGCTAACGGGCTGGTACCAGATATAGAACACACTAAGGTCAGTAATGGCAGGAAAAATAAAATGAGAGCAAAACGATGAAACGTAAGCTATGGTTAATGCTAGGCTGGGAACACTTCTAATGGTGCCACTTCACAACCTAGGATATTCAGCTAACGTCTGCCGAAAACTTCGAAGCTGTTACTCATTGCCACATGTGAAATACAAGCTGTAAGGGTTTTGCTACGATTGATGGCGCAGTTCTCGCAAAAGGCAAGTATCCGAATTCGAGCCTTGGTAAAGTTGTAATTTTAAGGTGCATGAAACATTTGAAAACTTTTCTCTCAGTACACTTGAAGTGTATAAGACGTGCCAGTTTCACTTGAGCAAATTGTATCATTTGTAAAATATATAACATAGAAAGCCTTACCTATCAGGACAGGAATATGTATAGAATAGGCATAGCGTACCCGCGCATGTCACCAAAATAAAACTAGGATTCACTTGATTTCAATATATGTTGTTCCTTTATATTTAGCATAAGAATGAAACCATAAGATTAGGTGTACTTGCCGTGGTTGTTAACTTGTAAATGTTAGCAACAGTACTAGCAGCCTCCGCGAATAGAAAGCGAAATACGACAAAAGAGAAGCAGTTAGCTTTCAAAGATAACTACCGCAAAGTCTGATTATCGATGTCTTACTAGCAAGAGGAGTTATGTCTTCTGAAAAATATCGTCATCGAGTGTAATAAAGACAGCGCTGCACGGCCTACTCCGGACTGTATGGCTATCTATTCGTGTGACAAATGTTAAATGCACTCGGTTATTTGGAAGTTTACTGCCAGTCAGTGGGTGAGCAATGTTCATTTACGGATAAGATTTTTATACGACAATCTGAGTCATTTCCTCCTTATTACGAATGAATTTACAATTTGAGGTTCCTTTCAAATTGCCGCAGCAGGAAAATGTGCTGCTAGTACCTGTTGTTGTGGTCTTCAGTCCTGAGACTGGTCTCATGCAGCTCTCCATGCTACTCTATCCTGTGCAAGCTTCTTCATCTCCCAGTACCTACTGCAACCTACATCCTTCAGAATCTGCTTAGTGTATTCATCTCTTGGTCTCCCTCTACAATTTTTACTCCACACGCTTCTCTCCAATACTAAATTGGTGATCCCTTGATGGCTCAGGATGTGTCCTATCACAGAATCACTTCTCATAGCAAGGTTGTGTCACGAATTTTTTGTCGTCCCAATGCTGGTTCAGCATCGTTACATGATCTGCCCATCTAATCTTCAGCATTCTTGTGTAGCATCACATTTCACAAACCTCTATTCTCTTCTAGTGTAGACTGTTTATCGTCCACGTCTGATTTAGATACCTGACTACAGTCCATACAAATACTTTCAGGAAAGACTTCCTAATTTATAATCGATGTTAACAAATTTCTCTTCTTCAGAAACGCTTGTCTTGCCATTCAAATGGTTCAAATGGCTCTGAGCACTATGGGACTTAACTTCTGAGGTCATCAGTGCCCTAGAACTTAGAACTACTTAAACCTAACTAACCTAAGGACATCACACACATCCAATGTTTATTTGTTTATTGCTTCTTTATGTATTTCGTCATTCTCGTGTTCTATGTATATGTATATAGCCGTAAAAGGTTGCACATCTTTGTAATAATTATCTTTTATACAGCTATAAACATGTTGCTGATGTTGTGTGGACTATCTGCTTAGTTTGAAGTGGTCCGATGGACAACGAAAACCGATACACAACGAAATACTAAAGTATTATTGTGGAACATCAATACAGTGTATTTCAGATGTTAATATGACTATGTGCTTCCAAGTACCGACGGTATTTCTTAAATTTTCTTCATTGTTTAGTTTGGTTAAACATGAAGAACATTAAAAATATGGTACCAGACAAAAATATAAGGATTCTGTCAATAAAAATATTTTACAGTGTGCTCAGACAGCATGTATGTATACAGGAGATAACTGGCTTTATTGTATCTTTATTCAACTCTTTGGATTATTCACTTATTATTTAACCCGTAATTTAGTGGCGACTTGTACATAAGATGTACCAAATAAATATGGAAATTGTTGCTATGAGGTTACCTATTACAAAGACAAAAATAAATAAGTAAAAGTGTGTTTTCTGGGCAGTTTCAGTTCGACGTAGTAGGAAGCGATTTCGCTGTGGTGCCGCTGGGTAATTTGTTTAAAACAAAGGCTGGGTCAAGTGCAGTAAAAACATAAGAAACAGCGTTGGCCGTCCCTTCTTTTCATATAAATAAAAAAGGTCACATCTGAGCTACAACACTTGGCACGAAGAAGCGAAATGCACTTGCATTTATCTCTTCCAAGCTTCAAGTCCAACAAATTGTAGATATCCATTGAAAAATGTAAAGATGTCTGTGGAATCCGCGCATAACACCCTCACAGTTCAGGAAGAATAGAAGAATTACTATTCCGGAGAAGGGCTGGCGCTGACTGGTGTGAGTTTAATAAGTCATGGTTGAGAAAAAGTGAGACGAATTATTTGTAGTAGAATGCAAAGAAAAATAGAACACAAATTTCGGAAAAAAGCAGTTTGGATTATGGAAACAGTAGGAATAAGTTAGGCTATAATACCCCTACGGCTTACCTTGGAAAACAGGCTGAAGAAACGTAACCGTAAGTTAAAATGTAAAATTTAAAAAAAGGTTTTGACAGTACCGACCTGGAATACAGTCTTTGAAATTCTGAAGATATCAGGTGCCAAATACAGGGAGCGAGAAGCTATCTAATTTATACAGAAACAATACTGCTGTTGTGAGAGTCGAGGAACGCGAAAGGGCCGCAGTTGTTGCGACGGGAGTTAATACCATTGTAGGCTATGCTTAATGTTGTTTGATATCTACTTTAAACAAATAGTAAAGAAAACCAAGAAGAAATCTGGGAACAGTTTAAGTTCAGACAGAAGAAATAAAAACCGTGAATTTTGTCGACGACATTGAAATGCTGTCAGAGACGTCAACAGACTAGGAAGAGCAGTTGAACGAAATGGATAGTGTTTTGAAAAGTTTTTATGGGATGAATATCAATGAAAGTGAAACAAATGTAATGAAATGTAGTCATATTAAATCAGGCGACAGTGAAGAATCTGGATTAAAAAATGAAGCGCTAAAATTCACATGTGAGTTTTGCTATTTGGATAGAAAAAAACTGACGATGAAAAAGTCTTTGGGAGTACAGCCTTATGCGCAAGTGAAACGTAGAGGTGCTACATTGAATTTATGAAAATTTGATGAATTCTTGGAGAGAAAGAGCCTCAGAAACTGAGCACGTTAATAACGTCTTGGACGGCTCTGTACTTACGCAAGCAGTTATTCGGTCTGTCATTGACTGATAGAGTCGTTAGATGTCCTCCTATGGGTATCGTGCCAAATTGTGTCAAATTGGTCATCTAGATTTTTAAAATCGAGAGATGATTGGAGTGTCCTGCCTATAATGCTCCAAACTCAGTTGTGGAGAGATCCGGCGACCTTGATGTCCAAAGTACAGTTTGGCAAGCAGCAGAAACTCTCACCGTTTGCGGGCTGGGCATTATCTTGCTGAAATGAAACCCCAAAATGCCTTGTCATGAAGGGCAACAAGACGGGGAGTAGGATATCGCCGACGTACCACTGTGCCGTAAGTGAGTGATGATTCCCGCTTCGATGACCATCGACGAGTTGTGTGGAGACGGCCCGGACAGTGATGAGCGGTGATACCATCTGGTTGTCGACTGCCATACGGCTCGCCAACAAACATTGGTGGTCTCGGGTTCGATTTCTTTTCGTAGCAGGACCCCTTTTGTTAGAATTGGAAGGAAAATCAGCATTGGCCGTATTTTGTTGTTTTATTGTCAGCAAAATCGATTTTCGGTCACTTAGTGACCATCCTCAGGGCTGTAATATACAATTAAAGTTGGTAAGCACTGGTATCAAGCTATAACCACAAGCTGTTGATACCAGTGCTTTCCTCCCAATGCTGTCCACTATTTGGTCGTGGTGCACACAACACGCCGTGGAGTCGCCAGTCAACCCCTTTTGTTGTCATCCACGGCACTCTTACAGCACAGCGGTACGTAGGCGACACTTTACGCCCCATTCTGTTGCCCTTCTTGGCAAGTCATCCTGGTGTTTCATCTCAGTAAGATAATGCCCGCCCGCACACGGCGAGAGTTTCTTTGTGTTCGTGCTTGCCAAATCCTATCTTGGCTAGCAAGGTAGCTGGATCTCTCGCCAGTTGAGAACGTTTGGAACATTGCGTACAGGAGCATGCGCCATTCGGACAAAATATGGCACGATGTCTGTGAGGAGGATATCCAATGTGGGGTGCGTTCTGTAAGACCTTCGGTGCACACACCATCAGGTTATTTGACTTGTCGCTCTAACGAAGTAGGCGAGTGTCAGCAATATGTCTCGTGGTCTTATCGTGGCGTGTTTATTATCTTCCGCAGTTAGGTAAGATGATAGAAATGCCACTTGCACACTTTGAGTAGCAGATTGATGGTGAGCAACTTTAAACAGAACTTGCTTAATTTTCACACACATTTATTAAAATAATAACAAGCATAAACATTACTTCACGTGGTTCTGGATGCTATTTACAATTGAAAATCTGAAGTTTGTTTGGTATTGGTACGTTAATCTTATTCTCACATATTTCTGATACTTGACAAAGTGTCTATTCATTTATCTTCATCGCTATGTACAGGAATATGATAATCTTACTAGGCGCAGACTGAAACTTGACTATAGACTGATACAGACTAATGCAGACTAATGCAGACCGATGCAGACTAAGGTAGTCTAATGCAGACTGACTAATCGGAGGTCTGTACACTCTTTATAATACCTCGAGCGTTCAGGCATCACTGCGCGAGTGTGATCCGTGAGGAAAAAAGGTTCTACGTTAGCAGCAATCTCATTGGCTGCGAGACATATTAATACGCGGATCGGCGGAAGCAGAATTTGGTCCATCTCTAAGGCAGCGCCATCTCGTAGTGCGGAGACGGACGAGCGCTGTGCCTGTGCTGTTGTGCTTAGCGGGGAGCGCTCTATTGGGAAAGTTGTGTACGCGCTGGCTACGCGGAACTATGTAGACAACATCCAATGGCCGGCCGGAGTGGCCGAGCTGTTGTAGGCGCTTCAGTCTGGAACCGCGCGACCGCTACGGTCGCAGGTTCGAATCCTGCCTCGGGCATGGATGTGTGTGGCGTCCTTAGGTTAGTTACGTTTAAGTAGTTCTAAGTTCTAGGGAACTGATGACCTCAGATGTTAAGTCCCATAGTGCTCTGAGCCAACTGCACCAATGATGCCAAACCAAATAACTGCCTGTTAAGGGCCAGAGTAGACCAAGGTGTTATTGACACGCTCAGTTTGCGAAGCTCTTTCTCTTGACTGAACCACTCAATTTTTCTGAAATTGTAATCATTTGTTTGTTTGTACATGTACATCACATCCACCTTTTCATGCCCTATTCGGATGATTACTTCACGGTTAATAGGTTGCTTTTTTTTGTTTTGACCAAAGTAAGGGATCTGCTGATGGGACACATTCTGAAGTATCAGTAAACAGTAACTTTAGTAATAGACGTTAGTGTAGGCGTGTAAATCGTAGAGGGAGACCGAGAGTGTACTACACTAATCCAGCTCAATTGGGTGTAAGTTAGAATCGTTATGCAGATGTGAAAGGGGTTGCGTAGGGTACTGTCATACAGATCCGAAGCAAACCAGTTGTCGAAGTGAAGACGACCCAAAGCCGCTGCACAGTGTCGGCTATGTCCACGTAATCGATCTCGGAGACAGTAAAGAATAATCCGGTATTGTATTATGATAGTTTAGTGCTGGTTGTCGGAGGGATGGGTAGAGTTTAACGTCCCTTCGTCATCGAGGTCATTAGAGACAGAGAGCAAGCTCTCACTGTTTCGAGGATGGGGGAGGAAATCCGCCATGGCTTTTCAAAGGAACCATTCCGGCTTTTGCTTGCAGCGATTTAGGGAAATCACAGAAAACTTAAATCTGATTGGCCGGACGCGGGTTTGAACCACTGTCACTCCCGAGTGCATAGCCCAGAGCGCTAACCGCTGCTACGACCACGTCGGGGGCCCGGCTACTCGGTCAGTCGTTAGGGAGCGGGAGGTCACGTGGTGGCAGTGTGCCGGCCGGTTAGGTGGCGTGTCACAGCAGGGGGGTACGGAGGGGGTCAGACAGAGGCACCACTGTGCGGCGACGACGTTTGTTGACAGTGGAGGCGGAAGAGCCGGCAGGTGAGCGCGCCACTGCTGCCGCCCACGCGCGAGGCGCGTCTCGGCCCCTTGCTCATTACACCTGACACTACACAGGGTTCAGAGAACCCAAGTATACTAGAAGCACAACGCTGGGCTGAAATGTAGGGTACTAAACGCACAGTAATTTCACTGCGAAAGGGACTGAAAGCGATTGAAATTCAACCACGGCTGCTATTGACGACGTGTCCACAGAATTCACTTTACAACAGCATGTTCCCGAACAGCTCCGTCAGTATGAAAGCTGTTTGTTAGAAAACGTCTTTCACATCATTCACCTTTACGCGAGCAAGCAAAGCTAGGAAAGTTACAGTCTTTTGTTGCATGGAGATAGCACGTACGTACGCAGTCTTTTGGAGGCCGTACTCTGTTGACTAATCCGGTAACAGCGAGGTTCAAATTCCAGCAAACTTGCTCGTGTGGACGGAGAGGCAGGGCACACCTGTTTCTGCTGATCCCTGCGATTGGTCGCATACTTTTCGTCATGCGAACACTACTTGCAGTTTTCATTGTTCTCGTTATTAAGATCATAAGCCTTTGTCTAAATTTACTGCAATGACCATTTCGACGCTGTAATAGGCAATACTTCATAGTGAAAATATTGCCTGGTAGCACACTCCGGTGTGGTGTTCTATTTACTGTACATGATTTTTAGCTCTATAGATGTGCTTCCTTCGTGAACAAGATTAAATGTACTGATCCGAGAAAGCGACTTTGTTCCATGTTTAGGGATCAGATCGGTCTTTCATTAGCTCATCCATGAACAAAGGCCATGGCTCACGTTACTATCCCACATATTTATTATTACTATGGGGATCAGAAATCATATGGAGCTCCTTTCACCCCGTGTTTTGTGATTAGTAGTTTTACATTCTACGTGGGCCCATGGAGGTAATACGTAACCTCATTACAGAATTTTTTTGCTTTCTGATCAGGTTTCCGTCTGATACGCTAACTACTGTCCACACTTAATTGTTACTACGAGTGGTGATAGGATGGACGATCATTGCTACGCAATACACAACAAGAAACAGAATCTACATAAAATTAATCTCTCCAAAATAAACACAAAAAAAGGTTCAAATGGCTCTGAGCACTATGGGACTTAACTGCTGAGGTCATCAGTCCCCTAGAACGTAGAATTACTAAAACCTAACTAACCTAAGGACATCACACACATCCATGCCCGAGGCAGGATTCGAACCTGCGACCGTAGCGTTCGCGCGGCTCCAGACTGTAGCGCCTAGAGCCGCTCGGCCACTTCGGCCGTCAAAATAAACACAAAAACATGTAAACATTCAGAAACAAATAGTGAAAATTACTGAAGCATTTCCTCACAAACGGTATGACTGTGAACAAATGTTCTTGGAATGTTGATTCAGAAAGCCGATTCGCATACGACGCAGCAACGTCATATCAAATTAAGTATAGCAGTCAGTACAAAAGACGGGATTACATTCACTCCTGCGTTAGCGTTACCACGACTACACTTCATTCAGATGCTTCGAGCTATACAATATTGAATACATAAAATACTAATTGCAATGAACCACGCAAACTACGTGTAGTGGCCTAAAACAAACCTTAATTGCACAAAAACTATCATGTTCAATACATCATGATTCTGATTAACATTTCCGAGTTATCTGACCTGAAAGAAAGTTTCTAATATCTGATACTTCCTATTTTTACTGTTATTCCTAACAGAGAAACAGTTTTTAGCTTTTGTGTAGTAAGAAAAGCTACGGGCGATCGAGTTTTATTAATAAGCAATTTTTCACTCTTTTAGTGGTTCAAAACTGGTTCAAATGGCTCGAAGCACTATGGGACTTGACATCTGAGGTCAACAGTCCCCTAGACGTAGAACTACTTTAATCTAACTAACCTAAGAACATCACACACATCCATGTGCGAGGCAGTATTCGAACCTGCGACCGTAGCAGTCGCACGGTTCCGGTCTCTTTTAGTGGTCTTACACGTTCTCCTTTTAACACCGACTGCTTACTGGAGCACCTCTGTGGGTGCAGATTACTCTCTTCATATTGCTTGTTGATGAACGCCTAGCACTCAGTAAGATGTCCATTCACATTGTAGGCTAGTATCGAATCTCTCTTCTCTGCCACTACTCGTCTCATACTGCAAGAAACAGAAATTTTAAAGTGCCGCAATGCCAGAGATGTGTTGTTCACAAAAATCTTTACACAAATCTTTGCACTTTGTTTCCTTATTCTCACGACAAAGAGTCGTTGGAAGTCCCTTGCGGAAACATTGAGCCGCGCTGGCTCTATAGGCGTCCTTGCAGGATCCTGTGCACGAAATGACCCCGCCACTATGTTCCACAAATGTTGTATGGGATTCATTTCGGCTGATCTGGGTGGCCAAATCATTCGCTCCACTTGTCCAGAAAGATCTTCAAACCGGTCGCTAACAACTGTGACCTAGTGACATATTTTGGAACATGGAGTATATGGCGTCCAAGTAGTCCAACGTGACCAGTTGCAGTCAATGTTCGTTTCAGCTGGACCAGAGACCCAGTCCATACCATGTGAACACAGCTCACCAATACGGAGCCACCACCAGCTTGCACAGTGCCGTGTTGACAACTTGGATCCATGGCTTCTTGGTATCTGAACCACACTCAGACCCTACCATTAGTTCTTACCAAGTGAAATCGCGACTCATATGACCAGGCCATGATTTTTCTATCGTCTGGGGTCCAACTGGTAAGGTTAAGATCCCAGGAGAGGTGCTGAAGGGGGCGTCGTCCTGTTAGCAAAGGCGCTCACAGCAGTCGTCCGCTGCCATAACCCATTAGCGCCACATTCCGCCACACTCTCCTATTGGATACGTTCGTAGTACGTCCCACATCGATTTCAGCGGTTATTTCACACGGTATTGCTTGTCTGTTAGCACTGACAACTCCGTGCAAACGCCGCGGCTCTCGGCCGTTAAGTGAAGGGCGTCGGCCACTGCGTTGTCTGTGGCGAGAGGTAATGCTCGAAATTTACGGCACTCGGCACACTCTTCACACTGTGGATCTCGGAATACTGAATTTCGTAACGATTTACGAAATGGAATGTCCCATTCATCTAGCTCCAACCGACTTTCCGCGTTCAAAGGCTGTTAATTCCCGGCGTTCGGCCATAATCACGTCGGAAACCTTTTCACATGAATCACCTGAGTACAAATGACACCTCCGCCAGCGCACTGACCTTTTATTCATCCGTCTACGCTTCTGTACGCGACGCTATTGCCATCTGTATATGTGCCAGTCGCTATCCCATGACTTTTGTCACTATATTAAATGTAGATATTTCCCATGGAATAATTTTACACACACTACATTGTTACAAGAGCAGGTAACACCTGGCATAGAGAGTTGTCGAGTACATACGCGTGTTTTGCAAAGAAAAAGAAAAGGATTACAGGCACACTGCAACTGCGGCTAGATGCAAGATTTAAACCACATATACCTCACATGCCTAGACACATAACGTAAATCGACGGGCTACTAAAGGAGCCAGTTAATATGAAACAAGAGCTTCTATCCAGAATGTTGATTTGTCAGCAGCAAAAACAGACATTTAAAGATATATCTTTGTGTATGTGTGTGTTGTGTGTGTGTGTGTCTGGGGAGGGGGGGGGGGGTGCTTCTTTACTCCTTGGAATCTACCTTTAATGGCAATGAACAGTCTTTTAAGTTATCTGTACTCGAAAAAGATGCCTCCGCCTATGTAAGGGCAGCCATGTAACTTCGAACTGGCCATTTTGGTATTATCAAAGAAAAACAAGGAGATAAAACAGGCTGCGGTAACGTATCAACCAGTACTGATTAACAAAAGCGAGCACTTCTGACAGCACCACATACCTCTTACGTGATTTGTCAAAAGAGTGTTCTAGTGGGCGGTATTGGCAGTTACCTCATCGGTATAAGAACAGAAACAGTCTTCGGGAATTAATGATATCCTGTAATGGAGCGTTATAGCTTAACACACATGTGAAGAGAAAGTTGCAGGTTGCAAATTCAGTACACACAAAAGACCTGACCCAACTCAAATGGAGCATGACAGCTAATAAATACTATTCCGTTTTGGTCCAAGGTGCAACGAGAAGGCGGTAGCGACCGAACACTGTGCCTGCAGGTAAGAATTTTTTCCTGGCCTTCCGCACAAAGGGACGGCCAGAGCCAGGGAAGACCAACTGTGAACGCCACGTTGCTCCGATGCATTCCCTCACAAAGTTTTGATAAATACACAGTCCAGTTTTACCAACCACGTAGGTATTTTCAACTCCCTTTCCTTTGCACCTAGTCTGGGCTCTGGGAAGGGCCACGTAATGCAGAAATAAGGTGCGTTTTGCAATTGCCTAGAAATAGAACTTAATTTTATCCATTGTGGTTACCGTCTGGGCTGTTACGAAATGCAGCTTCTTTATATACATATTATCTGATATTACACTCCTGGAAATTGAAATAAGAACACCGTGCATTCATTGTCCCAGGAAGGGGAAACTTTATTGACACATTCCTGGGGTCAGATACATCACATGATCACACTGACAGAACCACAGGCACATAGACACAGGCAACAGAGCATGCACAATGTCGGCACTAGTACAGTGTATATCCACCTTTCGCAGCAATGCAGGCTGCTATTCTCCCATGGAGACGATCGTAGAGATGCTGGATGTAGTCCTGTGGAACGGCTTGCCATGCCATTTCCACCTGGCGCCTCAGTTGGACCAGCGTTCGTGCTGGACGTGCAGACTGCGTGAGACGACGCTTCATCCAGTCCCAAACATGCTCAATGGGGGACAGATCCGGAGATCTTGCTGGCCAGGGTAGTTGACTTACACCTTCTAGAGCACGTTGGGTGGCACAGGATACATGCGGACGTGCACTGTCCTGTTGGAAAAGCAAGTTCCCTTGCCGGTCTAGGAATGGTAGAACGATGGATCGATGACGGTTTGGATGTACCATGCACTATTCAGTGTCCCCTCGACCATCACCAGAGGTGTACGGCCAGTGTAGGAGATCGCTCCCCACACCATGATGCCGGGTGTTGGCCCTGTGTGCCTTGGTCGTATGCAGTCCTGATTGTGGCGCTCACCTGCACGGCGCCAAACACGCATACGACCATCATTGGCACCAAGGCAGAAGCGACTCTCATCGCTGAAGACGACACGTCTCCATTCGTCCCTCCATTCACGCCTGTCGCGACACCACTGGAGGTGGGCTGCACGATGTTGGGGCGTGAGCGGAAGACGGCCTAACGGTGTGCGGGACCGTAGCCCAGCTTCATGGAGACAGTTGCGAATGGTCCTCGCCGATACCCCAGGATCAACAGTGTCCCTAATTTGCTGTGAAGTGGCGGTGCGGTCCCCTACGGCACTGCGTAGGATCCTACGGTCTTGGCGTGCATCCATGCGTCGCTGCGGTCCGGTCCCAGGTCGACGGGCACGTGCACCTTCCGCCGACCACTGGCGACAACATCGATGTACTGTGGAGACCTCACGCCCCACGTGTTGAGCAATTCGGCGGTACGTCCACCCGGCCTCCCGCATGCCCACTATATGCCCTCGTTCAAAGTCCGTCAACTGCACATACGGTTCACGTCCACGCTGTCGCGGCATGCTACCAGTGTTAAAGACTGCGATGGAGCTCCGTATGCCACGGCAAACTGGCTGACACTGACGGTGGCGGTGGACAAATGCTGCGCAGATAGCGCCATTCGACGGCCAACACCGCGGTTCCTGGTGTGTCCGCTGTGCCGTGCGTGTGATCATTGCTTGTACAGCCCTCTCGCAGTGTCCGGAGCAAGTATGGTGGGTCTGACACACCGGTGTCAATGTGTTCTTTTTTCCATTTCCAGGAGTTATTATATTTTTATATCGAAGATAGATATCCGAAATGTCACCATGTGCAAGAAAAACCAATGTAATCCGCAAAATCTACTTTTCACAATGTAAATTGCCCATACATCAATTATGTACAGCTGATACGGCAGGCAGTTTTTGTATGTTTGAGTATTTCAGTTATTCATCAAATTAAACTGTGTTTGTATAACAAGGTCAGTGGAAAATTCTCTGTGCAAATAATAAAAAAAACCATGATTTAACATGTAGATAAAAAATTCCAACTTTTGTTAGTAAACTTTTATTTGTGACTAACAAACATTTTTCACATAGTCATCCTAAGCACCATCACTGGCCTATAACATAAAGGAGATTATTTAACTATACATGTTCTAATAGAAGATCTGTAGTGATTCTTGGCAGCAAATTTGAATTATCAATATATTTTTATAAATATATTGCTGTGTTCTCACACTTACATTCATTTAATACCTTCTTATACGTGTGTCCTTCTGCATGTACTAGGTACATATCTTATACGTTTCTAATTGATAGGTCACATACGAACATTTCATTCAACATAACCTAAACCATAGCACATGGCACATGGCCTTGCTCACATACTGTAGGTCTGTCTGAGGGATTATGGGAGCTGTTTTATTGAATTACAAATTAACAATAAACAAAAGTTAGACTCGAAATTTGTCTTTCTAATATTTATCGTTATCTGTTTCGTTTCTTCGTTATAGTTTGAATCATGTTCTTCCAAATAACATTTATTAATTGTGTTAAGAATCTCTGTTATATATTTATTTTTACTGAATTTATTTAAATCTTTTAATTCTACAAAAGCATCGTTTTCTTTATTGTAAACTGTAATTTTTATACAAGCATTTTTGAATAAAATTAAATCCAAACATCCGACTTGGTACTCTTCTACTAATAAACTATTTAATTTTTCTCTTGTATCTTGGCAATGTATTTTATTTTTTGTAAAACAGATCTATCATTTTAGCATTTTTATCTTTATCCATTTATAATTACAATTTTTAATATGTTAATGTTAATTACAATAAACAATAAATAACTTCAATGTAAATAAATGGGAAAACAAATTATTTCTAAACAAATTTCACCTTGGGAAATGTATGTTTTCTTTATATAATAAAGGAAATCATAGAAAAGGAATGGTTTCTGTTATTATTTAGTTATTTAGGATACAATGTTTAACATATTTATTTTGCAGAACATTGAAATTTAATTGTTTTCAAAAAGTAGTTGAAACTGGGTAGTGAAAGCATTTTGATGCGATATTTTAACCTATAAAACATTAAATATTTGAAATTGAAGATTTTAAAACATAGTTTTTAAAATATTAGCATGTTTAGAGATGAGAAGAGAAGACAAGTTCAAATGTTTTAATTTTTCAAAATCATTTTCTTTCTATATAAAAAAGCAAAACAAAATGAACATGAATGGTAATATTGAAAATGTAGTGAGTGAACTTAACAGTTATAGAAATGGTTGTGAAGAAGTGTTCACCAAGTTATTAGAGCTGAAAAAATAAGTCTTAAAATATTTCAAATGTCGAAATTTTGGTAACTAAATATGGTGAAAAAGCTTTATTACTCTTAAATATAAAATTACTCTTCCAGGTCATAATACTAAAATCTTTTCAAAAGACAATCATAAATTAGAGAAAATTGTTGGATTAAATTTTGTTTATCGAGATAAAAAACAAAATGAAGATTGTTCATTTCATGTTATTCATTTTGAATAAATTTTAGAATTTTCTGAATTTTTTAAGTTTGTTTTTCTTGAATACTTAATTTTAACTGAATAAATTTATTGTTTTTTCATTAAATGAAAATTTAGTTTGCAGATATAGTTAGATATTTAAATGGGAGAAACAACAGAACTAAAGTCTTGGTTTTAAATCTGAGAATGTTTAAAAAAAATATGCTGTTTGGTTCAGAAATGGCATACATATATTACTCACAAATAAAAATTAAATTATACTAAATGACAAAAAGAGACATAAAAAAGCCACGCACATGCACACACAGACACACACAAAATGTGTATCACAATCCATTCCCCTCCACCATTACTCCAACACCCCACTCTACTCCTAACCTCAACAGCTAACATGATCCCTCAGCCAACTCTACAGCATTTGAGCGAGACCATGTGCAGTGTATTAGAGTACAGCCTATGGGCATTGAAATGTTCAAATGTGACTCATCAATTGCAAACATGTACTATCCGCATCTGTTACATACAAAAGAAAAACATAGGTAAATGGAGAATACATAAAAACGGATGTAAATGTACAGAAAACACAGACACATATTTATAAATAGGTAATTTAATTGAGCTGCCATATACCACTACAGATCTCCTATCAAAATATTTAAAATTAATACATCTTTTTGGATTATAAACCGCTGATAATGCTTAGGCTGAATAGGCGAAACATATTTGGTGGACACAAATAAAACATTCAGGTGGAAGCTTATGTCTATGATAAAGTACAATTAACTAGCAATTGAGGAAAAATGGCTGTAAGTACTAACAAAAAATGAAATTATATGAAGCATCTGAAGAAGAGATTTCAGGGCTAGATATGCAGTTTACTTTCGTTGTTAAGTAGAGATAAGTTCAAGAACCTCAACAGGAGTACGACAGAGTATGATGAACTAAACCAAACAATTCGAAAATTTCTTAGCGCGGTAGTGAGAAGATGATTTGAAAGTTAACTGAGAGAAACAACTGAAACAATAACAGCAATAAGAAAAGCAAGACCTGAGGTATAAACTGTGAAACAGTGTTACTGCATTACGCTTAACTTTATTTACAGCAAGAGCTCCATTGCGGAAACTTCAGCCAGACACCTTAACTTCTTATCAAACATTAGTTGGATTTCTATTGCTGAAATTCTTGAAGTCATTCTTTCCTCGATATCAACGAAAAATTGGCATGTAGTTAGATATGGGGAATGAGAAAAGCAGTCAGCTACCCTACCACGGAAAACCCCCCCCAGTACTGTCCCTGACGCATTGGTATTGTGTGCTCTTGCAACGTCTTGTATGGAACAACCGTAGGTCCTTTCGTTTATTGTGAGAACAAAAGGCTGCAGTGTATTTTTCACATGCCTACTGTACCGACGCCTGCCCTGCTTCACAGGAAACCTCTCAGCCTACAAGATCTGGACAATTACAGGATTATTGATAGCTGGGGGCTTAACGTTAGGAGCGTTATAGGGCTTCTCAGGGACATGGCTGCCAAGAATGGGAAGAAAGCCATTGTGCACTCCATGTGCATACCGGGTGGAGTCATTCCAGACGTGGGACGGGTCCTTCCAGATGCCACGAAGAGCACAGTGTGCAGCCAACTGCAGGTGGTGGCTCACGCCGATACCAGAGATGTGTGTCACTTTGGATCAGAAGAGATTCTCTCTGGTTTCGAGCGGCTAACAGAAGTGGTAAAGGCTGCCAGTCTTGCTTGCAAGATGAAACCAGAGCTGACCATTTGCAACATAGTCGACAGGACCGAGCCGGACGGTGTTGCCGAAAGGTTGTAGGCGCTTCAGTCTGGAACCGCGCTACCGCTACCGTCGCAAGTTCGAATCCTGCCTCGGGCGTGGAAGTGTGTGATGTCCTTAGGTTAGTTAGGCTTAAGTAGTTCTAATTTCTAGGGGACTGATGACTTCAGATGTTAAGTCCCATAGTGCTCCGAGCCATTTGAAGCATTTTCGACATTACCGATTGCGGGCTTCTGGTACAGAGCCGAGTGGAGGGTCTGAATATGGGGCTGAGACGGTTCTGCAACCGTTTAGGCTGCAGATTCCTTGATTTGCATCATAGAGTGGTTGTGTTTCGGATTCCGCTGAATATGTCAGGAGTCCACTATAAGCAGGAGGCGGCTACACAGGTAGCAGGGGCTGTGTGGTGTGGGCTGGGAGGTTTATTACGTTAGAGGGTCTCAGGAAAATAAAAAAAGTGCTCCAGTCACATAGGGTGCAGGCCGAACACAGGAAAAACGAATATACAGGAACCATCGGTATAACAGTTGTAAATTGTCGTAACTGTGTTGGGAAAGTACCAGACCACCAAGCACTAATAGAAAGCACTGTGGTGTTCAAATCGTTATATTCACTGAAAGCTGGCTAAAGCCGGAGATAAGCTCAACCGAAATTTTTGTGACGAACCTAACGGTGTTCCGAAAGGATAGGCTAAACACGGTGGGCGGAGGCGTGCTTGTTCCTGTTAGAATTAGTTTACCTCGTCATGAAATTGAAGTAGATAGGCTTTGTGCGTTAGTATCGACAGATGCCATTATTGGCAGCCGGTATAAAATAATAATTGGATTCTTTTACCGACCTCCCTATTCAGATGACACAATTGCGAAAGGTTCAAATAAAACTTGAGTTTGATTTCAAACACGTACCCGACTCACACAATTACAGTTGATGGTGACTTTAATTAACCCTAGGTATGTTGGTGAAAATACACGTTTAATGCCGGAGGTATGCATAAAACATCAACCGAAATTGTGCTAAACGCATTCTCTGAAAATTATTTGGAGCAGTCAGTTCAAGAGCCCACGCGAATAGTAAACGGTTGTGAAAGCACACTTGACCTCTTAGCAACAAATGATTGTGAGTTAACAAGCATCAAAACGGATAAAGGGATTACTGAACACAGGATTGTCGTAGCTAGAGTGAATATTATAACTCCCAAATCCTCCAAAAATAAACGAAAAATATACATATTCAGAAAACCAGATAAAAATTCACTTGACGACTTCCATAGAGACAATCTCCAATCCTTCCAAGTTAATAGTATAAATATAGACCAGATGTGGCAAGAATTCAAAGAAATAGTATCGGCACCAATTCAGAGATTTGTACCAAATAAATTAAGAAACGACGGAGCTGATCCTCCTTGGTACACAAAACGAGTCATAACACTGCTGCAGAAACAACGAAAAAAAATGCCTAATTTAAACAGACGCGAAATCTCCAAGATTGGCAATTTTTTACAGAAGCTCGAAATTTAGTACGGGCTTCAATGCGAGATACTTATAATTGTTTCAACAACGAAACTTTGTCTCGAAACATGGTATAAAATCCAAAGAGATTCTGGTCGTATGCGAAGTATGCTAGCGGCAAGACACAATCAATGCCTTCTCTGCGCGATAGCAGTGGAGATACTACCGAAAACAATGGTGCCAAATCAGAGTTACTAAACACAGGATTCCTAAATGCCTTCACAAAAGAACACGAAGTAAATATTCCAGAATTCGAATCAAAATCAGCTGCCAACATGAGTAATGTAGAAGAAGATGTCCTCGGAGTAGTGAAGCAACTTAATTCTCTTAATAAAAACAGGTATTCTGGTCAAGACAGCAATTAGGTTCCTTTCAGAGTATGCTGGTGCAATACCTCCATGCTTAACAATCATGTACAACCGTTCGCTCTACGCAAGATCAGTACCCAGAGACTGGAAAGTTGTACAGGTCACACCAATATTCAAGAACTGTAGTAAGAGTAATCGACTAAACTACATTCCCCTATCATTAACGTCGATATGCAGCCAGATTTTGGAACATATTTTGTGTTCGAACATTATGAATTACCTCGAAGAAAATGGTCTGGTGACACACAGTCAACACGGATTTAGAAAACATCGTTCTTGTGAAACACAACTAGTTCTTTACTCGCATGAAATGCTGAATGCTATTAACAAGAAATTTGAAATTTATTCCGTATTTCTGGATTTCCGGAAGGCTTTTGACACTGTACCACACAAGCGGCTTGTAGTGAAATTGCGTGCTTATGGAATATCGTCTCAGTTATGTGACTGGATTCGTAATTTTATGTCAGAGAGGTACTAATTGACGGAAAGCCTTCGAGTAAGACAAGTGATTTCTGGCGTTCCGCAAGGTAGTGTTATAGGCCCTTTGATGTTTCTTATCTATGCAAACGACATGGCTGACAATCTGAGCAGCCGTCTTATGTTGCTTGCAGGTGACCAAAACAAATTTCAAAACGATTTAGAAGAGATATCTGTACGGTGCGAAAATTGGTAATTGAACCTAAATAACGAAAAGTGTGAGGTCATCCACACAAGTGCTAAAAGGAAACAGATAAACTTCGGTTACACGATAAATCGGTCAAATGTAAACATGGTAAATTCAACTAAATACCTCGGAATTACAACTACGACCAACCTAAATTGGAAGGAACACATAGAAAATGTTGTGGGGAAGACAGCGTTTGATTGGCAGGACACTTAGAAAATGTAACAGATCTAGTAAGGAGACTGCGTACATTACGCTTGTCCGTCCTCTTTTGGAATACTGCTGCTCGGTGTAGGATCCTCACCACATAGGATTGACGGAATACATCGAATAAGTTCAAAGTAGGGCAGCACATTTCGTATTATCGCGAAATAGGGGAGAGAGTGTCACTGGCATGATACAGGGTTTGGATGGATATAATTAAAACAAAGGCGTTTTTTGTTGCGGGGCAATATTCTCACGAAATTCTAATCACCAATTCTCTCCTTCGAATGCGAAAATTTTTGTTTACGCCGATGCACATAGGGAGAAACGATCACCATGAAAGGGAAATCAGAGCTCGCACGGAAAGATATAGGTGTTCGTTCTTTCTGCTCGCTATACGAGATTGGAATAACAAGAATTGTGATGGTGGTTTGATGAACCCTCTGCCAGACACTTGTATGTGATTTGCAGAGTATCCATGTAGATGAAGATGTACGTTATGGTTTGCTGTAGAAAGATCGGTCCAGTAATTTATGTTGCACTAAATTCACGACACATTCCTGGTATAATTTTATGCTGAGGTTCATGATATAAATGACAAGGATTTTCAGAACTGTAACGTTAGTTGTTCTGCGAGTCCACGTTCTCTGATAAATGCAGCAACGCTTTGTCAGAGAGAAAGGGCATTTCAGGCCCAACTGTCCGCCACGCGCAGACTGCAGTATCCGGCTGCATTACTGGCCTACGGGAATTGCATCTCAACTGTGCAGCCGTTGCACTGCCGGCACTGGGTAAAGTACAAACGTCCGTCTCAGCATACCTCCGCGAACATCTGCTGCCGACACACATCTGGCTGTAGCGCTAAAATACGCAACTATTTTCACGAACTGCCTTCCGAGGTCGATCGTAAATCGTTTCGCTTATTCTCACAAGGGAAGCGAGTGACCTCGATCGCTCATAACGGCACTGAAATGTGCCGAGTACATAAATCGCTCATCTCAAAAGCAGTGGTGTGAGCCACTTGCAGTGCAAAACTACACGTCTTAAAGAAAGAGACGGTTGAATGATCACCTGGTCAAGGTCTACAAAAGAAAAATTCGTAACGCAAAGAAGTGAAAGATCGATTTAACAAGACTCAAAAAATATACATTTCAACGCCGTCACTTATTGTATATTTCTTCTTCCTACAATAACTACGCTCTTTGAATAACAATTTTTTTCTACCGACTTGGTGTGTAGCACTGCTATACAGTCTCCAACGTGCCGGTGTGGAATTTGGGTGCCGTGATCAAAGCGGAGTGTAACAGAACAATATGTACACTTAATTAAAACTACTTTTCCACATTCAACATCACTTCTGCATTCAAGAAGTCCATTTTCAAATTTCATACTAATTACATTTTGAAACAATGGTATTGGTATGACAATTTCACAACCTGACTTTTGCCAAGCGTATTGTATCGAAGAAAGTTGATTGTATAGCAGTTAACTTTGTCCCAGACATGCACTTTGAAGAATGAGTAGCAGCACAACGCTATAAGGCAATGGAAAAAGTTTGTTGTTCCCAAAGCTAATGATTTTAAGCACAGGGAAATATTGCAGTAAGTTACCTCCTTGAAATATATGCTTTTGGTCTAATGGTTCAAATGGCTCTGAGCACTATGGGACTTAGGTGCTGACGTCGTCAGTCCCCTAGAACTTAGAACTACTTAAACCTAACTAACCTAAGGATATCATACAAATCCATTCCCAAGGCAGGATTGGAACCTGCGACCATAACTGTCGCGCGGTTCCAGACTGTAGCGCCTAGAACCGCTCGGCCAACCTCGGCCGGCGTCAGATTGTAGCCTATCGCGATTGCGGTTTATCATAACGCGACGTTGCTGGCTGCACGAATGGCAAAACGTCATTTTTGGGATGAATCCACATTCTGTTTACAGCAGCATGATGGTTGGATCTGTGTTTGGCGACATCGCGGTGAACGCACATTGGAAGGGTGTATTTGTCTTCGCCATACTGGCGTATCACCCGGCGTGATGGTATGGGTGCCATTGGTTACACGTCTCGGTCACCTCTTGTTCACATTGACGGCACTTTGAACAGTGGACG
This sequence comes from Schistocerca gregaria, assembly GCF_023897955.1. Classification (NCBI taxonomy): domain Eukaryota; kingdom Metazoa; phylum Arthropoda; class Insecta; order Orthoptera; family Acrididae; genus Schistocerca; species Schistocerca gregaria. The sequence goes on from NC_064924.1 coordinate 48,420,000, forward strand.
TTACATTTCAGATGTGTTACGACCCGTGGCTCTACCATTCATTCGATCCCTGCGAAACCCTACATTTCAGCAGGCTAATGCACGACCGCATGTTGCAGGTCCTGTACGGGCCTTTCTGGATACAGAAAATGTTCGACTGCTGCCCTGGCCAGCACGTTCTTCAGATCTCTCACCAACTGAAAACGTCTGGTGAATGGTGGGCGAGCAACTGGCTCGTCACAATACGCCAGTCACTACTCTTCATGAACCGTGGTTTCGTGTTGAAGCTGCATGGGCAGCTGTACCCTTACACGGCATCCAAGATCTGTTTGACTCAATTCCCAGGCGTATCAAGGCCGTTATTACGGCCAGAAGTGGTTGTTCTAGGTACTGATTTCTCAGGATCTATGCACACAAATTACGTGAAAATGTAATCACTTGTCAGTTCTAGTATAATATGTTTATCGAATAGTTCTAGTATAATATATTTGTCCAATGGATACCCGTTTATCATCAGCATCTCTTTTTGGTGTAGCAGTTTTAATGGCCAGTAGTGTAGTAACGTAATCAGTTAGTAATGAAGATAATGACAATTCAGAATAATGAGAGATGAGATGTCGAAACACGTCGGCTGCCCACTTCACTTGTTTCATATGGACGAAAGCGCGTCGCTCATCAGTCCGCTCTTTTCTTTCTCGAAGTATCGTATTTCTGACTGGTGGCAATGCCTGGTTGGATGCCGCAGTATATCTGAGCTGTTGCGCGTGTTGTTTACAGCGGAGCTGAGAGATTGTGTCTTGGAAGAGCCAATGAGGGAGCAAATTTCAATTGGGATATGGTGTCCAAGGTGGGCGCCACACTTCATGGCTAAGTTGTGTTTAGTCTAGACTTTGGTCTACAGTTCATCATGCTTCTGAATGTATCTGAATGAGGTCGCTTTATGCTCTTGGTTACGTTTTTCACGCTTTTTACACTTACGTTTCTTGCTGAGTCTATTGATTTTCCAGTCATGTTTCATACAGAGTTATTTCTCTCTTTTGTTTAAATTGCAATGGAAGACAGCATTCCTTCTGCCTCTCTCTCTCTCTCTCTCTCTCAGCTATAAATAAGGAGATTAAGTTGGTCATATTGTTATATGGCAGTTTATGACAAAACTGTCACATAACCTTATTTGTAATTATTATGCAGATCCCAGTACCAAAGTTAAATAATTTAACAGCACGAAAACTGAAAACAGCTTGCTGTGTCCGCACATGGAAACGTCCAGAAGGCCATTCAGCTAGTCATAAAAATTGTGTTTTGTGAGATGCAAAAGAGGCTCCTCTTTAGCTAGATGAGGATCTGAAGGCTAGGTGAAGACATCGATCTTCATAGTGTGGGAACTGCCCTTGAGCTCTGGCACGCCTTGCTAGAAATTTTTTTTTAAATTCTGGTAAGGGACTTTCTGATTAGTTCATCGTAATTGTCTCGGTAAAAGGGGCGAGTTCCTGCGCATGCAGACATGCAGTGCTTTTGGTTGGCCATGACTGAAAATCCGTTTTGTGGTGGAAGAGATTTTCTGCCTGATTCCCCACGGCATACGTCATTAGCTAAACAAGACAAAATCTGGAAGATAATAAGTTGTTAAACTTTTGTATAAAATAATTGTTGGTCTGAACTCGCAGGGTCTGCTGCAGTTGAGATTCCGACGCTCGCAGAATCAGCACAGTTTCGGAGGGAAGAGTCAGGACGCACTTCCCTTAGGGACATCACAGTCAACACTTGTTCCAGGTCCTGAGGCAAAGCTGTAGGGGGAGACGTCTCCGACTTACAGCGGAGTACACAGTCCGAGCTGAACTTAGAATTTCCACCCATCACTGTAGCCGTCTTCTTCGTTGCGCAGTTAGTTAAATTGGATCAGGGTTTCATTTTGTTGATCTAATTTTCATAGCCAGCTAGTGGTACCAATAATGCGCTTCGGAGAAAATACTGGTATTTGTTTATACTTTTCTTGGACCTTTAAATCTCTAGCCTTTTACACGATCATTGGCCATATCCGCCACGTTGTTTCATCCATTTCTTTTAGGCACCCACCCAATCATGCCAAGTCCATATGTCGTATTTACAACTTCATGTCTACTTATTAAATACTTATACAATTCATTCAATGGAAAATCACTTTGTTTCAGGTCTTACGGCAGTAAAGCAAATTGTTATAGTGACCACTAGTCTTCTAGGCTAGGAGCGATATGGTCACGAGCCCAGGAGAGGCACTGCAGGCGATGTCTTACTGTAAGCTTTAAAGGCACTCACGTCGTTCCTCTGCTGCCACAGTCCATTAACGCCAAATTTCGCCGCAGTGTCCTAACGGACACGTTTTCGTCGTACGTCCCATACTGATCTCTGCGGTTATTTCACGCAGTGTTGCTTGACTGTTACCACCGACGACTCTACGAAATGACCGCTGCTCTCGGTCGTTAAGTCAAGGTCATCAGCCATTGCGTTGTCTAGTGAGAGGAAATACTTCAAATTTGGTATTCTCGGCACACTGCGCGGATCTCGGAATAGTGAATTTGATAACTATTTCTGAAACGGGAATGTCCCATCTCGGAACAACTACGATTCCGCGTTCAAAGTCTGTTAATTCCCGTAGTGCGGCCTAATCACATCGAAAACCTTTTCACATGCATCACCTCAGTACAAACCAGAGCACCTTGTGTACGCTCTTTTACACCTTGCGTACATCAGTATATCTGCGTATCGCATCCCTATGAGTTCTTTTTTCACCTCTGTATAATGCTGGTACGCTCTGTTTCTGTACGTTTCCCATGATTAATGTGATTATGAAGAGAAGTAGAAAATGAGCTCCGACATTGCAATAAAGTGCTACCGGACTCTGTAACATATTTCCTTCTTCTACTTGTGAGGATGTGAAACATGGACGATAAATAGTTTGGACAAGAAGAGAATAGAAGCATTCGAAATGTGGTGCTACAGAAGAACCCTGAAGATTAGGTGGGTAGATCACGTAACTAATGAGGAGCTACTGAATAGGATTGGGGAGAAGACGAGCTTGTGGCACAACTTGACTAGAAGAAGGGATCGGTTGGTAAGACATGTTCTGAGGCATCAAGGGATCACCAATTTAACATTGGAGGGCACCGTGGAGGGTAAAAATCGTAGAGGGAGACCAAGAGATGAATACACTAAGCACATTCAGAAGGATGTAGGTTGCAGTAGGTATTGGGTGATGGAAATGCTTGCACAGGGTAGAGTAGCATGGAGAGCTGCATCAAACCAGTCTCAGAACTGAAGACCACAACAACAACAAATTGTAAGGAGCCTTTCCTGAAAGTTTGGCCATACCTTTTTGGTACACCGTGTTGTTACACCTTGCTCGATGCATATAAAAAGGAAGAAAGCCTTGAGATACTGATGTTTCGTCGAAATGATCAAAGCTGGAGGGAAATTAATACAAAACTTAATTTTATCCATAATTTGCAGATCTGGACGTGATTATATTCAGTACGGTGTAAATATACTACAAACGATTACAGACACCTGTATTCATGCTTCATTATATTACATAACTCATTACAGCCTTTGGGGCTCCATCATTTAGTCAAACAACATTCCTAAATCGATACTGTTGTTTTTGATGGAGGCGAGGCCACAGAAGTCTGCGCTCGAGGAAAGCTTAGGAGAAAATTTCTTTACGTCAAGAAACGTTCCTCCCAGTTGCTATGAAATGACCTGTCCTCTTTGGAACCTCACGAGTGAAAAATGTGGAAAAATATAATTTACTGCGGATGAATTGGGAAAACAAACCCATAGTGTTACGACGTGGTATTAGTTGCGTCCTATTTGTTCAGCCACGTCGTTTAAATATCTGAGCTTAACGCTGCAAAGCGATATGAAACGGAACGAGCATGTGAGGACCGTGATGGGGAAGGCGAATGGTCAACTCCGATTTATTGAGAGAATTTTGGGAAAGTGTGGTCCATCTGTAAAGGAGACTGCATATAGGACACTAGGGTGACTCATTCTTGAGTATTGCTCGAGTGTTTGGGATCCGTACCATATCGGATTAAAGGAAGGCATCGAAGCAATTCATGGGCGGACTGCTAGATTTGTCACCGGTAGGTTTGAACAACACGTAAGTAGCATGTAGATGCTTCGAGAATCGCTGAAGGTAAGGCGACGTTCTTTGAGAAAATTTGGAGAACAGGCAGTTGAAGCTGACAGCCGAATGATTCTACAGTCCCCAACATACATTGTATGTAAGGACCACGAAGGTAAGAAACGAAAAATTAGGGGTCCTGCGGAAGCACACGTCAACCTTTTTTTCCCTCGCCCTGTTTGCCAGAGTAACGAAAGGAAATGACTAGTCGTGGTAGAATATAGCCTCCGACAATGGCCATACGGCGGTTTGCGAAGAATCTACGTAGATATAGAAGTACAATATGTGATTCGATTTCATCGTGTTGTATTAGACGTTCTTTCTTATCGATGTTGCACAGCACTGTGAGTACTGGGTGCGCAATGCCACTCTGTGACAAAAGTGAATTCAGAGTTTCGAGGTGAATCGGTTGCGTCTGTAACTAATCTAACCTGGACTAGTGTGACTTTACGTAAGGCCAGGTTACGTGCAAAGATACTAATCGCATGTTGATGCATAAGAGTAAAAGGTTACGTTGACACAAATGAAAAAAGCAAGACAGAAAGAAAGAAAGAAAACGGACATTTTTGAAGCTCTCATTCCTGTGAATTTTTACAAAAGTCCTTAATCCAACATGTACGCAACGTAACAGTTAATGTTTCTGATATTTTTGAAGCTTATCTATGAATCAAGGCAACAAACGATCATAGAATACTCATAAGGAAAAAGTGAAGCTTACAACTGTTGGCTGGGAGACTCGAAGGTTGTACCGCTGCGTGCTCCGAAACGTTTTCCTTCCTCCGCACACAGTGGCCCATTTCCTAGGCGTGTATGAGAGCTGTGTCTTATGTGTGTCTGTTGACTCTAGAAATAATTGAAATGGATGTTTATATGGCTTGGTGTCTGAGCCGTGATTTATTTTCAAAGAATATGCTTAAGAATTTATTTTATTTACTAGCGATTCATCAAGAACATTAACATATTTAATCAGACTATGTAAGCATGGAAGTAGTTGCCAGGGAGTAACTGATGAAATCATAACCAAATTCCTTTTAACAAATGAGAATTTTATTCACTTTAATAGTGCCTAAAAGCATTTTTTAAAAGAAACAGATTTAAATTTATAATCAGAAAGCACCCTATAAATATCAAAGTTACAATTTATTCAGTGGCAGAGAGAAATAAGTTTTGACTGTATAAGCTTTCGGGCAGAGAACCTTGCCGCTTCCTTTTGACACGGCCGTAGATACGACCGCTCACAACAGCTTCTGAAAGATTACACTGGTGCAAATCTGCAACACACCAGACAACTTTAAACTAAGAGTTTTAACAATTTACGTGAGCACACAAACTATGCACCCCCCGTAATAGGGGTGGAAATGGTACAAAACACTAACAATTAAAATATTAACCTTGCCACCGAAAGTGCAACTTGATTTCAACTTGTAAGAAAAGCCTTACGGTGAAAGGGTGGCAACTTTATATACTAAAATGATCATTTAAATAAAAGCGGTAGACTTAACATATAAAATTCTGCTAGGTTGGCCAAACAATAGTTAAGATGAAACTTCCTGGCAGATTAAAACTGTGTGCCCGACCAAGACTCGAACTCGGGACCTGTGACTTTCGCGGGCAAGTGCTCTACCATCTTTTTTTTTTTATTTATTGACTCTTTTTTTTTATTCAGCGCCTAGAATCGCTTCTTTTTTTTTTTTAGGGAGGCAGGGTAAACAAACATTCTTTATCCGTACAAATGTGCTGTCCTAGGGATAAGAAAAGTATCGAGACAGCAAAAACAATTTAGAAACCAAAAAATCAACACAAAGGCCGCCCTATTTTCTATTTATTTATTTATTTATTCTTTTTTTTTGTAACACCAATAAAGTAAATGACAATCCTAGTCACGGGCCGACCCCCCAGCTATCGGGAGGATTGTGAAAAACACTTCCTAAAAAATTGGAAAAGTAAGTCCTGTATTTCGTATGACTCCGTATGAGCTCGTGTTGTTCTTGTAAATACATCCAATAATCCATCACGGACTTAATATCGTACGAAAACAAATATTTCGTCGCATGTCCAGCGATCCAATTGACCGCATATGTCTTTTGTTTGGGAAAAAAGGTCTTGTCCGGTAGAAAAAGTACATCCGATGTGATTTCTGTGTAGTTAGTGCGCTGAAGGAAGGCCAGTATTCGACGCGTCAGCATCCAGACGTCCCTCGCTGCGCCACACATTAAACCATGTTCTTCCGTTGCTAACAGTCCACAGTTGGTGCAAAGAGGAGAATCGACCATATGAATTGTATGTAATCGACTCCTGGTCACAAGTTTACGGTTTATAAGAATATACCACATCGATCTCGCTGCTGTTGACAGTAATGGAGTATGCACTGCACACCAAATGTGGTTCCACGTTCTCGACTGGTATTTGAATTCCATTATATTGCGGCCATGGTGATCCATCAAGCATCTATAGATCTCCCGAGTCGTGGGTATTCTCGTCGAAGGTACTTTCAGACGAACATAACTGTAATCAACAAGAAACGAGGCAATGTGTGCAAGAGAAGGCGAAATATTGCCCATCGCAATAGGGGGTTCGTACGAAGGCGGAACAAGTACTTCTATCAGAGATGACGTTATGGTATGCCTTCTTTGTTGCCAGTTTCGTATCATAGCTCGCATGTAAAGCGCCAGAGCTTTGTTTCTCACGTTTGTGAGGTTGAGGCCACCGTTCCGGAACTGTAGCGTTAACGTATCATATTTGATCTTAAATAACATCCCAGTACTAACATAGTAACCAAAGGCAGCCATGAGGCGATCTGCAATACCCTTCGGTATTGGTAGGATCTGCGCTAAATGGGGCAGTCGTGACGCTATGTGAACGTTGGTGTATGCCATACGTTGGATCATGTCAAAGGCTCTCAGTGAGTTGTTGCGTATCGTCAGACGAACATTCTGCAGAAGCCGCCGAGAACTCGCCGCCGCCGACCGCCATAGTGAACGGGTAAATGTAATCCCCAGACATCTCAGCGATTCCACCGTCGGAAACGGTCCCGATACGTCTTCCAGACCGCGTCCAATGTGCATAATTTTGGATTTCGTCATGTTAACGACATTGCCTGCCGCCGTCCCGTAAGAGTCTAGATGTTCAACAGCCTGACGCACTTCATGTCCTGATCTGACAAGGAGGATCATGTCGTCCGCATATGCGCGGCAAACGAAAGAGTTCTCATTAAGCACTATCCCAGTAAGTGAGCGCCTCATAACACACATCAGCGGCTCAAGCGCTACCGCAAACAGCATCATGGAGAGTGGGCACCCTTGTCGCACTGAGCTGTTAATGGGAATCGAGCCCGCTTCCCGGCCGTTTACAATCACCTTCGATGTAGCCCCTCGTATTAGCCTCATAACGATGGAGATGAAAACAGGTGGAATCGCCATTCAACTCATGACTGACGCCAAGAAGTCATGGTTTATCCTATCGAACGCACGCTCGAAGTCCACAGATATCATCGCTGCTCGCATTTTACACGTTTCCGCAAGGGCGATAACGTCACGGTATTCACTTAACGCCGAGGAGATGTTGCTTCGCACCCCTAGGCAAGCCTGATCAGGGGATATTGTCCTGGATATCGCCAGCTTGAGACGAGACGCTAGTAGTCTTGCAAAGATTTTATAATCGGTGTTTAGCATAGTGAGAGGCCGATATTGATTAACATTGCGACTCCCCGCCATCTTCGGGATGGGAAGAAGAAAGCCCGTTACAAAATCCGACGGTAGGCGCATGTCCGGACGCATCGCCTCATTGTACATCGACACCAACTGTGGCATCATCATGTCCACAAATTCTCGATAAAACTCTAGCGTAATCCCATCTGGCCCTGGTGATTTATGGCCGCTCCTTTTTTGAGTGCCACCTTTATATCGTCTTCTGTGAGTGGCTCCATAAGCGCTGCCTTATCCGTCTCTGTCAGTGTCGTTTGCAGATGATGCAGTATCTCTTCCCCCACGAGACTGTCCGTCGGTGTACCGGCATAGAGGTGGCGGAAATGCTCTAAAAATTCATTTGCAATGTCCTGTTGTGTTGTCAGTTGACGGCCATCTAAATCGTGGAGCACTGTTACCAATGCCCGGCGGTAACGTTTATGTTCCCGCGACACATGGTGCATCGAGGTACGTTCCCCAGTGATGGTGTCGAGACATCGTGCCCGTATTGGGATGCCACCCAGTCGTCGTCGCGTGATCGATAGGATTTGTGCCTTGACACGATGAACTTCCGCTTGATGTTCTGGAGACGGCACCTGGAAGGACAGCTCACGAAGCATGGTGTAATAATAATCAAGAGTGTCTCTTTGCCATCTCGTCTTATCCCGACCATACTGTATGAGCGCTCTTCTTATTGCCGGCTTAGTACACTCGAGCCACCATTGAAACACGGATGTATATGTTGGTAGACGGCGTTGACATGTGGCCCATACCTCCTCGACTCTCTGACGACATTCGGTGTCTGCCAAAAGTGACGAATTGAGCTTCCATGTCCCGCGGCTTCTCCACACACTTTGCCTAGGGAGTGCTATGGTACAAATGTAAGCCAGATGATCAGTAAATGCCGCAGGCCATCGTTCCGCGTCGATCACCTTATCCTGTAGGCCAACCGAAACATATATTCGATCGAGTCTGCTCGCTGAGTGACTGGTATAAAAAGTATATCCCTCACGGTTCCTGTGAATCATGTCCCAGGTGTCGCTTAACTCCAGATCCCGGCATAGCACATGCAATTCACGAGAGGTATTGTAATGTGGAGTCTGGTCTTTTTGGGCTAAAACACAATTGAAGTCACCACCTATAATGAAATGATCGAATCTGCCGGTAAATAAGGGCACAATCTCTTCCGAATAATATCTCGCACGCGCCCGTCTGTTGTCGGTGCCGGAAGGGGCATAAACATTGAGAATGCGAATTCCATTAACAGTTATCGCCAGTCCTCGTGCCGAAGGTAGATAAGCCAGGTCGCGAACCGGAATCCCGTCCCGGACCAATATTGCCGTTCCCCTGTCGTTGTTCGAGTGCGGCGAGGTGTAGGAGATGTAGCCATGGACTTCCTGGAATTCAGGAATGTAGAGTTCCTGTACCATCAGTATATCCACATCCGACGCGTATATCATGTCCCTAAACAACTGCTGTTTAACGGGCGATCTAATGGTATTTACATTCACTGTCCCTATTCTGTATGCCTGGGGTCGAGTAGCTGTCGTCTCCACATGATGTTAAAATGACAAAGTTGCACCGTATCGACAGTCCCTTTGCACATCCGCAGAGGGTCGCCCGACGGACGTGTCCCTGCGGTATTAGGTTTCTTGAGATGCGGACGGATGCGAGTCCCCACCAGTAGAATGGTCCGCATCTGTGATTTCATCGTCCTGCTCATACCAGCTGATATCATTGTGGTGCTCCAAATTGTCCTGTGCAGCATTGATGAGTGACAGCTGTTGTTCTTTCGCAGCTATAGACTCCACCGCAGAAGGGATAGCAGGCCCCTGAGCGGATGCGTCGTCTGAGCGACATGACATCTTTTCACTGTCCGAATTCATATGGTCTGCGACATCGGAAGCTTGTGGTTCCAAGTCAGACAGGTCCATAGTGTTAGTCTCCTCTGGGCTTCCAAGAAGAGAAGATAGCGTCTCGGAAGAGTTTAGTCGGCGCTTCTTGCGGCGCTTTGGCGAGCGTTGTTTGCGGGCCCTCACCTCGGCCTCTGGTGTCGGTGAATCTTGTATCTCCTGCAGTCTCGCCGTCGCCACAACGCCCTGGGGCCGTTCCACTTCTGCCTCCATGCCTGTTGTGACGCTGTCAACCTCTTTTTGCACCACCTGTAATGTCTGGGATTGGAGGTTTGTCGGAGCCATTCCTTCTTCAGTGGGGTCCGAAGGCGCCTCAATCAACTGCGGCGTCGGTTCGATTAGTGCGTTCCGACCTCAGCGTCACCTCCCCACGAAGCGCCGCCACGTAAGTCATCGGCAGTGACGTTGGTGTAGTCGGATTCTGGAGGTCTCCGCTAGGGAGTTGCACGAGTCTCCTCTGCATGCACGCAGATCGAAGATGTCCTTCACCACCACACCCGGAGCATGTCCGGGGCTGTCCATCATAGATGACAATAGCTCGACAGCCGCCGATGTTGATGTACGATGGCACATGTTTCGTAAGGGCAATTCGCACCTGTCGGACACCATTGACCACTGGATACGTGCTAAAACTTGCCCAACGTTCGGCCGTATGACTGATAACTCTGCCATATGGCTGGAGCGATTCTGTGACCAATGATTCTGGTACCTCGAAAGGCAGCTCGAAGACTCGAATCGTACGCACGCCCAGGCCAGAATGAGCAACTAAAACTTCGCCAATATGACCATCGGAGTGTCGGAACTGGAATCCTCGTTTGGCGGCTTCAATGATCCTATCGCATGCTGCGTCGTCAATCATCTTTACGTAAAGAGTGCTGCTCACGATTGATAAATGAATTCCAATGATCTCCGTGTAATTAAGTTGCACTTCGTCCCTCAAGAAACGTTCGATTTCGAAAGCCTTCGATCGTGCATACTCGTTACAGAACGTGAACTGTATCGTGGTTTCTCGGAAATTATGTGCCATGGCGTTCGATTCAAACAGTAACACACGCGATTGACGACGGTGTAAACACCGCTTCTTCCGCGAACGTTCGCAGCCGGGACGTAAACAAGTCCGAGCTGCTCCGCGGCTAAAGGCGGACTGATCTGAGCCACCGAAGCACGATTCACGCTCGCTACTCTCAGCTTTACTTCTGCCAGTATCTCGTCTCCTATCTTCCAAAGTTTACAGAGTTCGAGTCTCGGTCAGGCACACAGTTTTAATCTGCCAGGTAGTTTCATATTAGCGCACACTCCGCTGCAGAGTGAAAATCTCATTCTGGAATAGTTAAGATGATTTACAGTACACAGATACCGCCTCCCAAGATCATAGGCAATAATATCAAAGATTCCAAAGATCAAAACATGTTTCAGGTATTAGGCCGTTACACTCCAAGCAATAAATTTGTTAACACACCAAATCCGACAAACATGACAGAGGGAGACACCAAAGCTGCGATTGCCACAGCGGCGCCACCGCCAGAAACGGCGAGCGACTGCTTCACACTACGCGCTGCGGCGCGCTTTTCAAAACAGCAATTTTTACCACGGCTCACTGTCATGTTTGTGTTGTATGATGGTAAGAAGGTGAAACCTGGTGCCAGCATATGGTCTATTCCTTAACTATCAAGACACGTGCCCTACGTTCAGAAGACAATGCGGAGAGATTTGGAATTTAATCCAGGACATTGGCGCAAAGTCTGTTCATCAGGAACCATCTCTCCGCCTCTTAGCGATATAACAGTCATGGTGGAAATTTCTTCCAGCACTCGGCTTCGAAACGACAATCTACGAGTCGAGTTCACAATATTAATTGCATGTTGATGTATGACACGAAAACGGTACATTGACACCAACGAATGCGTCGTTACCGAGCTCGGCTACGGAGTCCGGTTACAATATTCAATATATTCACAGACTATACGACCTAATACACAAGCACCTCACCACGGGCGGTTTTCAGTGACTCTCCACTCTTTGCTTTGTTATGATCTGAATAAATCGCAGGGAATCACACATTCACATTAAACAACGCATTCACACTATTATTCCTTCATACTGTTTCCATCGGTAATTTCTTTCGCTGAGAGGCTTTTTTGCGTCCAGTGTACGTAATATGGTGTACTTTCCAGAAACAAATCCTATATAAAAATCCGCAGATTCTAGGTTATGTGGAAGTCTCGAACCTGCGATTGTCCACTTATGCACTACCAGCTTTTTCAATGTGAACATTATATTTCCACATATAGCTCTAATGTTACTGTGCGGGCGGAGGGTGGGGGGTGACAGATGTGGTATTGAAGGCAGGGGAGTAGCTTGATAAGAAATGTATACCAGTTCCAATATCAAAACAACGTAAATGTGTGAGGAGCCGTGCGAAACTTATTCCATACTTCGATCCGTTTCAGCTTGTCTGAATGTACATAATACGAGTACATTTCCGCCAAGCAACTGTGCTGATGCCGTAGAATGCAACAGGAAGCACTCCCAGTGCTGCACAACAGTGCAGTGCTCACCATTAACGTAATAATCCTGTATATCATTTTCTGTATTCGAAGCTCTAAGATTTTTCCAAAAGGAATTCCGCTCTCTCTCTCTCTCTCTCTCTCTCTCTCTCTCTCTCTCTCTCTCTCTCTCTCTCTCTCTCTCCTGACTTATTTCGTCTGAAGGAGGAACCGCCGTTATAATACACTACTGGCCATTAAAATTGTTACACCAAGAAGAAATGCAGATGACAAACGGGTATTCATTGGGCAAATATATTGTACTAGAACTGACATGTGATTACATTTTCACGCAAATCGGGTGCATAGATCCTGAGAAATTAGTATCTAGAACAACCACCTCTGGCCGTAATAACGGCCTTGATACGCCTGGGCTTTGAGTCAAACAGAGCTTGGATGACGTGAACAAGTACAACTGCCCATGCAGCTTCAACACGATAGTACGGTTCATAAAGAGTAGTGACTGGCGTATTATGACGAGCCAGTTGCCCGGCCACCATTGACCAGACGTTTTCTATTGGTGAGAGATCTGGAGAACGTGCTGGCCAGGGCAGCAGTCGAACATTTTCTGTATCCAGAAAGGCCCGTACAGGATCTGCAACATGCGGATCGTGCATTATCCTGTTGAAATGTAAGGTTTCGCAGCTATCGAATGATGGGTAGAGCCACGGGTCGTAACACATCTGAAATGTAACGTCCACTGTTCAAAGTGCCGTCAGTGTGAACAAGAGGTGACCCAGACGTGTAATCAATGGCACCCCATACCATCACGCCGGGTGATACGCCTTTATCGCGATGACGAATACACGCTTCCAATGTGCGTTCACCGCGATGTCGCCAAACACGGATGCGACCATCATGATGCTGTAAACCGAACCTAGATTCCTCCGAAAAAATTACGTTTTGCCATTCGTGCACCCAGGTTCGTCGTCGAGTACACCATCGCAGGCGCTCCTGTCTGTGATGCAAAGTCGAGGGTAACCGCAGCCATGGTCTCCGAGCTGATAGCCCATACTGCTGAAAACGTCGTCGAACTGTCCGTGCAGGTGGTGTTGTCTTGCAAACGCCTCCATCTGTTGACTCAGGGATCGAGACGTGTCTGCACGATCCGTTACAGCCATGCGGATAAGATGCCTGTCATCTCGACTGCTAATGAAACGAGGCCGCTGGAATCCAGTCCGGCGTTCCGTATTACCCTCCTGAACTCACCGATTCCATGCTAACAGTCATTGGATCTCGACCAACGCGAGCTGCAATGTCGCGAGACGATAAACCGCAATCGCGATAGGCTACAATCCGACCTTTATCAAAGTCGGAAACGTGATGGTACGCATTTCTCCACCTTACACGAGGCACCACAACAATGTTTCACCAGGCAATGACGGTCGACTGCTGTTTGTGTGTGAGAAATCGGTTGCAAACCGTCCTCATGTCGCCACCGGCGCCAACCTTGTGCGATTGCTCTGAAAAGTTAATCATTTGCATATCACAGCATCTTCTTCCTGTCGGTTAAACTTCGCGTCTGTAGCACGTGATCTTCGTGCTGTGGCAATTTTAATGTCCAGTAGTGTACACAGGAACATCCTTTCAATCTCAGCGTTACTCCAACAAAATCGGCCTTAGGGGAAACATACTATCCGGAGAAACACTCTACATTCTAACACGCGGTATATGGGCATTGCCATCAAATATAGATCGTGTTTTGAGTGTGGAATGTTGTTTTGTTTTATACTGACAATCCAACTTTTATCTCAGTAATTTTGCTCGTTTACGCAACGTGTCTCTCATGATGTCATAAGAAACAAGTTCCAGAATCTCTTCTTTATATAGATCCGTAACATATTTGTTCTGAAATATTTTACTGTCATGTTAGCAAACAAAAGATTACGCCTATGCTTTCACCAGAGAAACAATCCATTATTTCCGAGCCAATATTTTGTCTTCTCATTACCAATGATCAAGTCTGAACGTTTGTGTTTCCTTGAAAAACAGCGCTATTGATCAATAAAAGAACCAACATATATGGTTAAAGATTTGTGGTAGGGTTTTCTTTACATTTTGCCAGATACTAAGATTCTACAGCACTTTATAACAAGCAATACAATTCTGGGAGAAAGCAACGTACGTGACACGTATGATGATCGCAAAGGCTAGAAGAAACGACCCATCAGTACACTGCACGAGCTCGAGACCGTTGCTGGTAAGGAAAAAGATGGCTGCATTGATAGAGTCGTATCACGGACATCGATTTATCAGAAGGAACATGAAGGCTGGCCAAAAAACTACAAGCGCCTTTTGATAGTCGAAAAGTGCGCTTCGTGTGGCTGAGACGTGGCCATTTCCACAATTAAGTGGGATTTATGTGTGCACTATCACTGTGAAATACGAAATCATGGTATACTATGCATCTACGTAATCAGTGGATGCAAGGTAATCAATTAAGTATCCATGGCCATTACTGAGAATTACATTACACAAAGTAACGTGTAGAAGTAAAGCAAATAACCATATTCCTTTCTGTCAGATGTACCAACGTCAGAAATACTGGTCGCGATCTGATATGAGCTGTATCTGTAATTATTGTTTACTGACGAGTGATTAGTGCGTGTGATGTCACACCTAACCTGACTGCAACATAAATTAATCCGTTTATTAGCAGCTCACCTGAGCACCCACGTCTTTAGCGCCGCCTCACCTTCGATTGTCGTGCAAGACGAAGAAGAAGACGTCAGGTGAAAGGTGTCTCTGTCAGTAGCTGTAGCAGTCCATACCGAAATGAAGGCAGATAGCATTACGATGACGCATACTATTTACGGATATTCTCTAAAACAACTGAAAAGTTTAATAAAAGGTGAGCTAAATTTTAAAAAAATACAGACTGACCTACACGACACTTAGAACCTTTTCACATGTCGTGATGACTTCAGCATGCAAAACAATAGATGAATGGTTTAAACTAAAATGGAAACGAGGCAGAAAGAAGAATCAACATGAGTATATAAATATTACACAATCACTTTTTAAAATTTGGAATGATTGTAGAGGATGAAATCTGAACGGTTTGATGTAAGGAACCTATAGCCGGAAAAGTGAAATAAAATTTCTACATCCATCACTAGGATGTTGAACGCCCACGCACTGCCTGTATGGGAAGTTACTGGACGACATGCTCAGTGAAAGTCCGCCACTGTACCTAAGTCATCAGCGTAGACGGCTGGCAAGAGGATGACTCAAGTTTGATTCCTGGTACTGCCAAGTTGGTTTTCTTGGTGGGAAGACTGGTACAGGGTGCACCAAACCTCTTGAGGCCAATTGAGGAGATACTTGGTCGAGTAGTGGCGACGTTAAAATCTAGAAAGTCTGCAAAACAGCCGGGTAAGCGGTGTGCTGACCACATGACACTCCATACCACAACCGCATGACGTTGCGAGGCAGAGGATGACACGGCGCCCGGTCGACATCCCTTGAGATTTTGTGGCCTGTTGAGGAGATAGTCAAATTTCTCAGAGAACATATGAGCTGGATTTCTTGAAGATCAGTTTATTGCACCAGACGTCTTACCAGGTCTTTGAATGGTGCATGGTATTTGAACTTGTCGGACAATACCTCGCTTGAACTTCTAGTGGACGATTCCTTGCAACTGTGCACTAGTGTGTGGTGTACAACGCACTATGTGGGCCAGGACAAATGGGTCTGAGCACTATGGGACTTTACTTCTGAGGTCATCAGTCCCCAGAACATAGAACTACTTAAACGTGACTAACCTAAGGACATCACACACATCCATGCCCGAGGCAGGATTCGAACCTGCGACCGTAGCAGTCGCGCGGTTCCAGACTGTAGCGCCTAGAACATCTCGGCCACTCCGGCCGGCCCAGGACAAATTTCACAGACAGCTTCAGGTGGTGAGTAATTGGAGATGATTGCCCAGTTCCTTGGCCGGTCAGGTCCCCTGATCTCATTCTTCTTGACTTTTTCCTCTGGGGTTACGTAGAGTCTCTTGTGTACTCTGCAGCAGCTGGAACAGAGGTGAGTTTAATGAGCGGATCTTTTACAGCGTTCGATATCATGATAGGAGAGCGCAGAGAGTCACAGAGAAGCTGATGGCCGTCACATTGAACATTTACTCCACAGTAGCGAAGCCCCAGATTTAGTGTACAGTATTTGATTTTACTCTACTTTCAATAAACGTTTTCCGAACTATAGTTTTCTGGTTTTCATTAAGTCTAACAAATGCGCAGAAAATGCAAAGTGCTGTAGAAACTTTATTTCACATTTCTTGATTTCGATTCCTTACATCAAATCATTCAGAAGGATGTAGGTTGCAGTTGGTACTGGGAGATGAAGAAGCTTGCACAGGATAGAGTAGCATGGAGAGCTGCATCAAACAAGTTCCTGGACTGACGACTACAACAACATCAAAACGTTCAAAAATTGATACTCTACAATCTCCCATTCTTTAAAAACGTCATTCTGTGACATATCCAGTCAAATGTTTCCCAGAAGTGAACGGCTTCTCACCCACTGTAAACATCTCGTCATGGGTTGCCGGTAGATTGATACGGCACCACTCCCTCCGACTGCGATTGAGGAACTCTGGCATAGAGTTCGACTCGATGACCAACTGGGTAACAGTCATTGTTGATGACAGGAGGTGACACCTCTGTGTAGAAAATATATCTCCCTGTCTACTTGTAAATCACCTAAAAATTGAATTTATTCTCCCTACTATACTGTACAGGCACAAACAGCAAAAGCTCGTCACTTGCTATTTTTCCTGAAGCTGCAGTTTTAATGACAAGCAGTAGATAAGCTACATGTCCAATTCTTGTGTAAATAGCACAGTCTCTATGCAGCGACATTTGTAAGTAAATTATGTTTTCCTCTGATACTTAATACCATGACATATCCAGTATATTTGTAAAAGTATCCAAGTCTACTACGTATTACTGTTGCTTCTGCTGCCTGTTAATTCCGAAGGCTGAGAGCTCTACTTGAGAGGAGGTGGGGTCTGCTTGCGTGGACGGGGTGTGGCCGTTATATCGGTCGTAACGAGAGCGCATCCGGCCTCACAGAGCGTCTGTTGTCTGCCGTCGCGTATCTCACGGGGAAGCACCGCCTTGCGCCGCTCTCAGGGCTGCCAACACGCCAGTGGAAAGAAAACAACCGCCACCGCTGCTGGCAGCTTCGCTTACACTAGGTGCCTCGCACCGAGCTGTACAAACACTGCTGGCATGAGTCCACTAATTTATTTTACCCATTACGGAATAATTCCTGCACTGGGGCGAGGTGACTGCCCGCGTTATGGGTTCGGCATACAGCCCAGCTGTGCTCACTGAGGGAGTTAACCCGATGGTCAGGACCAACACTTAGCGTATCTTAAGGTACGACAATGTCTCTTCTATTCTGAAAACGTCAACGCTCCCAGCAATCCTGACAGCAGTCAGTGCTTCGATTGTAGCAGTAGAGTATCATCTGGAAATACATGTTCATATGGCATTGTCTTGAGTATTTGTGACACACACTCATGTCACTCTCTCTTGTCAGAAATTAATTAACGAACAATGTTCCTGTACTGATTTTTTCGTAAGGGACACAATCAATAATGCACTTACATACAGCTTCGGTAGCAGTGTACTACTCCTAGGAAGAAGCCTTGTAAAGACATTTACATTTATAGCTGCAACCTGCAAATCGCTGTGGAGTGTATGGCTGAGAGCCCTCCCATCGTACCGCTTGTCAGGGCTTCTTCCCGATTCATTCGCATACAGAGCATGCGAAGAACGACAGCTAAAACCATAACCAAATCTTACCTTCGCAACTCCTACGAGAGTACTACGTAATGCATGGTAGCATGTTACTAGATTGCTCACTTAAAGCTGGTTGCTGTGATACTTTCCAAGGATCAAACAAAACCTGTGACCAATCGACCTGCCCAATTTCTTTACACTCAGAATCCCGTGTTAATCCTTTTTGCTATGAATCACACACACCAGAGCAATATTGTATGATGGGTCGCACGAGAGTTTTGTAAGCAATCTCTTTTCTAGACAGATTGCATTTTCCTAATGTACTACCTATGAACCAAAGCCTGACATCTGCGCAAGGATGTGATATAAACCACAGAAATATTAATAATTCAATATGAAAATAGGAAAGGAAACAAATTAACTGTCAGTAAGAAATCGTAGCAGGAAGCTGCGGAAGTTATGAACTTAACCTAATAATTTTCTGCTGTAACATCAGTAAGTCACGACAATGTTAACAAAACGTTAATGATGTTAATAGCTGGTCCCATATGCCTGATTTATTGTCCCTTATTACTGTGAAAGTTAATAGTATTATATAATCTCTCCTTTCGAAAGAATTATAAGGGGCAGTCAAATGAAAACGAGACAGATGGAAGGTAAGTAAGTAAACTGTTTATTATTTCAGAAGTAATCATGATTACAGTTAGCGCATTTATCCCACAGCGGGACAAGAATTTAGGTAAAATTTTTTGCAGTTGCCTGGGGAACCATGATTGTATCCGGGTGTGCAGCTCTTCATTCGAAGCAAATCAACGACCACAAACATCTTTCTTCAGAGCTCCAAAAATGTGGAAATCGCACGGGGAGGTATCAGAACTGTGCGGAGGATGTGTAAGGGCTTCCCAGCGAACCTCTGCAGCGTAATGGGAACAACCTTCGCAACATGTGGGTTGGCGTTAACCTGCGGGAGAATAATGCCGTTCGTCAACATTGCTGGATGTTCAACATTGATGGGTGTTTACGCCTGATGACGCGCTTCAGCTTTTGCAGTGTGTCTACGTCTCGCTGTGGGTTAATTGTGGCGCCGTGTTCGTCAGTGAGCAGTGGGTCTTCCAGTCAAAGAAAAAAAGTCGTAATGATTTTCCCGCCTGTTGTTTCTACTACGCTGTAGAAGTTTCCCTGGGAAACCGTTTCACATGCTCCATACAGTCCCGATCTCACCCAATGTTATCTCCATATTTTGGACCCTTACGGAAATACGTTCATGGCCATCGGTTCGCATCGAACGAAGAGGTGCACGGCTGAGTACAATCACGGTTCACCGCAAACATTTTTCCACGAATGCACTGACTTTTTTGTCTCACTCTGGGATAAACATATCAACAGCTATGGCCACTACTTTTGAAATAATACTTTATTCCATCTGTTTCATTTTCATCTGACTGCCTCTTATACGTCTTGGTACACGTTAAATCAATATTTGGGATTTTCTGGGAAACGTTTGTCGCGGGTTAAATTTAGTTGTAGGATATAAAAGGAAAGATGTTCCTGGAGTACATACTACTATCAGGCCATATTAAATTATTTCCAACAGAAGTGGGCCATGTATTGAAATCAGGAATAAACGATTGATCATGCTGATAATTTCTCAGTGCGATAGTGTAAAATTGCATCTCTTGGGTCAAAACTACACATTTCCTCGACGTGATGGCCTCTTTCATCTACGTCTGTATATATATACAGCTAGTCATCGTATAGTGCATGGCGAACGGTACTTTAGAGCGATGTTTTAGATTTTCTGCCATATTCCACTGAGGTAGTGTATGGCTTTGATGGCGCCCTAATTTCTCTTATCTTGTAAAACTTTTTTTTATATTGCCGCTACCACTCACAAACTTTGTCAACTACTGTATTAGCGACATGTTTAGAGGGTTGCACTTCATCTTCAGGCTATACTGCATTACAAAAAGCCGACCGTTGTGGACGAGCGTTTCTAGGCGCTTCACTCTGGAACCGCGCGACCGATACGGACGCAGGTTCGGACCCTACCTCGCTCATTTATGTGTGTTATGTCCTTGGGTTACTTAAGTTTAAGTAGTTCTAAGTTCTAGGAGACTGATGACCACAGATGCTAAGTCCCATATTGCTTAGAGCCATTTGAACCATTTTTTTTTTTTTTTTGCATTACAAAATCAACTTTACAATAAGGTGATACTGATGTTACATAGTCTTCTCGTAAATGCTGTGGTCATCCTGTGGAAAAAGAGAAAACTTAGAGGCGATCTCACTTTGGTAGCTGGACTGATGTTTGCACGAAAATGTTTTCTAACGATCACTAACTTTGTTCTTTTGGTGTGGCAGTCTCGTTGTGATGCGCTCTTGGTCACTTTTCACAAATTGTCACTAACATAGCAGTAACTTCGAAACACGATCGCAAACAGTTCTGTAGTGCAGTGGACAGGATGGCGGTCGAAACGCAGTTGGTTGCGATTTGACTATCGATTTCTCGATCTACGTGGTGTCAGACGTTTATATGTCTTCTGTACGTCTTGTTACAGACGTAGGTTGACGAAATGCATTACAAACTGAGCACCTGTTACAATATTATTGAACACATTGTAATGGTACTTTAATTACGTAATCATTACGGCACCTCACCTCAACCCCTCGATGCCAGCAATATTCTACTGTGTTTCTGTAAAGTAGTTAACATATTTCTGAGACAACATTCAGATTTGATTTCAATGTAGAGGTACTTTGATACATCGATATGTTTATATTGCAATGATATTATTCTTGTGTGAATTCTCTTTTTTGTCACTATGATCTTTGTCGTACTTGTAACTCTGATTTTTGGGCGCGTAAGCAGTTATTAGGGAGTCAAGTCTTGATCGTCATGTTGAAAAGACGCAAATTGTAGTCAGTTTATAAAATGTGAACTTTAACAGTGAGGAAGATATTGTCAAGCATGTTTTATATTGTGAAGTGATGTTTTGTGTGTTACCTGATATTGCAACAAAATTAATAAAAAAGAAGTGTAGCTTAAACTCGGAGTGCTGATTACTTTTTTACATCACCATTGTGCTAACTATCAAAAGATTAATCTTCAAGAATGGTTTATGAAACACATCTATAAAACTTTTGAATATCGCAGAGTAATACATACCTAGGGCTCTTGCATCCGAGCTTGGAATCATCACCACCTAGATTTTCGACGATTGAGCCAGCGTGGGAAACACAAAAAGATGAGTGCCTAGTTTATCTATTATTTCATGAAATGACTTTATTAACTGTGCTCTAATGTCACCTGCCACATAATATAACTTTGTTGTAGCACGAAAATGCAGTATTTAGCAGCGTGAGCAACACTACAATCATAATTAATTTTTGTCCTTTGTTGTGGTAGGGTTGTTAGAACATCATGATATAAACTATTTATTTTATATATTCTTAAGCTATTTTTGGGGCTAGAGTCAAACGACTGTCATGTTATGACAGAGCGACTGCGAAAAATACGTCACCTTTTTCTTAAGGATTTTCATTTAACTATCAATTATGTGCTAACTGCAGAACTGCAGAACAAGGCGTAATGTACAACCGCGATTTTATCAACTTCAGTCTATGCTCGCTACCAGGGTAAATCAGTGGACTTCAGTACACGTTAAAAAGAGGAATAAACACCAACGACCACTGAAACTGAAATTTTATATCGCTTTATCTTATGGTGAATGTCTAGCGGAACAGTGTGGTTGTACGCTGCAAGGTACGCTGATCGAACACGGCTCTCAAATCTAAGACTGCAAACATTACAAAAACATTTAGAGAACCTTGACTCACGAATACTAAAATATGCCAACGAGAAACAGCAACAACTGGTAACGGAAATGGAACTAACAGTTTAACAGTGCAAATATACAGTCTACAGGCCTCTACGAGGCAGCTCAACCGTGTGAGTGAGATCAGCCAAACGTCTCTGTGGTGAATATTACTTTCCAACGCATTTCATCCTTTCCACAGACTGCTCTGTCAACTGTTTCAGGGCAGTGACTTCCAGAATCTGTTACAGTTCTCCCAACGATTTCAATGAAAACCGTAAAGTGGTGTGGCGTTTCTGAACAAGATTTTGTTTCAGAATGAAGCATCGTTTACAGACCACGGCCAAATCAGTCTTAGCAACATGCGCTACTAGTTACTTAAAAATTCACGCTGACTGAGAGAAATGGATTAACAACAACCTTCGAGTGTCAAAAAGTGGTACGGACTCTACAAGAATCACATCATTGGCCCCTTTTTCATTGATGGGGCTCTAGATAACCACAAATCCGCATGTTACCAAACGACAGATATCCAAACCAATCCGCACAGATAATTACACATCTTAATAGAACATTCGTAAATGACTGGACGATCGTTCTGAAAACACAAAATCGAACTGGTTTCAAATGGTTTTGAGCACTACGAAACTTAACACTTGAGGTCATCAGTCCCCTAGAATTTAGAACTACTTAAACCTAACTAACCTAAGGACATCACACACATCCATGCCCGAGGCAGGATTCGAACCTGCGACCGTAGCAGTCGCGCGGTTCCAGACTGAAGCGCCTAGAACCGCTCGGCCACAGCGGCGGCACAAAACGAACTGCACGCTCACCAGACTTAACAGTTCTGGTCTTCTATCTGTCGAAGAAATGAAACAAAAGGTCTACAAGGAAACAACATTGACTAAAGAGAACATGAAATGCAGTATGGCACAACCCTGTACTGTCGTAAGTCCAGATTAAATTCCTGCCTGGAATTACTTTATAGCATTGTCTCAATGATCAAGGCAACATTTTAAGCACTTGATATGACAGTTACAATACAAAACGCACCACTTGTCCCTGAGTTACATGTTTGCTTAATTTGGTACAGTGTGGTAGCCTTTTTTTTTTTGTTGGGAGACAGTGGTTTGCGGCGCTGTTATCTTGTCACTATTCGATCAAGTTCTACATATGTTATATCGTTGCAGTCGTCTTCGAAGATTATTTCCAGTAACGCACAAAAATTATACGATGCCAGAAAAATGTCGGTGTTCCAGTTCGGCAGCTGGAAACGTTAATACGCTCTTGGGGAAAAAACAGCGCATCACGAAGGATTTGTCTGAATAGGGCGGTGCATAATTTCCAGACAAAAAAAAAAGATTCGTTTCAGAAAAATTCAAGAGAAACAATCACACGAATTGAGTAAGCCCATAGCGCGGTGGTCCACCTCTGGCCTTGCAGATGACAAACGGGTATTAATTGGACAAATATATTATACTAGAACTAACATGAGATTACATTTTCATGCAATTTGGATGTATAGATTCTGAGAAATCAGTACCCAGAATAACCACATCTGGCGATAGTAACGGCCTTGGTACGCCTGGGCATTGAGTCGAACAGAGCTTGGATGGCGTGTACAGGTACAGCTGCCCATGCAGCTTCAACACGACACCACAGTTCATCAAGAGTAGTGACTGGCGTATTGTGACGAGCCAGTTGCTCGGCCACCATTGACCAGACGTTTTCAATTGATGAGAGATCTGGAGAACGTGCTGGCCAGGGCAGCAGTCGAACATTTTCTGTGTCCGGAAAGGCCCGTACAGGACCTGCGACATGCGGTTGTGCATTATCCTGCTAAGATGTAGGATGGAATGAAGGGTAGAGCCAAGGGGAGTAACACATCTGACATGTAACGTCCACTGTTCGAAGTGCCGTCAATGTGAACAAGAGGTGATCGAGACGCGTAACCAATGGGACCCCATACCATCACGTCGGGTGATACGCCAGTATGGCGATGACGAATACCCTCTTCCAATGTCCGTTCACCGCGATGTCCGTAAACACGGATGCGACCATCATGATGCTGTAAATAGAACCTGGATTCATCCAAAAAAATGACGTTTTGCCATTCGTGCACCCAGGTTCGTCGTCGGATACACCATCGCACGCGCTCCTCTC
The DNA here is from genome assembly GCF_023897955.1 of Schistocerca gregaria. NCBI lineage: Eukaryota > Metazoa > Arthropoda > Insecta > Orthoptera > Acrididae > Schistocerca > Schistocerca gregaria. The sequence goes on from NC_064924.1 coordinate 48,444,011, forward strand.
TGTCATGCAGCGTCAAGAGTAACCGCAGCCATTTTCTCCGAGCTGAAAGTCCATGCTGCTGAAAACGGCGTAGAACTGTTCGTGCAGGTGATTGTTGTTTTGCAAACGCCTCCATCTGTTGATTCGGGGATCGAGACGTGGCTGCATGATTCGTTACAGCCATGAGGATAAGATCAGTGTCATCTAGACTGCTAGTGATACGAGGCCGTTGGGATCCAGCACGGCGTTTCGTATTACCCTCCTGAAGCCACCGATTCCATATTCTGCTAACAGTCATTGGATCTCGACCAACGCGAGCAGCAATGGCGCGATACGATAAACCGCAATCGCGATGGGCTACAATCCGACCTTCATCAAAATCGGAAACGTGATGGTACGCATTTCTCCTCCTTACACGAGGCATCACAACAACTTTTCACCGGCCGGTGTGGCCGATCGGTTCTAGGCGCTACAGTCTGGAACCGTGCGACCGATACGGTCGCTGGTTCGAATCCTGCCTTGGGCATGGATGTATGTGATATCCTTAGGTTACTCATCACTGGAGATAATTATACTCCAGTCAGTGAAATTCCAGGCCGAATGCGCTCTACGCGGCTGCAAGTGGGCTTGGTGTACAGGGGTCAATAGTAGTCCTTGCAATGGAACCCGTGAACTAAGCCCTTTTTAATGGCCCCTGTGGTCACTGAAGCACCGGTTCGATGATTATTATGAATCCGGGGTTCTAAGTGTCTCAGTGACGACTGCTCTATGATCTCACTACGTCGGCCAGTTCCTCCTTGACGTTGCGTTCTGCGATAGTTCACCCATTTGTGCTGATACCGTCCAACAGTGGCATCGCTCCTATTCAAATGTCGACGGATTCACCGATTACTCCAAACGGCGCCCTTGAACCCAACTAGACGTTCTTTCTCAAATTTTGACATCTGCGTATCTTGTTACTGTCCAACTGAATACTCGGAATGGAACTGGCAGACACATGAGACCCTGATATCGCATGTCCCCTTTTTGTTGTTGTTGCTAGCTGTGTGGTGAAATTGCGCTGCAGCGTCACACATTCATCCATCGGCCGCCAAAATGTAATATTTTGCGTTTTCCGTCGATGCCAGTACGAATATCAGCTCGTTACCAATTTGAATAGTTCCTTCGTGATGCATCTATTTTTTTTATCTTAGTGTGTACGTTCCACCACTGTTAACAAGGTCTCATGAGAGGATACCCCAGAATATTACATTACATTGGTTAAGGGATAATGATTTTAGAATTAAAATATTTACCTTACAAATTTTAACGGAAATTCAAAGCTAGTTACAGTTTATAATGTTTCTCATTTCTTGACAACTATACCGCTTCCACTCATGTGGTAACAGTTTGAAAGTCGCAGAGTTTCCGTTCTTTTTCATGTTATGAACATTTTCAAGTCGAAATTTCAGTGAATTATTTGCTTATGGTGCAGTTGACACTATAGATCCAGTGTAATTGGCATCAGTTAAACTATGAATGCAACTTCACGCCTTGGTATTGACATCTGGTGTGTCAGGTTTTGTAACTGGTGGCAACATTCTATATTTTATGTACCCTTTTTCCTCTGTAAGATGGCAAGAACTATACCCCTTACATGAAATTAAAGATCACATAACTCACATTGAGCGATCAGTAGGGCTGAACAAAAATGACTGACAACGCGTAATGCATCTTGTAGAGGGTATGGTATGGACGTATTGGAATAATTAATGTCGGGTGATGGTTTTAAAGGAATTCACACGACATGAAACTTGGTGAAAATGGTATAGGGGTAGCGTCTTTGATTCATAATCAAAACGTCTTCGGTCCCGGGTTCGATCCCCGTCACGGCCTAAATTTTGATAAATAATCAGCATTGGCGGCCGAAGACTTCCGGCATAAGAAGTCAGCCTCATTCTGCCAACGGCCTTGTCAAAGAGGGCGGAGGAGCGGATAGAGGTTCAGGGAACTCTCTTGTCCTAGGGGTGGGAAATTGCCCCTAAAGGCGGAAGAATCAGCAATGATCAACGACATGAGGATGCAGAAGGCAATGGAAATCACTGCATTAAAGACACGTAACGTGTATCCACAGGACATGTGGCCTGTAGTTGAAGAAGTGTCATGATGATCTCTCCATTGACAAAAGATTCCGGAATAGTCCCCCATTCGGATCTCCGGGAGGGGACTGCCAAGGGGGAGGTTACCATGAGAAAAAGATTGAATAATCAACGAAAGGATAATGTTGTACGAGTCGGGGCGTGGAATGTCACAAGCTTGAACGTGATAGGGAAACTAGAAAATCTGAAAAGGGAAATGCAAAGGCACAATCTAGATATAGTAGGGGTCAGTGAAGTGAATTGGAAGGAAGACAAGGATTTCTGGTCAGATGAGTATCGGGCAATATCAACAGAAGCAGAAAATGGAATAACAGGTGTAGGATTCGTTATGAATAGGAAGGTAGGGCAGAGGGTGTGTTACTGTCAACAGTTCAGTGACCGGGTTGTTCAAATCAGAATCGACAGCAGACCAACACCGACAACGATAGTTCAGGTATACATGCCGACGTCGCAAGCTGAAGATGAACAGATAGAGAAAGTGTATGAGGATATTGAAAGGGTAATGCCCTAGTATGTAAAGGGGGACGAAAATCTAATAGTCATGGGCCACTGGAATGTAGTTGTAGGGAAAGGAGTAGAAGAAAAGGTTACAGGAGAATATAGGCTTGGGACAAGGAATGAAAGAGGAGAAAGACTAATTGAGTTTCAGCTAGTAATAGCGAATACCCTGTTCAAGAATCACAAGAGGAGGAGGTATACTTGGAAAAGGCCGGGAGATACAGGAAGATTTCAATTAGATTACATTATGGTCAGACAGAGATTCCGAAATCAGATACTGGATTGTAAGGCGTACCCAGGAGCATAGACCAGAATATAGTAGTGATGGAGAGTAGGCTGAAGTTCAAGACATTAGTCAGGAAGAATCAATACGCAAAGAAGTGGGATACGGAAGTTCTAAGGAATGACGAGATACGTTTGAAGTTCTCTAACTCTATAGATACAGCAATAAGGAATAGCGCAGTAGGCAACACAGTTGAAAAGGAATGGACATCTTGAAAAAGGGCCATCACAGAAGTTGGGAAGGAAAACATAGGTACAAAGAAGGTAGGTGCGAAGAAACCATGGGTAACAGAAGAAATACTTAAGTTGATTGATGAAAGGAGGAAGTACAAACATGTTCCGGGAAAATCAGGAATACAGAAATACAAGTCGCCGAGGAATGAAATAAATAGGAAGTGCAGGGAAGCTAAGACGAAATGGCTGCAGGAAAAATGTGAAGACATCGAAAAAGATAATAAGAGTGCAACGGGAATTCCACTGTTAAATGCAGAGGAGAGAGCAGATAGGTGGAAAGAATACATTGAAAGCCTCTATGAGGGTGAAGATTTGTCTGATTTGATCGAAGAAGAAACAGGAGTCGATTTAGAAGAGATTGGGGATCCAGTATTAGAATCGGAATTTAAAAGAGCTTTGGAGGACTTACGGTCAAATAAGGCAGAAGGGATAGATAACATTGCACCAAAATTTCTAAAATCATTAGAGGAAGTGGCAACAAAACGACTATCCACGTTGGTGTGTAGAATATACACTCCTGGAAATTGAAATAAGAACACCATGAATACAATCTCCCAGGAAGGGGAAACTTTATTGACACATTCCTGGGGTCCGATACATCACATGATCACACTGACAGAACCACAGGCACATAGACACAGGCAACAGAGCATGCACAATGCATGCAAAGTTTCCACGAGGGTTTCGTGTGCCGTGTATTGTAGAATTCTTCTCGCACTTCGCATTACGCCTGGGTCAGTCGATAGGAATTACTTTTGAGTTATCGAGCTTTACTACACGCAAACGCAATTTATTACCACTGCCTGTTAGGAGAGTCATGTAATGTGATGATTGAAGGTCGTGAGTTAAAATAAATCTTTGATAATCGACTGCATCTTTTTTCAATCAAGTAGTTGAAATCCCAAGTAACTTTCTTAATTAATTTTATGTTCAGCACATGCATCTAGTGTTCAATAGCTGAATATAACATCAATGTGCACCCCTTTTTAATTGAAAGGGATCAGTTCTGAATCAATCAATGTCAACACTGCCGCCGAAGTTCAATCAGGAGTCACAGGGCCTTATTACTTTCTCTGCGTTATCCGACTTTGCAGCAGTTTTGCACTCTCCGTTGATCTGTTAGTCAATTACCTGGGGTGAACACACACCAAAACCAGATAAGTGACGGGTGGGGTGTTACACCTCATTCTGTTTGTGCCGGCCGCGGTGGTCTCGCGGTTCTAGGCGCGCAGTCCGGAACCGTGCGACTGCTACGGTCGCAGGTTCGAATCCTGCCTCGGGCATGAATGTGTGTGATGTCCTTAGGTTAGTTAGGTTTAAGTAGTTCTAAGTTCTAGGGGACTGATGACCACAGCAGTTGAGTCCCATAGTGCTCAGAGCCATTTGAACCATCTGAACCATCCTGTTTGTATTTTGGTTGGCCTGTGCTACCTCACTCATCCCATACTTTATTAATATATTGCTTGCAGATGTCTTGTCCGACTCTTTTCATTAATGTTTTAGAAAAAATACAATGAAGTAATTTCTGTCATAGATAATTTGCATGAGTTCAGCGTTCCGCGCGAGTACATCATTTGATCTGAACAGGGAGAAATGGCTGGAAAACCAGCCATTTTGAGCTGGAGGGAGTGTTTACTTTTGCTGATAAGTAGTGAAGGAATAAAGGAACAGTGACTACTGATGTATCATCACCTTACTAAAACTGTACAGTCGAATAACGAACACGAAACCTTTCGATAAAAATGTTCCTGCCCACATTACCACCTTCTACAGTTGTAACAAATGTTTTGTCTGAACCGGATAGTGCTTATTATGTACCGTTGACGCGAAACAATACGAAGTCGTACACATTAGTTTGTTGGATTCTAGCACAAGACGTGACCGACGTGATCGTCTCCGTTGTCATCCTCGCATTTAGCAACGAGTACTTTGCACTAGATATAATTCGGATCGCGGGAGACGTGCTTAATGGTCACATTACACTGTGGTAAGATGACTGGACTGCCCCGCATCTCAGATAATATCAGCGTAAATTTTTCTGAGTGACAGATGCTGACTACTAATCAAGAAGAAAGAAAAGAAGATCAATTATGGTAAAGGGGCATAGACAATGAGACTCGCGTTACCATGGGGAAGGCCTGTTAGTCTGTAACCACAACACTAAACTGCTGAGTGGCGTGATGTTAAACAATTTTGTTTTTCATATTCAGGCAGCTTTACTGCTGGATTTAGGACTACGTAGCAGCTAGAACTGAACATTAATGGGGTAAAACCGTCAGCTGTAAAAGTGGCTTTGGGTTGTACGTGAAGTGATTGCTATAACGCCACTACTGTTCACGTTGTATATGACTTATTTGGTGGATAACATTGGAAGATCATTGTGACTATTAATGGTACCGTTGACGCAAGACAGATATTCGACGGAAAGCGAGATAAGAGAATTCCTGCACAGGATCGACGCTTGGTACAGGGAGTGGCAGCTCATTCTCAACGTAAGTACATTAAGTTTGCAATTCATACCGATGGTGAAAATGTAGTCTTAAAGTTATATAATCACTTCTCTGCTTCAGCCAAAAGAGGGGAAGAAATGAACTCGTTCTTTGAGTTTGCGAATTTTCAGAGGACTGAAATTTTGAGGCATGTGTCAATTAGGTGTCTCTTATTGACATCAGCCATTTCTAGACTGCCTCGACATTAGTAGTCAACGGCCATGCCACAGTGGTAGCACCAGTTCCTGTCAGATCATCGTAGTTAAGCGCTGGCGGGCTTGGCTAGCACGTGGATGGTTGACCATCCGGTCTACAGAGCACTGTTGGCAAGCGGGGTGCACTCACACCTGGTGAGGCCAACTGAGGAGCTACTTGATTGAGAAGTAGCGGCTCCGGTGTCGGAAACTGAGATACGCTCGGGAGGGCGGTTTGCTAGACATATGCCCCTCCATATCCGCAACAGTGACGCCTTTCGACTGAGGGTGACATGGCGACCGATCGGTACCTTTGGCCTTCATGGTTTGTTTGGGAGGAGTTTAGTTTTGGTTTCAGCGTTAGTAAGCAATGAAGAGTTACTGCCATACATTTCCTGAGTGTCTAAAATTACGTCGGCCGCGGTGGTCGAGCGCTTCTAGGCGCTTCAGTCCGGAACCGCGCGACTGCTATGGTCGCAGGTTCAAATCCTGCCTCGGACATGGATGTGTGTGATGTTCTTTAGGTTAGTTAGGTGTAAGTAGTTCTAAGTTCTAGAGAACTGATGACCTAAGATGTTAGTCCCATAGTGCTCAGAGCCATTTTTTCCAAAATTACTTTTCATGAAGACCCAGAGGAAGGACTGTTACCTAATGCCTACATCTGTTTCTTCAGTAGTACTGGGAAGCAGCGACAAATTGCAGCTAAAACACTGCAAAGGTCTGACTTAAGTGTGCTAGAGATGTATAAACAAATGAGACGTCTCATTTGTGAAACACAACAGAGCAGAAAGACAGTATTTTTGGTAGCTATGCATAAGGAATTCCTTAATGGATTGTCTGTGGTATTAAAGAGAAATCGGCCTGGTACGACTAGTACTTGCGCCTGAGGATTCCGTCCAAACTTGATTAGGTGTGTAGACAGCTTATCCATCCCAGCAGTCGAGAATCTCGAAGATTTTTTCCTTTTACCAACATTGATACAGACAAGATCTCGGTTCAGGGAATCACAAGACTTTGAAGAATGTTTTAAGTTTAAGGCTGAAGTCGGCAACAAATGTCAAAGGAAATACTTTTCTCGTCGGATACAATTACAAGTTAACAATTTTTCGATTTTTTTCTTTACTTGTACCGTGAAACCCTGGTTCTTGCCAAATTTTATTACTGTACGTCAATGGAAAATACCTTATAGTTTTTGATGAGAGAGCTTGCGAATATCAAAATATGCGACGTAAATGGTCGCATTTTCTGACGGTAGTGACTTAGAATCTTAACGTTTTTACTCCACGAAGGGGCGTAGTCGTTAGTTTGTGACATAAATTTTAACTTAATACGTCTTAATATGAAATGGCAACAAATTTCTTTTCGTGTGATATAATTACATACACACAGTTTCAGAATATTTTTTTTCCATTACTTGTCTTGGGAAACTTGCCTATTGCCACCCGGCGGGTTAGTGTCGAGGTCCGGTGAGCCGGCCAGCCTGTGGATGCTCTTTAAGGCAGTTCCATCTGCCTCGGCGAATGCGGGCTGGTTCCCCTTATTCCGCCTCACACTATGTCGGCTACTGCTGTGCAAACACTGTTTCCACGTACGCGTACACCGTAATTACCCGTACCATGCAAACATTGAGGTTACACTCGTCTGGTATGAGACGTTTCCGGGGGGTGGTGGTGGTGGGTGGGTGGGGGGGGGGGGGGGATTGGGGGCTGAACCGCACAATAACCCCAGGTTCGGTGTGGGGCGGTGGTGGGGTGGGTGTTGTGGCCTGTTGTGGGGTTGTGAACCACTGAGGGCTACGGCAGCACGAAGCCTCTCCGTCGTTTCTAGGTCCCCGGTTTAATACACACTATACACACCCCATAGGCTTTGATGATTGAGATCACGAGTATCAAAACGCGTGACATAATCGCCGTATATTTCGTTGGCGTTAACTTAGGAACTTCAATTTTTTACACCACCAGGGAACCGTAGACTATAGTATGTGACATAAATTTAAACTTGATACGTTTACCCGTTCCCTAGAAAAACTGTTTTTAACAGTCGGACAGGCAGTTAGACGAATAACAAAGCGATTCTATAAGGTTCCGTTTTCACCGAAAGTACGGAACCCAAAAAAAGGTTACCGAACTCCTTAACAGCTTTTACAGCAATATTCGTCATTGTCTGTAAAAATATGTGGTATAATGGACAACGGCCACTATACATCTCACGGAGCATTTTCTCTACATGAAGAGATTGATTCCAAACATCTTGAAAAGGGTGTATAATATTTTTCCACATAAGTGAAAATTTATGCATAGATGCTCCATACGAGTAGTTAAGCAGTCATCGAGATTAGTTTAGTAGCAGTTTTATTTTATGTTTTATTTTACTAGGTCTGGTAACCCTAATGACTGCTATTACTTCCTTCGCATAAAGGAAAGTTATTTTCACAGTGTTCCATTGACAAGACCGTAGAAGATCTCCCTCTCCGACTACTCTGTCTCCAATCCATATGGACGTCTACCGTATTGATTAACGCCACCTGCTTTGTCCTCGATCGTTTGTAAAAGACGAAATAAAAGGATCTGTCAGTGCAGACGAAAAGCGAAAGGCCAATTCCTCAATCAAAATGGTCGGAAATCCGATTTTTATTGCATTTTTTGAAAGGTATATGTGTCAAGAATGTTGGGACGCAAATGTTTTTTAATCCTTTCGTTGCAAAATTTTCTTCAGCCCATTGTCCGAAGCAGTGCGACGGCCGCCGTGGGAAGCCCTCAGCCGGAGATGGCCTGCTCAGTTGGAAAACTTATCGTGCCGAGACACAGGTTCACAAAAATGATTTATATTGCAGTATGCATGCAAACATATTCGCCGAGAAAGCTGGCAAACAACATGTGTAGGCTACCGAACGCAACATACCCAGCTCAGAGAGATCGGCTCTTCTTACCAGGACAAACACGGGAATTGCTCTGCAGGAACAATTCGAGTTAGAGGGTGGGTTTCTATAAGATCCTTGAATTGCTGACTAAACGTAAGTAACGAAAACACTTGTTTGTTCAAATTTTGGTCACAATTGGTAAAAACACAATTTTTGGTCCACCGTATTGGATTAGTCATTTTCATTTTTGAAAATCTTACTCCAGATTTGTGTTCAGCGACATCAAAAATGTATAATAACTTGTAGTTTTTATGCAATTTGACCTAATAATACTTGAAAAAGTTTTCCCTAAACCTCTATAGATTTTTCTCGGCAAACGGTTTTGCAAAACTTAGTTCCCCATGTTGTTAGAGCACCTGTAACTTGTATGTGTGATAGATTATTAGAACGATGGTAACATCGACAATTCAGTATATATTTAACAACATATTACGATATAATAAGTGTCATACTCATCGGAACTTCTGGGACTCTCACAATCAAAAGGCTGTATTTTGACGATGACATGTACTCACGTCAGATAGTTTTATATTCTGACAGAATGTAACTTTGCAGTGTTACATGAATATGGCCATGAGGCCTAAATTGCAATAGTGACAACAAATATTTTATACAGTCAACTGCGACTATGATGTCTTTTAAGGGAAAAAAATGATGTTATTCATTTTTTATTTCAGATAACTCCTGAGGGACTACATTGCTCGCAGTGTGCGTACTTCAAACTTGCAGACCCTTGATCAAAGCATAATTACGGGTGCCACTTTTTAAAATGGAAAATCTGAATAAAAGTTCAAAGTATGATGAATAATAATTCCCAAACAGATCGTTTGTATGTCTCTGCCATTGTCTCAAAAGAATCTGCAAACTATTTTTTGCCCATCTGAATGAGACCCCGTCCTCGAGCGCTAGCACAGGTCCCCGGCCGCGAGCAGGTGGCGGCTTTCCCAGGGCGGTGCGGCGGCCGGCCGGTGGGAGCTACCTGCGGCTGGCTTCTTACTGACGCGGCCGCAGTACGTGACCCGCCGGCCGGCAAACAAACAAACCGGAAGGCGGCCGGCCGCGCCGGCTTTGCGCAACGCTCGCCGCCCCAGCCGGTGTGCAGGAGGGCTGCGCTGTCGCCACGGGGCACGGCGCACGCAAGGGATTTGTGGCTACAATACGCCATGTTTGCTGCAGCACAAATTCTATAATATGGAAATAGATTTTCGGAAACCGATTTAAATTTAAACTGCACAAAGTTCGATATAGTCTGTCGGTAAACTGAAGAGCGAGCGAGCGATCCCCACTCTGCCAACCCAGCTACGTCAGGAATCGTTAGCGCCAGGATTTCACCCGGAAAAAGTCCCGCCCACCCATCCCCCGTTTTCCCGGTCTTTCTTCGGCGCCTGGGCATCGTTTCAGTTGACCCACGTGGTTTACCGCGTTCGGCTGCACTTGCAGTGAATGTTAAATTAATATCTTGCTAGGCCTTAAATTTTGCCAGGTAGTTAAAAGACACGTTACAAAAAAAAAAGTGCACAATTGGCCTCAGCTGTGCCAGGTACTTCCACAGCAAACATAAGAGAAAACAATTTAGCACTGAATTCTTTAAATACAAGAACTCAGTATTGAGATGAATAGCCTATGAAGAAACATACTTCCGTGTGAGAAAAAGTATCCAAAGCTACAACAGGAAAGACCTACCGTCAAAGAGTAATTAGCTTGGACAAAGAAGAACCACAGTATACTTGACACTTGAGTTTCATAACTCAGACAGTATATGTGAAACGCCGGCTGGAGTGGCCGTGCGGTTCTAGTCGCTTCAGTCTGGAACCGCGCTCCCGCTACGGTCGCAGGTTCGAATCCTGCGTCGGGCATGGATGTGTGTGATGTCCTTAGGTTAGTTAGGTTTAAGCAGTTCTATGTTCTAGGCGACTGATGACCTTAGAAGTTAAGTTGCACAGTGCTCAGAGCCATTTAAACCATATGTGAAACAAGCACCTTTGTTCACCATACTTCCAGAGCGCATCAAAATTACTTTGGTCTTGCTAGATCGATCCAAGCTGTTTTTGTGTGCTATTCACTGAATAGTTTTGCTGAACAGTTTTAGGGGTGAAAGAACAACTAGCACAGCAGGAAGGACGTTTTATAGCCGTGAAACACCGCAGCATTTATTTCATCCATAACTGCTCTGTGACAAAGATACATATCACATTATTATTTTTTAAAAATGGTTTCAATAACATATACGAAATTAATAAATATTTTGGTTGAAAACAGACAAGACAAAGACTAACGACACATTATTTTCCTGAGACGCTTGCAACAGCATATAGGTCACTAATCACACAGAAACAGCCATAATTCTTTGTAACGTCGTTTGTAATACGCAGGTACGACACTGGAAGAATTTACAAGTTAAAATTCACCCATTACCCATGCAAATACTAACGAAACATATCATACAAGCAAATATCTTACTGCCTGCATTAGGCATTTCTACTTTATGAGATTCTTATATTCTTTAATTTTCGTGAGCTACTATGAGGGCATACATAAAGAAAGCAACTTTCACTTATTTCTATATAACGTTCATTTTAGACAACAGAGTTATTGGACTCCATCCGTGGCTTTACTACCGACATAACAGATTCAAGACCATTGTTTTCGGATTGTATGTTTGTTCTTCTGTTTCCCTCAAATAAACGTATTATAATAAGTAAATTAGTTAATGAAAATTTGTCCTTACGGCTATTTTTTGTTTTCTATTGCTGGCGATGCTTTCAGTCCTCTATAAATATTTTTATTTCTTTAATAGTGCAGATTCATATTACATTACTATCCAGAAAATCTTAAATTTCTTATCGTTACTGAATTTCATCACAGTGTAACATGTGCTGAACTGTGACGATATCAGCCGGCCGGGGTAGCCGAGCGGTTCTAGGTGCTTCAGTCTGGAACCGCTATCCTTCTTCTTAACAATGGGAGAATGTGTCTTGGAGGTAAGTTAATGTTAACTTCACAGTGCAACTCAGTTTTAATTAAGTTAGTGAACTTGTGCTTCGATGTGGTGGTAATCTGCGGGCGATGCTTTCAGTTCTCTATAAATATTTTTATTTCTTTAATAATGCAGATTCATATTACATTACTATCCACAAAAACTTAAATTTCTTATCGTTACTGAATTTCATTACAGTGTAACATGTGCTGAACTGTGATGAAAACAGCCGGCCGGTGTAGCCGAGCGGTTCTAGGCGCTTCAGTCTGGAACCGCGCGACCTCAACGGTCGCAGGTTCGAATCCTGCCTCGGGCATGGATGTGTGTGATGCCCTTAGCTTAGTTAGGTTTAAGTAGTTCTAAGTTCTAGGGGACTAATGACTTCAGACGTTAAGACCCATAGTGCTCAGAGCCATTTGGACCATTTGTGACGATAACAACTTTGTTGTAGCTTCGAGATTGCGGAACTGGCGGCTGTTTAGGGGAGGGTCTTACACTATGGATAGGCGTGGAGGGGGGTGAATGGGAGGGACTTGTTCCGGGTGAAATCCTAGCGCTAAGGGCACGTAGGTAGCTACGTCACAAGGTGCTTCTACAGGCTGTTTCACAACCCAGTACCGGTCCTGCCGCGGCGTGCACTATAAACCTGTGGCGACGCCGTGTACAGATACGTCTCGTCTGCGTTTATTTTTAGACAAATGCATTAAGACCATAAGGAATTCAAAAAACGATAGCTTCTTTCGAAATACAACAACAGAGTAAATAATATTAACATAAGAACGGGAGTCAGGATTCTACTACAAACATAGTACCGAATGCCTGTTCATGTGAATATGGTATATGTTCCTCTACTGCTATTCGGAAAACGAACCGCACATAATTCAATCAATCTGTAGAATTTAAGGCTTCTTCTTACTTTGTGTTTCTACTGAAAGGTAGAAGTTTTCTTCGAAGGACTGTATTGAAACTTAACAATTCTTGCAACATGTAGAGTGTTTAAAAAGTAAGCAGAAATTTATAATTTTGTTTGTTAGTCCGATATGCACTACTTTTTTGTCACTGTCTTCGTGAACATGTCTCTAAAGTATGTGTACAATGTTATGCATATTGGCTATTTACTCTGTTGTCAGTTGTCAAAAAGATTACATGTGTTTTGGTAGCATGAACAATTATTTGTTTTGTATAAAAATAGATTAGAGAATCTGTATCAAATTTTGTTGTAAGAACGGAATAAAGTGTATGAAATTTTTAGAAACGTTGAATATTGCTTATCGTGAACTCATTATGAGTAAACCAAGGGCATACAAGTGGTATAAACATTTCAAAGTGGGTCTTAAAGGGCAGCAGTTTTACAACTATGGATGAGATTAAAAATGTGCAGTTAGTAGACCTATAAACTGCGCCGAAGAAACAGTTCCTAAAGTGTTTCGGGAATTGGAAAAAGCACTGGCATAAGTGTGTAGTATGTAATGGGGAATATATTGTAGAGTATAACGTTGCTGTAGACTAACAAATAAAGTTCTTACCAAAAAATAAAAGTTAATATGTAAGCGCACTTCGTATGTCAAGCTTTCTGCTTGAAGTCCAGAATCGGGGTATGTGTTTCGAAGGAAATTTCAGCAGTGTTTACAATAGCAATTGCACACATGTTTTAAGCAATATCTCTTAGAATCCGGCGAACAGTGACCGAGACAAAGATTTAGTGTTCCATCAGCATAAAAGGTTTTACGTGATTTTGAAACTGTCTATAACGATGGGTTTCCTCACTAAATGGTTCAAATGGCTCTGAGCACTATGGGACTCAACTGCTGTGGTCATTAGTCCCCTAGAACTTAGAACTACTTAAACCTAACTAACCTAAGGACATCACACACATCCATGCCCGAGGCAGGATTCGAACCTGCGACCGTAGCAGTCGCACGGTTCCGGACTGCGCGCCTAGAACCGCGAGACCACCGCGGCCGGCCCCTCACTAAATTATTGATTTCTTTCGTGGCGATTCCAAAAAAACCATGCGGCTTATTTCCGCGTTTCTTCCTTATGCGTCCTATTGGGCGAGTCTGGCGTTTGCCTAAATTGCAGCCGTTTGGTTAGGAGTAGTAATATTACCCAACAGTTCTCTTTGCGTCGCCTCTTTAACACACGCTGTACTAACATTAGAGACGATCGAACGCTTGTTACTCCGCAAATACCTCCTCTTCTTCGTATTCTGCACATTTTTTTTACAATGCTTGACGATTATCCATTACTTACGGATATCGAAGTATGTCAGAAAGTATACAAAGTTAACTCACACTGGCAACTAATATCCCCCGAACAGAAGCGACGTATATCATTGCACTCCGATCTACACTGCTACACAGGTAACGGGCAACAGATTTTGGGTGCCCCTGTAGACCGGTGGCAGCGTTCTTCCGGCAAAGGCCACTTCCCCCACCAAAAGCACTGCTCGCTCTTCAGTTGACAGACAGACTATACAGTTCCCCACAGTCGTTTAATGAACAAAGTAAGAGCATATGGACTATCAGACCAATTGTGTGATTGGATTGAAGAGTTCCTAGTTAACAGAACGCAGCATGTCATTCTCAATGGAAATAAGTCTTCCAAAATAAGAGCGATTTCAGGTGTGCCGCAGGGGAGTGTCGTAGGACCGTTGCTATTCACAATATACATAAATGACCAGTGGATGACATCGGAAGTCCAGTGAGGCTTTTTGCGGATGATGCTGTAGTACATTGAGAGGTTGTAACAATGGAAAATTGTGCTGGAATGCAGGAGTATCTGTAACGAATTGACGCATGGTGCAGGGAATGGCTATTGAATCTCAATGTAGGCAAGTGTAATGTGCTGCGAAAGAAAGATCCCTCATCATTTAGCTACAGTATAGCAGAAAAGTTCGGAGTAGGTATTAAAATCCATGGAGAAAAAATAAAAAATTGGGGGTTCGTCGATGACATTGTAATTCTGTCAGACAGCAAAGGACCTGGAAGAGCAGTTGAACGGAATGGACAATGTCTTGAAAGGAGGGTATAAGATGAACATCAAAATCAAAACGAGGATAATGGAATGTAGTCGAATTACGTCGGGTGATGCTGACGGAATTAGATTAGGAAATGAGACACTTTAAGTGGTAAAGGAGTTTTGCTATTTGGGGAGCAAAATAACTGATATGATGGTCGAAGTAGAGAGGATATAAAATGTAGACTGGCAATGGCAAGAAAAGCGTTTCTGAAGAAGAAAAATTTGCTAACATCGAGTATAGATTTAAATGTCAGGAAGTAGTTTCTGAAAGCATTTGTATGGAGTGTATCCATTTATGGAATTGAAACGTGGACGATAAATATCTTAGACAAGAAGAGAGTAGAAGCTTTCGAAATGTGGTGCTACAGAAGGAATCTGAAGATTAGATAGGTAGATCACATAATTAATGAGGAGGTATTGAATAGAATTGAGGAGAAGAGGAGCTTGTGGCACAACTTGACTAGAAGAAGTGATCGGTTGGTAGGAAATGTTCTGAGGCATCAAGGGATCACCAATTTAATACTGGAGGGTAGCGTGGAGGATAAAAACCGTAGAGGAAGACTAGGAGATGAATATACTAAGCAGATTCAGAAGGATGGAGGCTGCAGTAGGTACTGGGAGATGAAGAAGCTTGCACATGATAGAGTATCATGGAGAGCTGTAACAAACAAGTCTCAGGACTGAAGACCACAACAACAATAACAACAACATAGCAGGTCAGCAACTGGAAGCAGTTAACTCCATAAATCATCTGGGAGTAGGAATTAGGAGTGATTTAAAATGGATTTATCACATAAAGTTGATTGTCGGTAAAACAGATGCCAGACAGATTCATTGGAAGAATCCTAAGGAAATGCAGTCCGAAAACAAAGGAAGTAGGTTACAGTACGCTTGTTCGCAAACTGCTTGAATATTGCTCACCAGTGTGGGATCCGTACCAGATTGGGTTGATAGAAGAGACACAAAAGATCCAACGGAGAGCAGCGCGCTTCGTTACAGGATCATTTAGTAATCGCGAAAACGTTACGGAGATGACAGATAAACTCCAGTGGAAGACTTTGCATGTGAGACGCTCAGTAACACGGTACGGACTTTTGTTGAAGTCTCGAGAACATACGGAGAAGTCAAGCAGTATATTGCTCCCTCCTATGTATATCTCGCGAAGAGACCATGAGGATAAAATCGGAGAGATTAGAGCCCACACAGAGACATACCGACAATCTTTCTTTCCACGAACAATACGAGACTGCAATAGAAGGAAGAACTCATAGAGGTACTCAAAGTACCCTCCACCACACACCGTCAGGTCGCTTGCGGAGTATGGATGTAGATGTAGAAGAGGAGCCACTTAAAAACAATCAGGGATGACTTAAGAGGTAGATGTAGCAATACGTGAGAAAAGAACAGGTTTGCTGATATACAGGGTGTTTCCGTAAGAGCGTGTAAAAGTGTAACAGGACTTACAGAATGCTCCACTGAACAATTTGAGGTAGGGAAACCTGGGGTCAGAGAAGCCACTTAAGGAGATATGGAAGTAAGCTTGTTTGTAGGATGGTTGGTTGGCTGGTTTTATTCGAGGGAGGGGGCCAAACAGCGAGGTCATCGGTCCCATCGGATTGCGGAAGGATGGGGATGGATGTCGGCAGTGCCCTTCCAAAGAAACAATCCCGGCATCTGGCAGGTGAGATTTAGGAAAATTACGGAAAGCCAAAATCAGGATAGCCGGACGTGAGTCTGGACCGTCGTCCTTCCGAATGCGAGTCCGAAAGTGTCCACTGCTTCACCTCGCTCGGGGAAGTAAGCTTGTCTACAGCTTTCTCTAGCATTGCTGTTTTTTTTCAGTTTATTAGAAACTTGCATCCGTAAAAGTCTACACGTACTGTGCTGTTTCTTTACATGTACATTCTTTATTTCCTGTAAGGAAACAAGGAGGACGAGACTGATTGCTAGGAAGTCTACCTGGTCATCTGAATGGCCACCTGTACTGGAGGTACGCATGAGTTCTGCCAGAGTTGTTGGAGGAAATACCCTTGGCTGTTCGTGGGAGGGTGTGGGTACAACTGACAATGCCCCGCCTCACTTCAGTGTGGATGTTCGCAACCATCTCAGTGCTGTATTCAAATGGTTGCAATGGCTCTGAGCACTATGGGACTTCTGAGGTCATCAGTCCCCTAGAACTTAGAACTACTTGAACCTAACTAACCTAAGGACAGCAGACACATATCCATGCCCGAGGCAGGATTCGAACCTGCGACCGTAGCAGCAGCGCGGTTCCGTGCTGTAGCTCCTAGAACCGCTCGGCCACCCCGGCCGGCAATGCTGTATTTCCTGGTCTCTTGATTAAGGAGGAGGGTCCTCTTCCATGGCCTGCGAGATCGCCTGGACTGAATCTCCTTGATTATCTCCTATGGGGATACCTAAAGTCACCTGCTTATGAGACCCCAATGGATATGGAGTTTGTTGCCATAATTGTAACCGTGTGTTATGTTTCGAAACACACATGTCTGCGTGCGTCAGAATCTTGTTCGCAGGTATCATGCTTGCATTGAGGTTAATAGCTATCAGTTTCAGCACATTTTGTAAAAGACAGTACGAATGGTTCAAATGGCTCTGAGCACTATGGGACTCAACTTCTGAGATCATTAGTCCCCTAGAACTTAGAACTAGTTAAACCTAAGTAACCTAAGGACATCACACACATCCATGCCCTAGGCAGGGTTTGAACCTGCGACGTAGCGGTCTCGCGGTTCCAAACTGCAGCGCCTAGAACCGCACGGCCACTTCGGCCGGCTAAGGACAGTACAAATGGTACGTTCATTGTGTCAGTGTGGCATCTGCAGTTAACTGAAACTAATGTAAACCAAAAATAACACAGTAATGATTTTTCTTATTATCTCCTTAAGCTGACTTCTCCGACTGTAGATCCCCTACCTCAAACTGTTCAGTGTAGCATCCTCTACGTCCTGTTAAATTTTTTGCACGATCTTACGGAAACACCTTTTATGCTGACGGCATAGTTGTTTAGCTGTAAATGCGGAAGTTCTCGTAGACCCGTTAAGTAGAATAGACAACGCTACGGAAAAAATATGCTGCGGTCTTCAGTGTGAACGATGGTTGGTCGCGGCTTTCCCAATAATCAATCTTGTGTGAGTCTCTTCATTTGTGCATAACAAATGAAATGGAAATTTGTGGTAAGATCCTATGGGACCAGACAGCTGAGGTCATCGGTCCCTAACGATACACAGCACTTGATCTAAATGAAACTAACTTACGGTATGGACAACACACACCCCATGCCCGGGGGGCAGCCGAGCGGCCTAGCTATCCACAGACTGGCCGGCACACCGGACCTCGGCACGAATCCGCCGGACGGATTCGTGCCGGAGACCGACACGCCTTCCCGCTGGGGAAGCAGCGCGTTAGACGGCGCGGCTAGTCCGGCTGGCATGGACTGGCTGTGTGACTTTGATGGCGGGGAGTCCCCACATGGGGAAGTTCGGCCGCCGAGCCGCAAGACTTTTCAGTTGACGCTACATTGGGCGACTTGAGTGTCGATGATGATGACAACACAATACCTACTCTCCAAGCGAAGAAAATCTCTGTGACGATTGGGGATCGAACTCGGACCCTTTGCACGGCAGTCGGACGCGCTGAACTGGTGTTTTTTTTCTGTACGTACTGACACTTTATTTCAAACTACTGAAAAGTAAGCCAAACGTTTACATGTAAACCACAGACTATTTTGGAGAAAAATATAAACTAAAAATATCTTAAAGACCAAAACTATATACGCACATACTCGATCTGAGACAAAATCCTCGTGTACATGTAGTTGTATCTTCACAATACATAAGAACTGGTAGAAAAACATAAATACCTTAATTCTAATGTCTACTACACAATTCACAGTTTCGATACAAGCTACGCAATGTCACTCAAATAGAACTACACGGAAGTTATAGTTTAACAATTAGTGAAATTACGTGTTCTAGAGAACTTGTAGGCGCTTCAGTAAGACCACTTTACAAAACACACTACATGTACACAAAATACAGTGGCTTCTTCACTTGCAGCACTACATTAACTTCAGCCACTACAGGTTTAAATGAAGTGGACAGTAACATATTTTCAAACTTGGCCGTGTTACGAGAGCAGTTGCATCAGAACAGTCGAAACAAACTGGTAATACAATTTGTCAGGATTGGAATCTGGCACTTCCAAGACGCCGCCATTCTTCATTTAAGCAAGTCCACCACGGATGCACCGAGCAAGTTCAATAGTTTTAGCCTTAATGGCCACTTGTCTTGCATGGATGGCACAAAGCTTTGTATCTTCAAGAAGATCACTTACTTTCTAAAGAGCAAGTCAGTCTTGAAATCCGGAGTGATTTCTCTCACCAGACGCTGGAACGGTAACTCTCGGATCAGCAGTCAACTGAATTCTGATGGCGTCTGATTTCTCGCAACGTCACAGTTTCAGGCCTATAACGAGGAGGTTTCTTCACATCTACAGTTGAAGATGCAGTCTTACGAGCTGCTTTTGTGGCCAGCTGCATCTCTGGCTCTTTTCCACCAGTCGACTTACGCGCGGTTTCCTTCGTACGAGCCATTTTCTACTGTATGGTATTCTCCCAAACACCAGCACCAATATCGAACACTCACGAGTAACTAATACACTCTGACCAGCCAAACAAGGGGGGTTGAGATTTCTGCGTAGTCTCCCTCTACACTGCGGTCAGAAACCGTCTGCAAAGCTCGTAAAGTTGTGTCATGGAAGGTTGTGCTGATAAATAAGTGTTAAGAAAAAAATTCGATACGTCGTGCCGTTTCCGGTTAAACTACCATTCAAGTTACCAAGTCAGGCCGTCGTGCGTGTAAGTTCTAGTGGCCTGCCAGAGACAGAGTCACCAAACGTGTTCTTCCTTTTGTTTCTACATATCGAAAAAATGTAGCTTTTCCCCACCCAGCTTAAATTTATCACTTCCGAGAAAGACACATTTTGACTGGTAACGAGCATTTGAAAAAGTGGCAACTCACGGACTCACAGATGTCTGTATTACCGCATTTTAAGGTGTGCAAAGATCTTGAATTTGCCCGCAACGACCTCATTGGCTAACATCATTGCTAATTAAAATTGGAAACAACACAATGTATGGACTTTTTTTCTTGACACTTATTTATTAGCACGACCTTCCCTGCAACAACCTTACAAGCTTTTCAGACTGTTTCTGCCCACACTGTATAACTCTTACGTCTCATACATCCCACCATTGCCGAATTCGGCTGATCCCGGCGGAGGCTCGAGTCCTCTCTCGGGCATGGGCGTGTGTGTTTGTCCTTAGGATAATTTAGGTTAAGTAGTGTGTAAGCTTAGGGACTGATGACCTTGGTAATTAAGTCCCATAAGATTTCGCACACACTTTAACATTGTCGAATTGATGCTGTCTCTATCCAATCAATCGATCCCCTATTACAGTCAAATTGTGCCAAAATTTCTTTGCTCCCACTTCGATTCAGTACTTTCCCATTAGTTATCAAATTCTACTCATCTGTTCTTCAGAATTCCCTCATTCCAAAAACTGTTCTCTTCTTGTCTGAACTCTTTATTGTCAACGTTCCACTTCCTTCAAGAAGACAAATTTATCTTCTCCGGAATCGGTTTCTTTTGCTACTGCTGATCTTCGTCTTTGTGTCCTTTCTACTTCGGTCGTGGTAAGTTATTTTACAGCTCAAATAGTAAAACTCATGTGCTAGTTTTAGTGCCTTATTTTCCTAATTCTCTCTGTATCGCCTAATACAGTGAGAACAATCCATTACCGTTCTTTTATGTTTGTTGATGTTAATGGTTTTATTTCAACACCTTTTCCATTCTGTCCAACTGTACTTCTGAGTCTTTTGCAGGGTCTGGACAGAATTTTAAAGTCATTGCCAAAGCTGACTGTCCCACTTCTCTACCTGAACATTAAATCTCTTTCCAAATGTTTTCATGGTTTCCTTTATAGCATATTCAGTAACACCGGGGATAGGGTATTCCACTCTCAACTACTGCCTCTGTTTCGTTTCCCTCGAATTTTTTTGTGCGTGCAGTCTAGTTTCTATGCGGACTGTAGACAACCTTTCAATCTCTCTACTCTATCTCTGCTATCTTCAAAATTCCAGAAAGTGTATTCTAGCCAACAGAGACAAAACCTCTCTGTAAATTCAAGGCTATAAAAGTAGACCTACTTTTCTTCAGTCTGTTGTCTAATGACAAGCTTCAGGGTCAATACTGGCTCGAACTGCTATGTTTCTTCTGAACACATACTGATCGTGCCCGCGATTAGTTTCTACCAGTCTTTCGTTTCTTATGTAAATAACCTGTGTCAGTATTTTGCAACCATTCCTCACTACGCCACTGTAAGTAGTCAGAATGTGATGTGGGTGCAGCAAAGTGGAGAAACGTTCCAACACAAAGAGGTGGTTCTGGCATGTTTATTAAGATATGCCCACAAGTCACAATATTTGTTCAATGTCTCCCGACTCAGCAACATGGTGCTGCATATGTTACACAGCATGGTCTACAGTCGCTCGCAGCATATCCGGTGTAATCAGAGCGATATGTCATCGTATGCTACCCTTCAAATCTAAAAGGGTCCGGGTACATTCCCTGATAGATTCGATCTCGCACATGTCATCACAACCAGAAGTGTCATGGATTTAAGTCTCGGCAACTGGTAGGCCACATATCTAGAAATAAGAAATTGCCTAGATATGAAGCGGTCCTTACCAAAGGTTACTTGAAGCAAATCTTCCACCTGGCAAGTGAGATATGGTGTCGCTCCATATTTCCTGAAAATAATGGTGTGGTCACAGTTGCGTTCACGCAAAGCTGCAATAACGTGTTGCACAAGGAGGTCCTTACAACGTGCAGATATCAGGCTCACGATTTGACGTCTCCTCGAAGAGCGAGAATGAAGGAACTTGTGAAACCACACCACAGAATAACATACACTACTGGCCGTAAAAATTGCTACACCACGAAGATGACGTGCTACAGACGCGAAATTTAACCGACAGGAAGATGATGCAGTGATATGCAAATGGTTAGCTTTTTAGAACTTTCACACGGTTGGCGCCGGTGGCGCCACCTACAACATGCTGACATGAGGAAAGTTTCCAACCGATTTCTCATACACGAACAGCAGTTGACCGGCGTTACCTGGTGAAACGTTGTTGTGATGCCTCGTGTAAGGAGGAGAAATGCGTACCATCACGTTTCCGACTTTGATAAAGGTCGCATTGTAGCCTATAGCGATTGCGGTTTATCGTATCACGACATTGCTGCTCGCGTTGGTCCAGATCCAATGACTGTTAGCAGAATATGGAATCGGTGGGTTCAGGAGGGTAATACAGAACGCCGTACTGGATCCCAACGGCCTCGTACCACTAGCAGTCGAGATGACAGACTTCTTATCCGCATGGATGTAATGGATCGTGCAGCCACGTCTCGATCCCTGGAGTCTACATATGGGGACGTTTGCAAGACAACAACCATCTGCACGAACAGTTCGACGACGTTTGCATCAGCATGGACTATCAGCTCGGAGACCGTGGCTGCCGTTACCCTTCACGCTGCATCACAGACAAGAGCGCCTGCTATGGCGTACTCGACGACGAACCTGGGTACACGACTGGCTAAACGTCATTTTTTCGGATGAATCCAGGTTCTGTTGACAGCATCATGATGCTCATATCCGTGTTTCGCGACATCACGGTGAACACACATTGGAAGCTTGTTTTCGTCATCGCCATACTGGCGTATCTCTCGGCGTGATGGTATGGGGTGCCATTGGTTACACGTCTCGGACACCTTTTGTTCGCATTGACGTCACTTTGAACAGTGGACGTTACATTTAAGATGCGTTCCGACCCGTGGCTCTACCCTTCATTCGATCCCTGCGAAACCCCACATTTCAGCAGGATAATGCAGGACCGCATGTTGCAGGTCCTGTACGGGCCTTTATGGATACAGAAAATGTTCCACTGCTGCCCTGGCCAGCACATTCTCCAGATCTCTCACCAACTGAAAACGTCTGGTCGATAGTGGCCGAGCAACTGGCTCATCACAACACGCCAGTCACTACTCTTGATTAACTGTGGTACCGTGTTGAAGCTGCATGGGCAGCTGTACCTGTAATCGGCATCCAAGCTCTGTTTGACTCAATGGCTAGGTGCATCAAGGCCGTTATTATCGCCAGAGGTGGCTATTCTGGGTACTGATTTCTCAGGGTCTATGCACTCAAATTGCGTGAAACAGGTAATCACATGTCAGTGCAAGTATAATACACTCCTGGAAATGGAAAAAAGAACACATTGACACCGGTGTGTCAGACCCACCATACTTGCTCCGGACACTGCGAGGGGGCTGTACAAGCAATGATCACACGCACGGCACAGCGGACACACCAGGAACCGCGGTGTTGGCCGTCGAATGGCGCTACCTGTGCAGCATTTGTGCACCGACGCCGTCAGTGTCAGCCAGTTTGCCGTGGCATACGGAGCTCCATCGCAGTCTTTAACACTGGTAGCATGCGCGACAGCGTGGACGTGAACCGTATGTGCAGTTGACGGACTTTGAGCGAGGGCGTATAGTGGGAATGCGGGAGGCCGGGTGGAATTACCGCCGAATTGCTCAACACGTGGGGCGTGAGGTCTCCACAGTACATCGATGTTGTCGCCAGTGGTCGGCGGAAGGTGCACGTGCCCGTCGACCTGGCACCGGACCGCAGCGACGCACGGATGCACGCCAAGACCGTAGGATCCTACGCAGTGCCGTAGGGGACCGCACCGCCACTTCCCAGCAAATTAGGGACACTGTTGCTCCTGGGGTATCGGCGAGGACCATTCGCAACCGTCTCCATGAAGTTGGGCTACGGTCCCGCACACCGTTAGGCCGTCTTCCGCTCACGCCCCAACATCGTGCAGCCCGCCTCCAGTGATGTCGCGACAGGCGTGAATGGAGGGACGAATGGAGACGTGTCGTCTTCAGCGATGAGAGTCGCTTCTGCCTTGGTGCCAATGATGGTCGTATGCGTGTTTGGCGCCGTGCAGGTGAGGGCCACAATCAGGACTGCATACGACCGAGGCACACAGGGCCAACACCCGGCATCATGGTGTGGGGAGCGATCTCCTACACTGGCCGTACACCTCTGGTGATCGTCGAGGGGACACTGAATAGTGCACGGTACATCCAAACCGTCATCGAACCCATCGTTCTACCATTCCTAGACCGGCAAGGGAACTTGCTGTTCCAACAGGACAATGCACGTCCGCATGTATCCCGTGCCACCCAACGTGCTCTAGAAGGTGTAAGTCAACTACCCTGGCCAGCAAGATCTCCGGATCTGCCCCCCATTGAGCATGTTTGGGACTGGATGAAGCGTCGTCTCACGCGGTCTGCACGTCCAGCACGAACACTGGTCCAACTGAGGCGCCAGGTGGAAATGGCATGGCAAGCCGTTCCACAGGACTACATCCAGCATCTCTACGATCGTCTCCATGGGAGAATAGCAGCCTGCATTGCTGCGAAAGGTGGATATACACTGTACTAGTGCCGACATTGTGCATGCTCTGTTGCCTGTGTCTATGTGCCTGTGGTTCTGTCAGTGTGATCATGTGATGTATCTGACCCCAGGAATGGTCAATAAAGTTTCCCCTTCCTGGGACAATGAATTCACGGTGTTCTTATTTCAATTTCCAGGAGTGTACATGGAAGCGCGAACATGACACGGCTCGAGTACTGGCTGCAGAATTTGAGTCATGTGCTGCATAGTCAGCTATAACCGCAGCAGCTTCATCAAGAACTGTCGAGGGAATAGGACACCTCCCTCTCCCCGCCGTACCTCACCTGTTTCTTCAAACTTCTGGTTAATATTCCTTCGCCCATTTCTTGACATGGGGCCTATTAGCAGCTGTTCCTGTCGGCTATATTCCCGCATTGCAGCGGTGCTATTGCCGCTGCTCTGATGAAACAACTTTACCAGCAGTGCACGGCCTTTCTTCTGAATACCCACTTTGTTTCTTACGGAGAACTTGAATCTTCTGAACGCTTTAAGATAACAATCGCTTCAAGAAAGAAATCACCAGGCGTCACAAGCGACAAACAGCATGCTGACGTCAAAATAGGAAACATTTCACGTTCTGACTGGTTACCGCGCCATGTTTTCACATGGTGGCAGGAACTGGAACTGCTATTTTTTTTTCACCATGTTGCACGAGCACACTGATTAACGATAGTACATACGGTGTTTCCGCGTCATGCGATGCATACATACGGCAATGCAGCACTTGTAACAGTGTGAGTTTAATTATAATGGCATAATATTAATTACGAACAGTAATAATTAGCTTTCAGATAAGGAAAACTTTTGTAACAGCATATTTTCAGAGTGTGTGAGTGCTACTGCTATATGAAGGGCTTAGTTCAATAGTGGTACAAGTCCTTTTTTGTTCATTCCTAAAGTTAAATGAGCACTGAAAAATCTGCAGTTGAGATATATACTTGAATATTTCTGGTACCTAAACTGCAGATATACTTGAATATTTCTGGTATCTCAACTGTAGATTTTTCAGTGCTCATTTAACCTAAGGACTCTGTATCTCAGAATGAACAAAAATGGACTTGTACCATTACTGAAAAAGCCCTTCATATAGTTGTACACCAGAATATTGTCATAATGCGCATCGAGACACTCGACACCGCCTGGCGGCTGTGCGTAGACCAGGGTACAGTTTGTGAGCAACTACTTATAATCCTCAAATATATGTTGTCGGTGCTAAGCGACGCTTAAGGTGGTGTAAAAAGTGATATCACTAGACAATGGATGGCTGCAACTTAATCATTTGGAGTCATTAATCACGATTTACCCTGTAGCAAATCGATGGAACTATTTGAATTTGGTGAATGACTGGAGAACGTTACCTGCTCTCATGTGCAGTACGAAGGAGGTGATATTATGATATTGAGGTGTCTTCGGTGATTAGGGAAGGATATGAACACATTTTACAATATCTTCACAGCGTACAGTGGAGGAACAGTCAGGATACAATGACTGTATCAGCGTAACTGTGGTACCTGTTATGAAGCATCATTTGAGACATATTGACCCTTAGACAATGTGTCTAGTAGAGTATTTTAAATACAACAGTATGCCATTTTAGGCACTGTATAACATTATACCACTTGATAATGACATTTTAAGCCGAAATCATGATCTTGTAAATGTAACACTGCAAATAAAAAACAGTCTAATGGTGGTACTGACTGTAAAGAAATATATAATGACTGTGGCCCTACATTATGAAAAAATTATCGAATCATTCTAGCTACTTTGCAGGCCTAAAATCAGTAATCTACTAAAATAAGCAATCTTTACATAGAACACATTGTTATAGCCTGGAGCATGGGAGCGAGAATCTTAAAAATGGCGAATCTTGTCGGCTGCTTGCGTGCTACTTTGACCATATATGGAGAGTGGGAGAAGGACGGTAAAGCAACGAGAGTGTTTGACGGTCACGCCTGTTCACAGAACGTAGAGTTCTGAGGCTTGCCCGCTCTTTATTTTAGGATAGGCAGTAGCCTATGGCGACAGAGTATACTGCCGCTACAGACTCAAGTGTTTCGGAGCACATCGTTCGGTGCACATTTTTCAGGGCGGGCTCTGCAATAGGCGATCCTACTTGTTCCCACGTTGACCCTACGCCATCGTCAGCACCGACCGCAGTGAGCAAGGGATCATTGAGATTGAAACGTGGGTCAGTGGAAACGAGTCGCGTAGTCGGATGAATCATGTTTTTTGTTACACCAGGTCCTTGATTTGGGTCCAGATACTCCGGACCCAGGTGACCAGCGGCTTAAAATATGCAACGAGTGACAGACAAGATTGTGCTACGAGTGACATTCACCGAGTCTTTCATGGAATCTGTGGTAGTGATCGAAGGGACCACTACAGTTGGTTCAAAATGGTTCAATTGGCTCTGAGCACTATGGGACTTAACATCTGATGTTGTCAGTCCCCTACACCTTAGAACTACTTAAGCCTAACTAACCTAAGGACATCACACACATCTATGCCCGAGGCAGAATTCGAACCTGCGACCGTAGCAGTCGCGCGATTCCAGACTGAACATTACAATTGTAGACTGCCTGAACATAACTACAGACCACCTACATCCCTCCATGCTTGGTATGTTGCCCGATGCCGATAGCATCTACCAGCAGTACAACGTGAAAAAGTAAGCTTTACACGTAGATTTTTTCCTTGGAACTGTATTTTTTGTTCTGACTGTGGATATACAGTAATTGACAAAAATGTGGTGGCGTCTGTTGGCCATGCATGTAACTCTTCGTGAACAATATTAATTTTGCTAGTGGTCAATGGGGCACTAACACTTCGAAATAACTGTGCTAATCTACGGCGTCCCTTGCTCCCACTATCACTGAGCCTTGTACACTACGCCCGTTTGCAGCTGCGTAGGGCACACTAGGCCTAGAATTTCATTGACATCTTCAGTGATGAGTCCCCGCTTCGAACTGAGGCCCGGCGATCAACGAAGACATGCCTGGAAACGCCCGAGACACCGGTGGGATACCAACGTCGACCGCCATCCAGCCCGACAACCGGGAGTGATGGACTGGGGTGCCATTTCATTTCACAGCAGGATTCCTTTGGTTGCCATCCGCGGCAGGCTTACAGCACAGCGGTACGTCGATGATATTCTACGCCCCGTCTTGTTCCTTTCATGGCAAGCCTTCCTGGGCTTACATTTCAGCCCGGCCACACACCGCGAGAGTTTCTGCAGCATGTCTTCTTCCTGCTTGCAAAACTCTTTCTCGGCCAGCAAGGTCGCCACATGTCTCTGTAGTTGTGAACGTTTGGAGCGTTTTGGCAGGGACCTCTACCCAGCCCGAGATTTTGACGACGTAACTCGCCAAATGGACAGAATCTGCCACGATATCCGTAAGGAGGATATTCAACATCACTGTCAATCACTGCCAAGTCGAATATCTGTCTGCATAAGGGTCAGAGGTGGAGTAAGGCGTTATTGACTTGCTCCACTTGTAAAGCTCTTTCTCTTGCATAAATCATCCATTTTTTTCTGAAATAGTAATTATTTGTCTGCATGTACATGTGCAACACATCACTTTCTATTCCATTCAGATAATTCCTTCGTGATGCGTCGTTATTTCTGGTCTTAGGGTGTATTTTATACATCGTTTGAGAGTGTTGCTCTACAAACTGCCCGTCTCACAATGCCTAAATCGTGTTACTATGGCTTAAGGAGCGTGATAGTGAGACGACGTTGATGTTTGACCACCAAATTCGCTTGTTCTGAACCTACTGGGCCACATTTGGGACGCTATCCGTCTCCGATTCCGTGCCAACAAACCTACCAAGGTCTTGGCCTATCTGTGTCACACAGGAGCACTGCTTTATTGTGTTCTAAAGTTGGAGCAATATCCCATTAAGTATATGATCATAACAGTTTGCCTCATCATTCTACAGACGATGTTAACGTTTTTTTTTTTTTTTTTTCAGAAAATATTTTCTTGGAATTGTCAACCAGTTGTTTTAAATTCATCTCTACTTTGTTCATCCTTAATTAATTTTCTTCCCAGATAACAAAGCACAGCTATTACTTTTTGTCTCATTTCTTAATCTAATTTCCTCAGCATCGTCTGATTTGATATGACTACATTGCATGTTCCTCCCTTTGCTTTTGACAATATTCTTCCTCTAATCCCACTCAGTTCAGATACACAATGAAAGGAGCTGCACCATGGTTAGTAATATACAGTGTGAAACTTCCTAAAACTGTTTCATCCGACTTGTCTCTCGAAGCATGTCCCACGACCACCCGTCATGTCCTAGTTTCCAAACCTGTAAAGCTGTTAGGGGAGGTCTTGAATCGTCCCACAATAGTCAAAGGTCCCAGCATCGAGTTCTGTCTGGTACATAATTGTAATCTGCCAGGAAGTTTCAAATCAGCGCTTTCATTCTACAATACATAGGTTATTTAAAAACTGCCCCCATTCTTATTTAGGCGATAGTATTGGTCCAAACCAAAACACGGTTCTGTAAGCAAATGTCCAATTGTGTACAGAACAGTCATCGCTTTGCGTTTGTAAGCTGTCTTCTTGTTGACGTTCACTCTTCATTTGTTATTGATAATGTCTGTCACTGAGACGTTGTTTTCACACGTAAAAAATACAACTGTCTTCTACGCCAGCCATTCCGTACGTACCACTATGAGGTTGTGCTGACACCGGAGAAAGACCAGCGTTTCTTGGAATATTAACACTGTATGCAGTGAAACGAAGGTCCATTATTTCTCAGGGAGATTGGAGACGTGGTGTTCTGCTATGGCTTATCCAACTATGTTGATCGATTTGGACCTGTCAAGAACGTCTCGTAAACTAGAGCCTAACATTACCGTTTAATGAACGTTGGATTGGTTTCTTTGCATGACCTCGCCGTTTACTTGAACTTAATACCTAATATTTACTGCTGTGTGTTCATTTAAAAGAATTACTGTCTTCCACAACAATCGACGACGTGCTCTCATTATAAGAGCGTGTCTCTCACCACGTGAACAGATCCGAGGGCAGCCAGGTGTGATTCTCTGAGAAGGAAGGTTGAAGGACATGTGAGAACGGATATTTGTTTTCGGACATACATTTAAGGGCTATCAGCTGTAAGAATGTGGGACCTCAATTAGTTCCTTCGCAGCACCGGGTATGAAAGAACACATTAAACCTATAGATGAGACGACTGCTGTGCACACTGGACAAAAATTAGCCAACAGCATGAAACATCAGGCTAATACCGCGTAACGTCGCCACTACGCACTGACGATTGTTTCGTTTCGGCAAGGAAGAGAGTCCATGAGTTTCTTCAGGTGTGACAGCTGCAATAACTTGTTGATTATTAGATCCGCCGACATCCGCTCTGCCGAGCGCTTTTGGCAATCGAGGTGCACTCGGAACTTGTGAGGCAAACAGAGGTGCTACTTGATTGAGAAGTAGCGGCTCCTATCTCGTAAACTGACAGCGGAGGGCGGTGTGCTGACCACATGACCCTCCACATCCGCATCCAGTGACCCTTGTGCGCTGAGGACGGCCGGTCGGTACCGTTGGATCTGTTCGGGCGGAGCTTAGTTTGGTTTTGAGATAGGTGTTGTAGACCTCATATACGAGGACCGTCGGTTCGTGGACGAATATGTACACATTTAATATTCAAACATGCCACATTAATGACCCACGATAATTATTGTGGAATAGTAAAACTGTATGTTACAGTTGTTAATAAAGCATAACTTATAAATGGTAATAAATGAAACACAAGAATTAAACACTGTACTACAGAATTCCTGAAAGAGCAGGTGCCAACCTTGACTGTTGAAAATGAACAATACGAAAATCACTCGATCATGCGTATACAGACCTTTTTCCGTACTGTCTTTATTCATTTCATGGGGAATAGAAAAGTATCGTGCAATATTAATATCTTAAAGTTTTACTATTTACGGTTGTTTATAAACTTTTCATAGTTTTCCATTGTTTAAGTCAGACATAGTGCAGCCAATATGAGACACTGAGTCTCCTCTTCATTCTTCGTCTTTAAGAGGCAAATGTGGCTGCGGCCTGTCAGTCATTAAGTTCTCCAGGCAGGCCACACACCTACCATGAAGAATTTTCCATCCAAGACTAAGACTGTTCGCATCTCTTGTCTTTCGTTCACGATGTGAACTGATGCAAGGGAGTCTCAGTCTCATCTTATTCTGTATGCAGCGTGAACTTTGTAGCGTTCTTCTTAGCCTGATTCATAACTTTCTGTCTCAGTTTGCCACCTTAGATAGCACTAGCCGACACAGAAGACGATCGTTCGCACGCTGAGTCACAAATCTGCCGGCTGTAACCGTGCAGGCGGATTACCGGACGTGACGCGATGCGAGACAAGCCGCGCCCGCGGTGTCGCGTGTCGAAGCGGAGAAATCTGTGCGTGGCGACGGGCAGCCGTGACAAAAGCGCCGGCGATCAATAGCCGAACACTGGCAGCGGCTGTCCGCCAGCTGTAGCGGCGCAGCGCGCGCCCGCTGACGTCACGACAGGTGAGCGCCCCGCCACAGTGCTGGACCTTTCCTCACATACGACGCCGACTGTTTGCTATTGACATTCAGACGGAGCGGGAGCCATAGCTTCGTTGCAGACTACGAAGCCGCCGGCCCCACTTGTGATTCGGTAGTAAAACAGTTCTTGTCAATAATAACCCCTTCCTATAGATCTACAGTCACACCTGTGATTCGGTAGTAAAACAGTTCCTGTCAATAATAACCCCCTTCTTATAGATCTACAGTCACACTTGTGATTCAGTAGTAAAACAGTTCCTCTCAATAAAAACCCCCTTCCTATAGATCTACAGTCACACTTGTGATTCGGTAGTAAAACAGTTCCTGTCAATAATAACCCCCTTCCTATAGATCTACAGTCAGACTTGTGATTCGATAGTAAAAGAGTTCCTGTCAATAATAACCCCCCTTCCTATAGATCTACAGTCGCACTTGTGATTCCGTAGTAAAACAGCTCCTGTCAATAATAACCCCTCTTCCTATAGATCTACAGTCACACTTGTGATTCGGTTGTAAAACAGTTCCTGTCAGTAATAACCCCTCTTCCTATAGATCTACAGTCACACTTGTGATTCGGTAGTTAAACAGTTCCTGTCAATAATGACCCCTCTTCCTATAGATCTACAGTCACATTTGTGATTCAGTAGTAAAACAGTTCCTGTCAATAAGAGTCCCTCTTCCTATAGATCTACAGTCACACTTGTGATTCTATAGTAAAACAGGTCCTACAATAACAACACCTCTTCCTATAGACCTACAGTCATCAGAAAAACATTATATACACCGACTTAACCATCGCCATACCGAGAAAGAGGGGCAGGGTACTTCTGCTCACCTTTTAATAATACTGTAATCTAGTCAGGTACTTAATGTTTTAAAAATTTGAAAAAAATCTTTGTTTGTTTTAACGATATCTGCCATCAGATCAATAAATGGTCTAATTTTTTCAACCGAACATAAAACAAAATTTAAATTTTAGTTACCTACTACATGTCACTATTCACAAGGAATTACATGTTCAATATTTTCAGGTTCAGTACTCTACTTACAAAATGGCTCTGAGCACTATGGGACTCAACTGCTGTGGTCATTAGTCCACTAGAACTTAGAGCTACTTAAACCTAACTAACCTAAGGACATCACACACATCCATGCCCGAGGCAGGATTCGAACCTGCGACCGTAGCAGTCGCACGGTTCCGGACTGCGCGCCTAGAACCGCGAGACCACCGCGGCCGGCCTCTACTTACACATCATTGACTTTTTAAGATGTACGTTAATTTAAATTTTGGTAACGTAGTATATTTCAATATTCACAGTGAATCACATGTTCAACATTTCCAGGTTCGGTACCATATGTACACATCATTATTTTCTTGACATGTATGTTATGACTAAAAGCAAAAAACAGTTAACGAAATTTGTGTTTTATTAATTTTTTGTTGTGGCCATAAATTCCTTCCTCCACCCTTTACACTCTCTCCACCACCACCCCACCCCCCCCCCCCCCCACCCCCCGCCATCATAGGTGGAGAAGCAGCTGGAAGAACTGTTGCAAATACAGCAAAGGAACTGGTATAGGTATGCGTATTCAGATACAGAGATACTGTGTACAAACAGACAAAATTTGGCGCTGCGGTCGGCAACGCTTTTATAAAACAACAAATATCTGGTGCAGTTGTTAGACCGATTACTGCTGTTACAATGGCAATTTACAAGATTTAAGTGAGTTTGAACGTGGTGTTATAGCTGGCGCACGAACGATACGACACAGCATCTTCGAGGTAGCGATTAAGTTGGGATTTTCCCGTGCGGCCACTAGACGCGTGCATTACACGGGTGTACCGTGAATATCAAGAATCTAGTAAAACAACAAACCTCCGAATCGTTGCAGCCGGGAAAACATCCTACAAGAACAGGACCAACGATAACTGAAGAGAATCGTTCAGCGTGACAGAAGTGCAACCCTTCCGCAAATTGCTGTAGGTATCATGCTGGCACATCAAGTATCAGCGTGCGAACCATTCAACGAAGCTTCATCAATATGCGCTTTCGGAGTCGAAGGCCAACTCTCGTACCCTTGATGACTGCACGACATAAAGCTTTACGCCTCGCCTGGGCCCGTCAGTACCCACATTGGAGGTTGATGACTGTAAACATATTGGTGGCCGGACGAGTCTCGTTTCAAATCGTATCGAGCGGATGGACGTGTACGGGTATGGAGACAATCTCATAAATCCATGGACCCTGCAAGACAGCAGGGTACTTTTCAAGTTGTGTGAGGCTCTGTGATGGTGTGCAGCTTGTGCAGTTGGAGTTATATATGATCCCTGATAAGTCTAGATACGACTCTGACAGGTGACACGTACCTAAGCATCCTGTCTGATCACCTGGGTCCACTCATGTCGATCATGCATTGCGACCGTCTTGAGCAATACCAGTAAGACAATACGACACCCCACATGTCCAGAATTACTACAGAGTGGCGCCAGGAACACACTTCTGAGTTTAAGCACTTCCGCTGGCCAGCAAACTCCAAATACATCAACATTATTTGGCATATCTGTGATGTCTTGCAGCCTGCTGTTCAGAAGAGATCTTCATCCCCTGGTATGGACAGCCCTGTGAGATTCATGGTGTCAGTTTCCATCACTACTTCAGGCATTAGTCGAGCCCATGCTATGTCGTGTTGCAGCACTCCTGTGTACCTGTTCGATTGGATCTTCAGAGTAAAACTTCTTTCATCTGCACTGTTGTTTTCATTTCGCGACCAATCGTACCTACCTTCCGAATAGCCTTTGTATTAATTTGTAACACCAAGTAAAACACATAATGAGTCAGAGCAAGAGCTCCAAGAAAACACTGCTTTGGAGCTTCTTCATCAGCGCCCTAACCAAAGACCTACTGTCTCGCCCTTTTTGCTCGGTCGGCTGCTAATAGTCAAACTTCGAATGTGTGCTATGTCGCGACGTTGCACAATTTTAGCCATATTAGTCGACACAACATCTGAGAGGTTCTCCAAAAACGATGCTACTGTTCGAATAAACAATGTAACAGGTATTTTCTTGGTAAAATGTCTTTGAATGTCTTTGAAGATACACTGTTTGCTTACAAAGGTGAGGCAACGGCCTTGCCGCAGTGGTAACACCGGCTCTCGTCAGATCACCGAAGTTAAGCGCTCTTGGGTGACCATCAGGGTCTGCCGAGTGCTGTTGGCGAGCGGGATGCACTCAGGCCTTGTGAGCCACATGAGGAGCTACACTGACTGACAAGTAGCGACACTGGTCACGAAAAGTGGCGGCGGCAGGGAGAGGGGTTGCTGACCACACTCACCCGCTCCGTATCCGCACCCAGCAAAGTCTGTTGCCTGAGGATGGCGCGGCGGCCGGTCAGTACCGTTGCGCCTTCCGAGGCCTGTTCGGAGACACAGCGGTGAACACTGTAGAGAAAAAAATAATTTAGGTTATTAGCTTAGGATTCTTTTGCTTTTAAACGTATTTTAATACCTTTTCCCTGTGATTACAAGAGTTAGAAGACAGCCTAATTAGTTTCCTAAGCACTGGACTAATTTCATGCTTTTTTCTGATTATACAATTCAAATAGTTCCCAGATATTAATTTTGGGAAAATACTACAGTGTGCCATAAAACGCATGCTTTTCTTAATGTTCCAAATTCCGTGGTAGAAACATGCACTAGCCCAAATGCCATTAATGTTTTGACGTCAGGGCACTCTTCCAGCACTTTGACACAAAAAATACGTTATTATGACTTACTTTATAGGTTTCGTAATAGCGAAAGAACAGACACATTCATGCTTACACCGGGCACTACTATTATTACTACAGACATTCTCACATGACCTCATATCCACTTACCACAATGTGAGAGAATAAGTCATCATGTTGTCGGATTATTACAGCAGCGATTATTTTCACAAAGTATTTATTCGGCAGAAGAAGAAATTATTTCGTAGAAAAATGTTCAAAAATGGCTCTGAGCACTATGGGACTCAACTGCTGTGGTCATCAGTCCCCTAGAACTTAGAACTACTTAAACCTAAATAACCTAAGGACATCACACACATCCATGCCCGAAGCAGGATACGAACCTGCGACCGTAGCCGTCGCACGGTTCCGGACTGCGCGCCTAGAACCGCGAGACCACCGCGGCCGGCAGAAAAATGTGTGTGAAATCTTATGGGACTTAAGGTCATCAGTCCCTAAGCTTACACACTACTTAACGTAAATTATCCTAAGACAAATACACACACCCATGCCCGAGGGAGGGCTCGAACCTCCGCCGGGACCAGCCGCTATTTCGTTGAACTCGCATACAGTAGCTTCAGACATTATCCCACAACTTCCAGCGGGAAATTAGTGAAAAGGAAATGCTAGATACTTTTGCTG
The DNA here is from genome assembly GCF_023897955.1 of Schistocerca gregaria. Taxonomy (NCBI): domain Eukaryota; kingdom Metazoa; phylum Arthropoda; class Insecta; order Orthoptera; family Acrididae; genus Schistocerca; species Schistocerca gregaria. The sequence continues at coordinate 48,479,315 of NC_064924.1, forward strand.
AGGAGACCACTCGCGCAGGAGAAAGTAGTCACGGTACAAACGAATGACACGACTGAGATGAAAGGGGAAACCTTACACTTAGACGCAGCCTTTTTTTACCAGTTAGTTATCGGTAAGAAAATTGCCAATGTTCAATCGATTTCAGAACCGCTGTCATTCGCCAGAGCTTAAATCACTGCTGATTCAAGAAACATTTGCATCACCTCGGTCTTACAACAATACGTGATGAAAAGTAGGACGCCAACCGCACCCTCTCCGGTTTCTTCATTTCCTTTTGTTTCACAGTTGCACAGCAACGACAACTCTTGAGATTGAACTAATCTCTGCTAGCGTCAATTATTTTGTTACTATCGAAGAAGATCTGTAAGGTTTTTAACGAACTAGGAAATCTGCCTTTAATACTGGCGTCTTGGGTGTATGTGAAATCTTATGGGACTTAACTGCTAAAGCCATCAGTCTCCAAGCTCACACACTACTTAACCTAAATTATCCTAAGGACAAACACACACACCCATGCCCGAGGGAGGACTCGAACCTCCGCCGGGACCAGCCGCACAGTCCATGACTGCAGCGCCTAAGACCGCTCGGCTAATCCCGCGTGGCGGCGTTTTAAGTAAAGTTAGTAAAGAACTGGAAACTTAAAGTGATTGTTTTGTATTAGTAGCTATGTGGCTCTGACTTATGAGACTTTGTCTAATGCCAATAACAAACTAGAAGATTGTCAGCGGGCGCCTGCCTTAACGTCTTCGAGATCCGAAGATATTGCAAGGAAACGTTTATGAGATTAAGCAGAGAATGATACTAGCGTATACTTCACTATCCTATGGCCGCAGCCTCTGGATTCATTGAGGTAACAACAGAGATGAAATCAGTAGTATATGGCTTGTGTGTAACTGGCCTCTTCTCATATGTCCATCCGAGCCTGGAAGAACGATTTCAGGAGTTTACAGAATGAAGAGTCGATCTTTAAGTATTGTTCGTCAGTTTGAGACCCAAAAACAGTCGATAACTGCTGCCGGACAGGGCTGCAATCGTACACCAACCCCAGTGTAAACCACTTTGGTCTGCTCCAAGATGAGAAAGACGCTCACTGTGAGAATGGTTTTACTCTCTAGATTCCAGAGCCCACGCTCCTATATGAGGACAGAAAAACATTTCTTTCTGCAACACACATTACAGGTAATGAGTGAAAATTACTGATACACCGGCTCATACAGAAACGTTACAGACTTTTATTCTTTCGGCAAACAGACCACGAATGCACGTCACGCAAATTATGACACATGTTACACCATGAAGCATCAGTCAGATATGTATTAAACATTGTGGAGATTTCCATCACATAACTGGTATTATGTGATTTAACTTTCTTTGAGTTTGAAACTGGTGTTCATCGTCAACAAATGTGTGAGGTATGAACTCCACAGGCACGAATACACTCTTGTATTCGTTATGGCGCGGAAAAAAGGGCCACCGAATGTATTCTTCAGATATGTAATGCCATGTCTGAAGCACATGAGTGTCAAATTATGAAGTTTGCTAGTTGGAAGCTGATATGAAAGTAGACTAGTGGACATTAAAATTGCTACACCACGAAGATGACGTGCTACAGACGCAAAATTTAACCGACAGGAAGAAGATGCTGTGATATGCAAATGATTAGCTTTTCACAGCATTCACACAAGGTTGGTGCCGGTGGCGACGCCTATAACTTGCTGACATGAGGAAAGTTTCTAACCGATTTCTCATACACAAACAGCAGTTGACCGGCGTTGCCTGGTGAAACGTTGTTTTGATGCCTCGTGTAAGGAGGAGAAATGCGTACCATCACGTATCCGACTTTGATAACGGTCCTATTGCGATTGCTGTTTATCGTATCCCGACATTGCTGTTCGCGTTGGTCGAGATCTAATGACTGTTTGCAGAATATGGAATCGGTGGGTAATACGGACCTCCGTGTTGGATCCCAACGGCCTCGTATCACTAGCAGTCGAGATGACAGGCATCTTATCCCCATGGCTGTAACGGACCGTGTAGCCACGTCTCCATCACTGAGTCAACAGATGGGGACGTTTGCAAGACAACAACCATCTGCACGAACAGTTCGACAACGTTTGCATCAGCATGGACTATCAGCTCTGAGACCATGGCTGCGGTTACCCTGGACGCTGCATCACAGACAGGAGCGCCTGCAATGGTGTACTCAACGACGAACGTGGATGCACGAATGGAAAAACGTCATTTTTTTCGGATGAATCCAGGTTCTGTTTACAGCATCATGTTGGTCACATCCGTGTTTTTCGACATCGCGGTGATCGCACATTGGAAGCGTGTATTCGCCATCGCCATACTGGCGTTATCACCCGGCGTGATGGTATCTGGTGCCATTGATTATACGTCTCGGTCACCTCTTGTTCGCATTGATGGCACTTTGAACAGTGGACGTTACATTTCAGATGTGTTACGACCCGTGGCTCTACCCTGCATTCGATCCTTGCGAAACCCTACATTTCAGCAGGATAATGCACGACAGCATGTTGGAGGTTCTATACGGGCCTTTCTGGATACAGAAAATGTTGGACTGCTGCCCTGGCCAGCAAATTCTCCATATTTCTCACCAATTGAAAACGTCTGGTCGATGATGGCAGAGCAACTGGCTCGTCACAATACGCCAGTCTCTACTCTTGATGAACTGTGGTATCGTGTTGAAGCTGCATGGGCAGCTGTACCTGTACACGCCATCCAAGCTCTGTTTGACTCAATGCCCAGGCGTACCAAGGCCGTTATTATCGCCAGAGGTGGTTGTTCTGGGTACTGATTTCTCAGAATCTATGCACCCAAATTGCATGAAAATGTAATCTCATGTCAGTTCTAGTATATTATATTTGTCCAAAGAATACCCGTTTATCATCTGCACTTCTTCGTGGTGTAGCAGTTTTAATGGCCAGTAGTGTATATATCTTCACATCGTATCGTGTACATGGTCCATGGGCTACAAATCAGGGTATCAGTCAGGCCAATCAGCGTTGCACACTTACCTCAGGGTGCTTTTGGTGATCCTGTAGAGTGAGGTCTTGCATTATCCTACTGGAATATAGCCTGTGGTATACTAGTCATGAGAGGTACGATAACACATACAGGAACGTATTCAACCGCCCTTCAATAATTACCAAATCACCCTAATATGATAAGTACTAGACCTCTCAAACCGTGATCCGTGAAGAAATGCATGGGTTTCCAGAATCGCACCATCTTCTGTTCCCTATGTCACACGGCAGCAGTAGCGAGTCTCATCCCTGAACACCACAGAATACCACTCAGTGTTCCAGCCGACTTTGGCTCCGCACAGTGCGCGTCTATGTTGTCTGTGGTACGGTGAGAGGGGTAAACGCCGAATGACAACACGAGCACCTTCCATTTACCTGTACCAGACAGTCCGGATTTCGGCCGTTTTCATCCCTCTACCCGTAAGAGCCAGTGGAACATTCCTTTGCTCTTCTTGTGGTGCTCTCCCGCAAGAACCCATGTCTACTCCATTTGCCACACTATTGTCCTGTTTAGATCTCGTCACTATACGTTCTGCGGTCTGCGTGTTTGAAAAAATTAGTACACCCTTTTAGAGTTTCGAATTCACCCAAGATTTATTGTTGCAAAAGTGCACATGAAGTGCACGAAATGTTTAAACTTACAGATCAATAGCACAAGCGGTTCTGAAGCAGCAGGTATCGACCCACGCTGAAACGCACACATTACTACGTAGTGTAGTCTCCAACTCGAGCAACGCACGCGCTGTCTCTGGTACCCAGTCGATCATACAGATGTACTCAGATACGTTACTGTACGCCAGTTCGACGTGTTGCAGTAGTTCTGTGAGATTTTGCAAAAACAGACATAATGTCTGATAGGATAGCTGCAGTGAGTGATTTTACAATGTTACTTATGATCCGTCTTGATTGCAAAATTTTTATTCATATGACCGGTTTCGGTTCAACCATAACCATCTTCAGATCTATAACCATAATGATACTAATTTACTATTTCAAGAATAGTAAATTAGTATCATTAACAAAATTTTTATTCATATGACCGGTTTCAGTTCATCCAAAACCATCTTCAGATCTGTAACGATCTGTCTGTCGTGAAATAGTAAATTAGTATCATTATCTTCAGATCTGTAACGATCTGTCTGTCGTGAAATAGTAAATTAGTATCATTATCGTTGCAGATCTGAAGATGGTTCTGGATGAACCGAAACCGGTCATATGAATAAAAATTTTGCAATCAAGACGGATTATAAGTACTAGTTCTGTGAGAGTTGTTGGCTGACGAGTCGCAAGTCACTTCTCGTCCTCCCATATCCAACACGCGCTAGACTGGAGACAAATCAGCAGATCGTGCTGCCCAGGGAAGCTGCTGCACATCCTACACGGCGCGTTCAGTTGCACAGGCAATACGTAGGCGAGCATTATCCTATTGAAGTAACACATCACCTTGCTGTTGAAAGAACGGCAAAGGAACGGGTCTAACAACATGCTGCACGTGTCGAGCGCTGGTTAGCCTCCTCTCCAGGAACACCAAAGGTGAAAGAGAGTTGTAGCTGTCCACGAGACAGCACTCACAAGGTCTACGTCGTGCGCGCAAGAGACCATCACTTGCGCGGAGGTGGAATCTGTTTGATCTATGAAAACTGTGGCCCGCCACCCCGTCCTCAGGTGGCGCTCTGACGGCAGACGTATATCAGTGCTCCTCGATGCTGTGGCACGAGTAGAAGTTGGGCTAGAGGTGTGTGCCCGTAGTCCCAATAGTAATAACCGGTTTGCAACGGTTCGTGTTAACACGCCTGTTCTCACAAGCCCTCTTATCTGCACTGTCTTAGATGTGCGACCTGCCACTGCTGCCTGTACAATACGACGATCCTGGAGGGCGTCTGTGCTGCGTGGACGTCCAGAACCTTTTCTACGGGTGTGAGAATTTTCATGTGACCACTGATACCAGCATTGTTACACAATTGACGCACAACGTCCTACTTGTGTGCCAGTTCCCCAAAACACTATAGCACTAATCGCAAGGCACAGTGCAGGAGTGCGTCTCCATGGCATGATTGTCTGCTTGCTTCAGACGTTCGCAGCACGATAACCCTTCTGGTTGTGAGCATTTCCTATTAAGAGATAGACACAGATGTCGCTCTGGTAGCCATGCCACTATGCTGTCTGTACATGTACTATCCCCCAGGTGGCATGTGCGGTCATCAGATCAAAATCGACGTTGTCTTGCCGGGTGCACTAGTGACTTTTTTTTTTTTTTTTTGTCTGGCAGTGTATTACGCGACAAAGCGAGTCGTAGACAGGGCCTTGGGAAGAATTAGCTTCGTCACGTGACTAGATTCAGCGACGTTTCAGTTCAAAGCGGTTCTCCTTCTTACCTCGGTATGCAAGCAATGAACGCCATTGCGAAAAATGTCATCGTGGACAGGCGAGACGGCTTGCTGTTACAGTCAGCAAATCTACTGACGACGAGAAGCAGAAAGGAGCGACAGTGCTGAAGGAAAAGGAGACAGAACATGCAAGCAAAATCTTGAAGCCGACTAAGTCTATGGTGTCCAAATTACGGAAGGAAGGACACAAGAAAATGTTCAAATGTGTGTCAAATATTATAGGACTTAACTGCTAAGGTCATTAGTCCCTAAGCTTACACACTACTTAACCTAAATTATCCTAAGGACAAACACACACACAAACATGCACGAGGGAGAGCTCGAACTTCCGCCGGGACCAGGCGCACAGTCCATGACTGCAGCGACTAAGACCGCTCGGCTAATCCCGCGCAGCAGGAAGGACACGATACGATTTAAATATCTATGCCAAAGAAGAAGAGGAAGCAATATGCACACAGTAAACATCCCCATAACGGTAAGAGTAAATATGTTATTAAACACATTTTCTCCAACACTTATCTCTAAGGCAATACTTCGGCTCTTTCTTTCGGCTCTCGCTCTGACAGTCCAGCCGTATAAGCGAACACCAATGATCCCGCCAAGTGCATCTTCGTGCATATTGCCCAATTCTTCCACATCTTGTTCAGTTTACCATTTGCTCGTCGTCCTAGAAAGATTCCTCCTTTTATTTATTTATCACAGTTTCCTGTGTTATTGATCAGAGATTCTTAATATACTGAATTATTGACTAGCTTCAGATCTTTTAAGCAACATGTAGGCTGGGAATGATATAAACTCTGTCGATTGATAAGCATTGGTTTGGTCTTTTTCATGCTTATCTCTAGAGCAAAATTTAAACTAATGGTCTTCACGTCGAAGAACAGATCACTAACTCATGCAATGAGGGTAACATCATCATCAAAGTGTCGAGTGTTGGTTTTTCTGCTGTCTATTGAAATTACATCATCCAAACCATCCAATACACCACTGAGGACATATTTTGTGAAGATGTTATAGAGCTAAAGGAACAGTATACAACATTGTCGGAATCCAATTCTCACATCTAAACACTGCAGGTATTCGCCATCCACGATTATGATTGCAGCATGACTGTTATAAAGACCTTTTAGTAGTGGTACTAGGTCGTTTGGAACCTTGGAATCATTGACAACATGCCACAACTTTCATACATCACACAAACCATTTTATAATCTAGAAAACAAATGAAGACAGGGATATACTCTGAGTTGATACCAGTCATGGGATATTTCCTAATATCTACTTGGATCTCCTTTTGCCAGCGCAGTGCAGCAACTCGAGGTGGCCTTTGAAAGTCTCCTGCAGAAATATTGAGTCATGCTGCCTCTATGGTCTTCCGCAACTGCAAAACTGTTTCCGGTACAGCATTTTGTGGACGAACTGACCTCTCGATTATGTTCCATCAGTGTTCTATGGGATTCTTGTCGGGCGATATGGGTTGCCAAATCATTCGCTCGAATTGTACAGAAAGTTCTGACATGGCGCAACGTCATCCATAAAAAGTTCATCGTCGTTTGGAACCATGCAGTCTGCGAATGGATGCATATGGTCTCCAAGTAGCAGATCGGTTCAGTTGGAATAGAGGGCTCGGTTCTTTTCCTGCAAATACAGCCCAAACTATTATGGAGCCACTACCAGCTGGAACAGTGCCTGGTTGACAACTTGGGTCCATGGCTTCGTGGGGTCTGCGCAACACTCGCACCATACCATCAGCGCTTGCCAACTGAAATCGGGATTCACCTGCGCAGGTCATGTTTTTCAAGTCGTCTAGCGCCTAGGCGATATGGTCACGAACCCAAAAGAGGCACTGCAGACGATGTCGTGCTGTTAGCAAAGATACTCGTAGTGCTCGTCTGCTGCCATAGCCCATTAACGCCACATTTCGCCGCACTGTCCTAAAGAATACGTTCTTCGTACGCCCCCTATTGATTTATGTGATTATTTCATGCAGTATTATTTGTCTGTTAGCACTGAGAATTGTTCCCAAACGCCGTTGCCCTCGGTCGTTAAGTGAAGACCGACGGCCACTGCGTTGTCCATGGTAAGATTGTCTCAAATGGCTCTGAGCACTATGGGACTTAACATTTGTGGTCATCAGACCCCTAGAACTACTTGAACGTAACAAACGTAAGGACATAACACACATCCATGCCCGAGGCAGGATTCGAACCTGCGACCGTAGCGGTCACGCGGTTCCAGACTGAAGCGCCTAGAACCGCACGGTCACACCTGCCGGCTTCCATGGTAAGAGATAATGCCTGAAAATTGGTATTTTTGGCACACACTTGCCACTGTGGACATAGGAATATTGCTGTTCCTAACGATTTCTGTTGTGTCCCTATCTCCATGTATCATCTCGCGTTCAAAGTCTGTTAATTGCCTTAGTACAGACATAATAACGTGGCAAACCTTTCCACGTGAATCATCTGAGCACAAATGCCAGCTCCGCCAACGCATTGCCCTTTTATACCCGAGCCGTGTGTGGCTTGTGTTCCCACAATCATGTATTTTACACCCTGTTTTTAACGTACTTCCACCTCACTGCGTTAATTTAAATTACTGGTGTCACTGAGTTGCTGCTCTGCCTGACTGTGAGGGGCGTTATCAGCGCGTATCGATACATCCCCTCTCGTAGTATCTTTGGTCGACTGCTATTACTTCCCGGTCGTTGTCTGTCGTAAGGAGTTCGGATCGTAAGTTGGGGTCTCGAGTTCGGGCTGCCAGTCAGTTGGAACGCGTCTGGAGCGCAGTCCGGACCTGCCAGTCGGGGAGCTGCAAATGCGGCACTAGTGCAGTCGGGCTGAAGCAGCAGTGAGGTCTTCGTCGGTATGGCTCGCCCGATCATTGCCGCCTCGCATCACTTGAGCCGGGCCACGGTCTTGCTCGATCGTCGGTCGGTCGTTTGTCCTTCCGGACGACGCCTTTTGGCTTGCCGCTGGTTACCTGCCCCGGCCACTAACGTAATTTCAGGCAGCGTCATTTCCTCTCCTGTTGCCGCTGTCCAACATGGTGTGTAGTTTTGACAGTTAATACAAATTTAATTGTGGATAATCACGTTCGTAACCTTTTGTGTATGAGTTCTCGTGTACCGACTGGTGGCAAGCAAGTTGTTGTGTCGGTCGGTCCGTGGCTGTCCCCTGGTTGGGTTCCGACGGATCAAGTGTAGCTAGGCTCACCACTTGTCTTACCCAAGTGAACGAGGGCAGACCGACCTCCCTGGAGGCTTCTGAGTGCCGTTTTCTTTGTTGTCCTTCTCACCGGTGTTTAATTGTCTGTTTATAATCTATCATAGCCAATGATTTAATGATTCTTGTTTTTACTGGACTTTATGTATTTTTCAATTTTGGGAAATCAGTTGTGGGCCTTAAGCCGCTTAAATCCTTATTATTGAAAGTACGCTTTAAGCAAAAACATTGCGGCCTTCTGCCTTAGAAGATTATGGTAAAATATTTTAAAATTTTCAAATTTAATTGTGGCCCTCAGCAGCTTGTATTGCACTTTGTATATGTTTGTTCTATCTACTTTTGCCTTGAGGCTTCCCAGCCTAGTTGTGACACCATATATAATTTAATTATTTTATTTGCTATTTTAACTGCATTTTTATTTTGTTGACTTTTATGATTTCCTGTTTCGAGGCCCTCAGCCGTGAAATAATTGCCTTTTGAAACTTGTAGTTCTAAAGGTTCGGCTATGTGCCGTTTTGCTTTAAAGGTGTTATTAAATTATAATAAATTACAATTTTGAGTGAACCTGACCGACACCTTATTAGCCCTTTCCACAATCCTAATCACCTGTTCTGCCCTGCGGGCTCAGCGGTCGTCTCAATACCTTGTGTACACGATTGTACCGCCATCCGTTTGTGTCCATATCACTGTCCCATGACATTGTCACCTAAGTGTATAACTTACATTTTTTGAACTATCTGTATCAAATACATGATTGGTTCTCACGTACCTTTACCTGTCTATGTTCCACGGGGTTGGATCTAAAGGGTGTCATAAATAAATCTTCATGTGTGAGCAAGCGCAAATAATTTTGAAAAAAAATCATACTAATTTACGAAAGACGAAGTGACGCAGTGGTTTATTCTAACATATTATACCGTGAACAGATATTGTGGGGGAATGCAGTCAAGGCCGCGCGGGGTAGCTGCGCTGTTTAAGACGTCTCGCCACGGTCCGAGAGGCTGCCCTCGTCGGAGGTTCGAGTCCTCTCTCGGGCATGGGTGTGTGTGTCGTCCTTGCCTAACTTAAGTTAGGTGAAGTGGTGTGTAGGGTTAGGGACCAATGACCTCATCAGTTTGGTCCCTTAAAAATTCACACACATCTGTTTTGAAAGCAGTCAACTCAAAGTGGCAGTAAGTGTTTAATTGGAGGCCATTACCTTATAGACGTGTAGCATATGATTAGTGCCTGCTCTTTCTGCATACGAGGAGTAAACACGGCGGTGATGACGCTCTGACCTGGTGTTTGTTTCGTTTTGCTGGGTAATAAACGTGTGCCGATGCTTTTCTTTGTTTATCTCTCACGGAGTAATGAATCTATTTAGCGAAGGAGCTTGTGTTGACACGGCAGTGGGCCTTCTTTCGTCTACGCAGAAGGTAGAGGGAGTATTAGATCAGACGGCGGCAGGAGCTGTCAGCTACCAGCTACAGAGGCAGCGCACCTGCCCCCGCCTGGCACAGATCGCGGCCCTGCAGCCGGACGCTGCTGTGCGCCGCCGCGGCCGCCGCCAATGGCCGTCCTGCCCCCACCCACGCCCTTTTCCCGCCCCCGCAGCGCTCGGCCTCCAGGGCGGCGCCCTTCGCCCTTCGCCCTGTGAACTCCCCGCCGCCGAGCGGAACCCTGACCTACATATCTCCCCGTTTCGCCGCTACCCGTCACGCGTGTTCCACTTTTGTTTCTCCGATGTATTGATTCTACCTGCCACACACCCTATTCACATTGATATCAACACACCTTGCGTGACTGACTACATGGTCGACCGTATAATACTGAGATCGGCCTTTTTACATCTCGCAGGCCATGGAAGAGGACCCCCCTCCTAATCAAGAGACCAGGAAATACAGCATTGCCGGCCGAAGTGGCCGTGGGATTCTAGGCGCTACAGTCTGGAACCGCGAGACCGCTACGGTCGCAGATTTGAATCCTGCCTCGGGCATGGATGTGTATGATGTCGTTAGGTTAGGTTTAAGTAGTTCTAAGTTATAGGGGACTGATGACCTCAGAAGTTAAGTCCCATAGTGCTCAGAGCCATTTTTGATTCCATGTCGACTCCTCCCCGGCGGATTAACGAAGATGGCCGGTGCGGTAGCCAGCCTGGGTGTGATTTATAGGCAATTTTTCACATCCATCTAGGTGAATACCGGGCAGGTAACCACGTCCCGCCTCAATTACACGATTGACAAACATTTCTAAAACATTCTCACGCTTTCATGTGGGATGAACTACACGCAAACAGATGGGATATACAAATTCCGTCCCAAGGGGAAAGGGGTGGCAACTGGAAGGGCATCTGGTCAATTCTAACACTGAGGTTGTCAAATCAAGATCAACATGGCGACCCAGTCCAGAAACGAGATGATGCCAGGAAAAAAAGAGGAAGATATAGAATACAAGTTTCCTGAAAGGAGAGATGATATTATAAAATACCGTAGCAACTGGAAACAAATGTGATGCTACATTGAGACGGCGGAAGTCATGTAACAGCGATATACAGATATACAGATGGCTGTAGCATCGTGTATACGATGTGCAAAAGAACAGTGCATTGGCGGAGCTGCCAGTTTGTGTTCAGGCGATTCATGTGAAGAGGTTTACAACGTTATTATGGCCACACGACGGGAGTTAACAGATTTTGATCGCGGTATAGTAGTTGGAGCTAGTCATGGGACATTCAGTTTCAGGCATCGTTAGGGAATTCAATAATCCGAGAACCACCGTGTCAAGAGTGTGCCCAGAATACTACGTTTCAGTCGTTACCTCTCACCGCGGACAACACAATGGCCGACGGCCTACACTAAACCACACAGAGCCTCGAAGACTGAGTAGAGTTCTCAGTGCTAATAGACAAGTAACACTGGGTGAAATAACCGCAGAAATCAATATGGGACCTCCGACAAAGGTATCCGTTAGGACACTGCTATGAAATTTGGCGTTAATGGGCTACGGCAGGAGACGACAGACTCCAGTGGTTTTTATAATAGCGCGACACCGCCTGCAGCGCATCTCCTGGATTTGTGTCCACATCGATCGGACTCTAGACGGCTGGGAAAGACTGCTGCTGGCAAGAGCTGCTGGTAGGGTTCAAGTGCGGCTCAGATGCCACGGAGCCATGGGCACTGTGCAAGCTGCTGATTACTCCATAATGGTTTGGGCTCTCTTTTCATGGAATGCGATGGGTCCTATGTCTATTTGGAGACCATGTGCAGCCAGTCATTAACTTAATGTCCCCAAACAACTATGGAATTTTCGTGGATGACAAAGTGTCATGTTAAGGGGCCACAGTCGTTCACAATTGGTTTGAAGAACATACTGAATAGTTGAGCGAGTGGTTTCTCCACTCAGGTCGCCCAACATGAATCCCAACGAACATTTATAGGACGTCAGTTAGTGCGAAAAATTCTGCACCGACAACACCTTTACAATTACAGATGGCTATAGAGGCACCTTGGGTCAGTATTTCTGCCGGATAGTTCCAAAGACTTCTTGAGTCCATGCCACGTTGAACTGCTGCACTGCTTCGGGAAAAATAGGTCCGAAGCCGATTTGGAGGCATCCTATTGAGTTTATCGTCTCAGTGTATTTCAGTATCGATACAAGAAAGTATAACCAAATGCTCTACTGTATTCTTAAATGTAATTGGTAGATAATATTCGGGTTAAAATACCGCTTCAGGCTGTCTCCTGATAGCCAGTCCAAGGCATGATACAGAAGCTCTCCGTAGGATCATTCATTGAGTTACATGTGCGAGGCTATAATCTGTTAAATAGGGATTGATGTTTGTGTAAGTTTTCTTGTGCGAGGTAGGTGGTGTTAGTGGTGGGAATGGATGTCCCAATTAGCAGGCCGCGGTGGTCTAGCGGTTCTAGGCGCTCAGTCCGGAACCGCGCGACTGCTACGGTCGCAGGTTCGAATCCTGCCTCGGGCATGGATGTGTGTAATGTCCTTAGGTTAATTCGGTTTAAGTAGTTTTAAGTCTAGGGTTCTGATGACCTCAGATGTTAAGTCCCAATTTGTGTTCCATTTCGCTTAATCTCTTGCGAAAAACTACTTGATGATCGGAAATGAACTGCGGAATCTGAACGAATGTGACTCTGCAGGTTTACGTAATGGAAGCTCATCCCTCCCACCACCCGGTCAACGAAAATCTTCTCAGGGAAAAAAGTTGTAAATTATAAAACTGGCTTTTTATGTTACGTCTTAATTCTTCCCGCATTTCTTGCGATGCCTTACATCCTTTGGCTTTAAGTGCAGAGATGTTATCGAATGCATTAAAGTCGAGGTTAAGCTGTTGTCTTTTGTGTGTTGCGTTAATGTCAAGCATAAATGGCTAAGTACTTTGCCTTCATTTTGCGTTTTAGTACATTGTTTCTGAATATTGCATGTACAGGACACAAATATGCAAACTAGCGGCTCACTGTACTAAGCAACATCAGTCCACCTCACGTAAAAATACAGTGAGTACTCGCTCGGTTGAAGGCAATAATACAGGAGAAACAGTCTGTTCCCATTCACGATATCGTTCAGAAAGGCTCTACAGTCTAACTGAAATATCACCAATTACCCTGGAGAATCACTATGAGCTTGTCAGCTAAAGATTTCAATGCTGGGGCTTCCTCGAAATCGGAGCAGTCATCTTCGCCGCAGAAGGCTTCTCGCGATTCGCGAACTCAACTATCAAGGCCATGGGCTCCAGGCTTTCTTGTGTCGCCTGGAGCGATCTGAATCGAAGCAGATATGAGACAGGGAGAACAGCTGTTACTCTCAACAGCTGTGGACGACAAGACTTTTCAAACTGTGGCTGCAGCAGACTGTGCCACACGTATCATTCAGGACTGCCTCTTACGTGCATTCGCTACTTGCCTGGAAGAAGTCAATTGGACGGTTGGAAAACACTGACTCGGGTCTTCCAATTTTTCTTTTGTCTATTTAATTGTTTGTTTATAATTTCTTTGTTCGTGCTTGTCTGTAAACCTGACACTTCTCCACGATTTATTACGCGTGGAAAGGCCGCAGTAGCTGTGCACTTTAGTCCGTCACAAAGGAAGAGCATTTAATTACGTGATAATGTTTCAAGTCATCGATTAGTACAATAGGTTGATTTGCACTTGAAGTGATAGTAATCATAGGGAGTTGCATAATTAGTTAGCAAGTCGGTAACCTTAATTGGCAAAATTACACATTATTATCAATTTTCCTCCGTCATATGGATCCATCGATGAGCTGTCTAGGTAAAAGACTGTCGGATGAGAGAGCGCAATAATTTTAGTATGAGACGACCAATTACATTAGGAAAACGAGAAGATGGAGGAAATCGGTAGGGTTCGGAACCGTCGACTCAAATGTGGGACGCCAGTTCGGCAGGATACCTTTCCACGCGCCATTCCGCAGACCAAACAACCCACAGAAATCGTCACCGATGCCTCTCTCTAGCGCGCGAGCTCTCCTCCTGGTAAGGTAGGCTGCAGTAACTGCATTCTCTCGGACAAAGTACACCAATTGCTTTCTCAGCCAGCATACAACCACCGAGAGGTGCACTGCGGGCCTTATTTCAAGAATTGCAGACCCTACACGGCTTTGTCGCCCTTAGACGGTAAATGGAAATGAGCGTTTGGGGTCATTGGCCGGGAGACCACTTACGGGGCAGGCCCGGCCGCCTTGGTGCAGGTCTTATTTATTACATTCGACCCCACACTACGCGCCGGATGGGAATGAAAAGATGGTGAAGACAACACAAAACCCAGTCCCTGAGCGGAGAAAAATCCTCCACCTAGGCGGGAAGCGAACTCGGGCCCGTAGGACGGCATTTCGTCACGCTGACCACTCACCTATCGGGGCGGACACATTACACGCTGATAATTTGCGACTGTATTGCTTAATAGATATTGTGAAAGTTTCTGCCATCTTTATTTGGCATTACTTTGAGACGAGTCTTATATAATTTCACGCGAGTGCAGCTGAGTTGCTTCGCGACCAATTACCCGCCGTAATTAGGCGAGGTAGGAGCTTGCACCATGAGCTACCTGCACCGCTTAGTCACCTTCGAACTGCCGCGCAAGCCTCCAATTGTGTCAGGATCTTTGGTTTCTCTCGCACAACCACTGCTAGTTACTTATGAACATCAGGGGGTAGAATTACGTAGCGTTCCGACACACAGTGATGACTTAGATGTATGCTTCGCTATAGCTTTCAAGGTCACTGCTCATTTTACTCAAGTGTCACCCATTTCTGTAAATTATTACAGCAAAGCACGTTTTCCAGGAATCAAGCTTTCGGGTGCTAGTCCATATAGGTAATTATGACATCACGCAATTTTGTCATAGACAGATATGGGTGGAGACTGTGGCTGTTATACACTGAAGAGCCAAAGAAGCTGGTACACATGCGTAATATCGTGCAGCGCCCCAGCGAGCACGTAGAAGTGCCGCAGCACGACGTGCTGTTGACTCGAGTAATATCTGAAGTAGTGCTGTTCATAAATCCATGAGAGTACGAGCGGGGGTGGAGACCTCTTCTGAACAGTACGTTGCAAGGCATCTCAGACATGCTCAATAATGTTCATGTCTGGAGAGTTTGGTGGCCAGTGGAAGTGTTTAAACTCGGAAGAGAATTCCTGGAGTCACTCTACAGCAATTACGGACGTTTGGGGTGTCGCATTGTCATACTGGAATTGCGCCGGCCGGTGTGGCCGAGTGGTTCTAGGTGCGCCAGTCTGGAATAGCGTGACCGCTACAGTCGCAGGTTCGAATCCTGCCTCGGGCATGGATGTGTATGATGTCCTTAGGTTAGTTAGGTTTAAGTAGTTCTAGGTTCTAGGGGACTGATGACCTCAGATGTTAAGCCCCATAGTGCTCAGAGCCATTTGAACATACTGGAATTGCCTAAGTCCGTCGGATTGCACAACGGACATTAATGGATGGATGTGACCTGTCAGAGTCGTAACTAGACGAATCAGGGGAACCACATCACTCCAACTGCGCACGCTCCATACCATTACAGAACCTCTACTAGCTTCAACTGTCCCCTGCTGACAAAATGAGTGCGTGAATTCATGAGGTTGTCTCCATATACGTACACGTCCATCCGCTCGATAAAATTTGAAACGAGACTCCTCCGACCAGGCAAGATGTTTTCAGTCATCATCAGTCCAATGTCGGTGTTGATGGGCCCAGGCGAGGCGTAAAGCTTTGTGTCGTGCAATCATCAAGGGCACACGAGTGGGCTTTCGGTTCCAACAGCCCACATCGCTGGTGCTTCGCTGAATAATTCACACACTGACACTTGTTGATGGCCCAGCATTGAAATACGCATAAAATTGCGGAAGGGTTGCACTCCTGTCACGTTGAACGATTCTCTGCAGTTGTCGTTGGCCCCGTTCTTGCCGGATCTCTTCCCGGTCGCAGCGATGTCGGTAATTTGATGTTCAATTGGATTCCTCATATTCACGGTACACTCGTGAAACGGTCGTACGAGAAAATCCCCACTTCATCGCTACCTCGGAGATCCTGTGTCCCATCGCTCGTGCGCCGACTATGATACCATTTTCAGCCACACATAAATCTTGATAACCTGCCATTGTAGCAGCAGTAATCTATTTAACTACTGCGCCTGACACTTGTTACTTACATAGCCATTGCCAACCGCAGTGCCGTTTGCTGCCCGCTTACATACCTCTGTATTTGAATACGCACGCCTGCATCGGTTTGTTTGGCGCCTAAGTGTATGTGTGTTAGAATGCAACTTAAGTGAAATTTCCTTTTGGCGCATTTGCATTAGAAGTTTTCTGATGATGAATTGTAAAAAAATCGATACCGGTAACGGTATTTTTTTAAGTAAAGTAACGTAAAACCAATTTGTTGCTAATTCCTGTCCACCATCAAAAATTTAAATTATTACATCGTTATTGTGCATCAGTATTGTGGTAATTCGACTTGTAATCCCAGTATATGCTGTTGAGTTATGGCCTGGTGGTGTAGCAGTAAAGCGCGTGCCTGGGAACCGAGAGGTCACTGTATCGAATCCCGGTTGGGCTAAGGAAATTTTCGGTTTACCTTCAACCTAGCCTCCACCTGTCAATGATGTAAACAGTCGTCAGGAAGCACACATTGTTCGGATTCCACCCTAAACTGCAGGTGCCTGTGGTTCGATGTCCTGGTACAAATCTTTCTACTGGACGCCACTTCAGTGACTTGCTTGTCTCTAACCTTTCTCAGTTATACCACCGGGGCCTTCCCCGGTGGAATAACCACAGGCAGGATTACGATTTACTACTGTAGCTTACACTCTGATTCACAACGAAACATTATGACAAACAAACCGCTTGCCCAGATATGTATCTAATGCTATTAGAGTGATGGCAAACACCTTCAGAAAAGACACTGGATGCGGTTCCGATTACCAGTGCCTATATTTACTTAGACACCTGACCGCAATCTACAGCATTTTTGTTTCTTGGAAGACACTGGAGATGAAGGGTCCTTCTTTTCAAAATATTCAGAAAATACAAGGTATGTGAGAAAAGTAACGAGACTGGCAACAGTGCATGCGATCTGGAAGCGCTGTGTTCTTCTACTTGTATTGACTGGTGTGTTTTCGCCTTCTGATTTTCAGCCATCTCGTGATTATTGAGAGCGCCGTAAGTGAAACTGCGTTTTCGTAGGGTGTAATGAAAATGGAACAGCAGAATTGAGAGCAACATTATGCAATCAAGTCCTGTGTTGAATTTGGGAAATGCACGAGGGTAACCTTTGAAAAGTTGGAACGGGAGTATGGGGGGTCATTCTTTATCAAGAGTACAAGTTTTTCGCTGCAAAAAATTATTTTCGGTTGGCCAAGAACACTTTGAAGATTAACCTCGCTCACGGAGACCTTCAGATTCAAAAACCAACGAAAATGTAGGTCTGGTGAATGCTCTTGCGAAATCTGACCGACGTTTACTAATAAGGATGATGGGTTATTTGTTAAACACTTTCACCGTAAACCATATTTTGACCGAGGATTTGAACATGCGGAAGGTATGTTCCAAAATGTTGTCGGAAAACCTCACAACTACAAAAGCGTGTGTGTTGATCTTCTTGAGATGATTGGCAATGGCCACGAATGGTTCTGTGGTGTGATCACGGGTGATGAAGCCTGGATTTTTGAGTACGATCCTGAGACAAAGCGGCAAAGTGAGGAGTGGCACACAGACATCCCCTCGACCGAAAAAAGCTCGTAGGAGCAGATCAAAGATCAAAATAATGCTTATTTGCTTTTTTGACAGTTGGGTATCGTACATAAAGAATTGGTTCCTTCAGGACAAACTGTCAACCAAGTTTTTACAATTATGTCCTTGAGAGGCTCAGGAAAAGGCGGAATCGAATGAGACTGGACATTACAGCCAAGCGGATGCTGGATAGTGACAACGCCCCATACCACACGGCGACTTCCAT
Organism: Schistocerca gregaria; assembly: GCF_023897955.1. Classification (NCBI taxonomy): domain Eukaryota; kingdom Metazoa; phylum Arthropoda; class Insecta; order Orthoptera; family Acrididae; genus Schistocerca; species Schistocerca gregaria. The sequence goes on from NC_064924.1 coordinate 48,497,440, forward strand.
CACGGAATTTTTGACCTCCAAAGGCGTTCCTGTTTTTCCATAGCCCTCCTTCTCACCTGAGTTCGTGTGACTTCTTTTTAACCCGAAACTGAATATTATCTTAAAAGGACATCATTTTGGGACTATGGAAAACATTCAAAAGAACGTGAGCAACATGTTAGATGTCCTACCAGTTGAAGCCTATCAGAGCTGCTACCAGGACTGGGAAGACGACTCCGCCGAAGAAAACTTCTTTGAAGGGGACAGTGTTCTTGTTGAAAAAAGAAAAAATCTTTGGTAGCTGAAGAATCAGTCTCGTTACTTTTCCCACACAGTTGGTATGCCGGAACAGGCTCTGAGTCGGTGTCACTACGCAGCAGGCTGTGCCCGCCCCTCGTCGCCCGGCCGCACTCTCTCCAGCAGACTGCTGTGCGGCTGGACGGCAGGTTTTTGCTGGACTCCAGGGTGACCCCTGCCGACCCCGCTGCTCCCGGCGCCTCCAGACACTTCATCTCTCCCCACCAGGGTCACCCAGCCTCCTCCACCGTCCTAAAGCGACTGCTCTCGCTCTCTCTTACTTTCTCCTCCACAGTTTTCCACTATAAGGGAAAGTGCGGGAATAGTGCGCACCTGCCCAAAAATTATTGTTTTGATTCATCCACAAAGACTAATCCAAAACCTACTGCATGTAAAATTGCTGTAGTTTCTTTACTTTTGTTGTGCTAAATCAATTTAAATGCACGAAATAGTACAATGAAGTTCCACTGCGAATACCATAAACCAGCGATAGGCCACGATTCCTTCATGCCATAAGATAATTATCATTGGTGATTGGGGAATCTTCGGTTTAAGAAGGGAACCTTGCATAAAATATACGTATTCCAACTTCAAGAAGAGTGTCGTAATCCCAATTTCAAAGACGGCGGGTGCTGACAGGTGTGAACTTTACCCGACCACCAGCTTAATATGACATGCTTGCAAAATACTGACAGGAATCATGTACTGAAGAGTGCAGAAGCTGGCTGAAGCTGACGTCAGGGAAAATCGGTTTGGGCTTTGGAGGAATACAGGAACATGCGAGGAAATACCGTTCCTGTTACATCTTAGAAGAAAAACAGTTACAGCTTTCGCAACGTATTTCTTGAATAAAAGTCTCTCGGTGTACATGCCACGTCAATTCAGGATAAAACTCCAAGCTTTCGATCACTACCTCCATGTTCGTCGTCAGGGCTAAAACTGACTGTCGTGAACTAGCGCGGTTCCCACTTTTATGTGCAAAGGACGGCTTCTGATTGGCTGGAATACGTCATAGCAACAACGATATGGCGCGTAGTGAAGTGGTGCCCTCTACTTCCATAGATGTAATTTCTATCCTGCGTTGCTTGCAGCACCAACCCTGGTTGACTTTTGTAGTTTTACAGAATCGTTTTAACACTGTTGACTGCAATACACTCTGTGAAATTGTTAAAGTAGCAGGGACAGAACACAGCGAACGATATATTAGATGCAACTCGCATCAAAGACAGACTGCAGTTACAAGAGTCGAAGAGCGTAAAAAGGGAAGCAGTGGCTGCGAAGGGAATGATGTTATTCAGTCGATGCTCTGAACAAGCAGTAAACGAAACTAAGGACAAATTTGGAAAGGGAATTAACGTTCGTGGAAAAGAAATAAAAATATAGACTTTTACAGATGGGCCTGTAATTCTACCAGACACATCAAATGACTTGATAGAAGAGCTGAAGGGAAAGCATAGTGTCTTTTGAAACAAGGTTATAAGATGAGAAGAAACAGTAAGACGAGATTACTGAAATGTAGCCGTATTAAATCATGTGATTAGTAAACGAGTCACTGGAAGTAGTAGATCAGTTTTGCTACTTGGACAAAAAAATAACTGACGATGGCCGACGTACAGTACACTACTGGCCATTAAAATTGCTACACCAAGAAGAAATGCAGATGATAAACGGGTATTTTCTGTACCCAGAAAAGCCCGTACGGGACCTGCAACATGCGGTCGTGCATTATCCTGCTGAAATGTAGGATTAGGCAGGGATCGAATGAAGGGTAGAGCCACGGGCCGTAACACATCTGAAATGTAACGTCCACTGTTCAAAGTGCCGTCGATGCGAACAAGAGGTGACCGAGACGTGTAACCAATTTCACCCCATACCATCAAGTCGGGTGATACTCCAATATGGCCATGACGAATACACGATTCCAGTGTGCGTTCTCCACGAGGTTGCCAAACACGGATGCGACCATCATGATGCTGTAAATAGAACCTGGATTCGTCCGAAAAAATGACGTTTTGCCATTCGTGCACCCAGGTTCGTCGTTGAGTACACCACCGCAGGCGCTCCTGTCTGTGTTGCAGCGTCAAGGGTAACCGCAGCCATGGTTTCCATGCTAATAGTCCATGCTGCTGCAAACGTCGTCGAACTGTTGTTGTCTTGCAAACGTCCCCTTTTGTTGACTCAGGGATCGAGACGTGGCTGCACGATCCTTTACAGCCATGCGGATAAGATGCCTGTCATCTCGAGTGCTAGTTATGCGAGGCCGTTCCATATTACCCCCCTGAACCCACCTATACCATATTCTGCTAACAGTCATTGGATCTCGACCAGCGCGAGCAGCAATGTAGCGATACGATAAACCACAATCGCGATAGGGTACAATCCGACCTTTATCAAATTCGGGAACGTGATGGTACGCAATTCTCCTCCTTACACGAGGCATTACAACAACGTTTCAACAGGCAAAGCCGGTAAACTGCTGTTTGTGTATGAGAAATCGATTGGAAACTTTCCTCATGTCTGCACGTTGTAGGTGTCGCTACCGGTGCCAACCTTGTGTGAATGCTCTGAAAAGCTAATCATTTGCAAGTCACAGCATATTCTTGCCGTCGGTTAAATTTCGCGTCTGTAGCACGTCATCTTCATGTCTTCGTGGTGTAGCAATATTAATGGCCAGTCGTGTATACAATTCAGACTGGCTATAGCACGTAAAACCTTTTTCGAAAAAGAGGAATGTATCAACATCTAATACAAATTTAGCTGCTAGGAAGTCTACCCTGAAGGTATTTCTCTGCAGTATAGCCTATTACGAAAGTAAAATGTCAACGATAAGCAGTTCAGACAAAAAGCGGACGGATGTTCTTGGAACGTAGTGCTAGTGAAGAATGCTGAAGATTAAATGTGTAAGTGGAGTAACTAAGAGGAGATAGTGATTCGGATTGGGAAAAAGAGAAATGTATGGGGTAACTTGACTAAAAGAAAAATTGGTTGATAGGATGCATCCTGAGGCATGAATGAAACATTAGAGTGGTAAAGGGAAGAAGTGTGTGTGTGTGGGTGTGTGTGTGTGCTAGAGGAAGGACGTAAAAGTTGTAGAGTGATACAAAGGGAGGAAAACTAAAGGCAGATTCAAATGGGTGTAAGGTGTGATAGTTATTCGCACTTAAGTCTGGCACACGATAGAATATCCTGGACAGGTGCATCAGACTAGTCCATAGACTGAGAACCATTACAACACGGGTGAAAATCGAAATGCATACTCACTATTATCGACATTTCAACTGGCACTACGATTGTGAGCTCTGGTCTGTAGCCAATTGCTATACGAAGGTATAACGCTGTTTCTTCCAGTCGTTTTCGGCTTTGGTCGAGAAAGGTAGTATTTCTGTAAGTTTTTTTAAAGTAGAGAGAAATTGTTCGAGATAGGGATCTTAGGAATGCGTCGTAAAAATTAAAGCCATTTGCTGTGCATAGTTGTCTTGGAATCCTCAGTTGGGTTTTTGTCCCCTGGTGACGGCGAAAATATAGTACCAAAACCTTTCTTTGCGGTTATCCGAGGAACCGCCCATCAACTAATGGATGCTTCTGTAAGTTCCATCAAGCCCACCGTAGACCACATGAAATGCAAAAAGAACAAACCGATTTGTTCCATTTGCCTAAGCAGCTGTAATATTCATGCTTTGATCCTGTAGTGTAGGTCAGTGAGTCTAAGACGATACTCCTGCTGGGTATACAAACGGCCCCTGACACAAGGGCTATCCGAAACATGTAACCCTACCTTTTCGTCACAAATAGAACGCGACGTATGAGCACCGAAAAAAATCCGTTTTCATGTGCGACGTTTTGCATACCGATGTGAACCTGGCAAATTCATCAGGACTTGAGATCGGAATAAGCGCCAGAGTCAGATTCACGCACGAAACATAGGCAAAGGATATACAGCGCAATTCATCTACAGTGGTCCGACTGAACTATACGTTCGATAGGACTCAGAGAGCATTGCAGAGAACCAGTGTGGCGGTCGTGTGTATGCCCCACGAATTCTTCACTGCCGCGTAAAAGAAACAAAAATGTAAGAGTCACTGATGTGCATAAACTGTACATTTATGTACGTAACCAACCATGCTCATTTGTTTACCGTGCTATACACTCTTATTAGAATTGCGTGATCACGCACATTCACGACAGAACATGTGGTGGTTGACGAGCAAAATCAATAACTTTCGTGAAAATTCTCTATCTCAGAAACAACTAGCATGAAGTTGGAGAAGACATAGTGGTGGACGGCCAAAATCAATCAGTTATGTGATAATTTCATAACCCCGAAATTATTCGACTTAGGCAGGCATGCGGGTAGAAAAGGTAAGAAATACGTAGTCCCTTGAATCAGGTGAATTTATAACAAAATACCGATTAATCAAGATTCGAATATACTACACATTGTCACAATGAAGAACAGATCTGAACTAATTGAAATTCAAGTCGATACAAATGTAAAGGATGCTGTTTTCGCCCGCATCCCGTGGTCGTGCGGTTGCGTTCTAGCTTCCCGCGCCCGGGTTCCTGGGTTCGATTCCCGGCCTGGTCAGGGATTTTCTCTGCCTCGTGATGGCTGGGTGTTGTGTGTTGTCCATAGGATAGTTAGGTTTAAGTAGTTCTAAGTTTTAGGGGACTGATGACCATAGATGTTAAGTCCCATAGTGCTCAGAGCCATTTTGATGCTGTTTTCACAATATCAGAGCAAAGCAAGCAAATCACATCAATTACTTACCAAGCTCGAATGAACAATGAACCAAAAGCTTCGTCCGCAGTGCACCTCCACCCCTGGCTGTTGATGGGGGAAAGTCGCTGAGGTATGCCTCTGGTCCTAAGCAAGCAATTAAAAACTTAAGTTGGCACACAATCCAATGACACTGCGAAACTATCACTGTAGGGGAGCATACTTCAAAACAATCATGTACTCCCAATTCTACAGACATACACACACGTAGACGGAGGAATGGAAGGGAAAAAAGAAATATACAGATATACATTCCCCTTTACGAGAGACTAGGCATTTAAAGTTGCAGCAAATTGATGGTGAAACATACACTCTCCTTTTTCTCTTACTTTCATAATAAAGTATACAGGAACATTATTTTCACAGCCTGCTACCAGAAAGGAATATCACCCGAAGAAAACAAACGGATCTGAATTTCAACAACCACTATGCAACGTTTCTGTACGAGGTTAAGACTTAAAATTTATTAACATAAGACCAGAGCTGTACCCTCCAAGGAAAATACGCAATGCTTCGGAACACATTAATTAAAAAATCGAGAAATAGTCACATTTAAAATATCTGCGTTGCTACAAGCTCTGATAATGCTATAACGACTAGTTTTTAAATTCTTACTAAAATAATGGAAGTAAAACTTTTTTGGTACATATGCTATTATTTGTTTCTCAAAATAATTGTCCTTAAAATTTACACACTTTAGCATGTCACGATCATTGCTTGGTCGTTCGAGCTCAAGAGGTACGGGCGTTCGCCAGCACCCGTACCCCATAGAATCGCTGAATAGTATACAACAGTTATTTACCACAAGTCATCGATGACATCAAGAACAACAATCCTAAACGTTGCATCATTCTTTGCTACGGCAGTACTAGCTGTCACACGTTTTGTTAAATAGTCGAATGTTCGCCGGTGTAAAACATGCAATTGTCTACATTCGCCTTTTTTGTTCTCTGAGGACTTCTTTATGTCCCCATACTTCAAACAAGATAGTGTACGGACAGCAATTTTCGTCATCTCAAAAATCTGTACAGTCCTACTGAATCCATATTTTTGAGGTATGAACATCAGAGTGGTAGAAAAAGGTTTCAGAATTGGAACGACCAAGCAACGGACGTGACATTTCCATTTTAACAAAAGACGCAAGCAATTTCTTGTAAGTGATTTACGCAAAAACCACTTTTGTTACTTTGTGTTCATCTTGAAGTGCACAAACGTTAATTTACCCTTACTTAACGACTCTTCCGAATGTATGAAAGTTCTTTACATGTTTTGCATTTATTCAGTCGTTACTTGTGAGCTTGTTATTGGGTTTCGGTTTAACTGTTTGAAATCCATCGGGAACAGATCTTCTTCACAGCTACGTGGTAATAGGACATCAAATGTACTGCAGCATGGGACATGCCAAGGGAGTCCTCTGTCTGATGTTAAGACACAAGCGATTTTTATAAATTACGCTGCATACAGCATAGATGGTTTAGAAATCACAGCCAACTTTGGTCAACTTTCACGAAATTTATAGCTGACAAACAAACGACCTAGAAGAAATTCTGGAAATCAATTTTAAATTACCAAATTCGAATTGATTGATTTCAGCCATTATAGTCGAGTTAGTCCAATCTTCAAATCGTAAAAAAAATGACCCAATAAAAACCTGCATATGAAATGTCCATTTTTACGCAGCACCGTTTCTTTAAACGCTTACTGTACACGAACTTCTCAGTCACTTCTTGAGCTGCCATGTTTAAAGAATAACAGATGTCAAATTTTGAAACAATACTCGTGTCAAATCTCAACAGAGATAAATAGTGGTCGTTTATTAAAACTTAAATGGTGATTTTAGTACCCTTGTTCTCACTGTAGTCTTGTACCGTAAGGACACAAACGAGAGGGTGTTGTTGTGGGTGGCTGATATCCTCTTTCTACAACACAAATGCACCTGTGGATTGATACGGTTCTTTATATACATGAATTTGAAGTATTTGCTTATCTTGAACAGAGTCCATGTGTTGTGGTACAAGCTCGTCAGTAACAGTCCTCTTGCAGACAACATCGCTAATGTTGCTGTAGCCACAGTTCTGGTCGCTATGTACTGTCGTAGCCTGTGACTCACTTTGCGAGTCGCCTGATAGATGCCAAATTGGATTGTGAGCTTGTGAGGCCCAAATACTTGCTGCCGAGAGGGTGTTGTCGGCTTTTTGCTTGTCGGTTTGTCTCTGGCCTCTCTCGTGATAGGCGCGCTTGATCCAACCCTATCGATCTTCACGGTACATCTTTGCCGCCCGGTGTGCTGGCGACAGCTTACACCAGCACAGTGATCCCCACAAGGCTTTTAAACAGTATAATACGTCCACCTCCGTAGCTAAGTGGCCAGAGTGTCCGACCTGACTTCGATTCCCGGTCATGTCAGGAATTTTTCTTTGGTGGGCAGACTGGTGCAGGCTGCACTCAGGATCGTGATGCTACTTGGGTGAGCTGTGGGGGCTCCAGGGTCTGGGAAAAGGATGACCAGGTGAGTGGTGTGGTGACCCTATGCTCTTCCATACCGAATCCGAATGACGTCATTGGCGGATGACGATACAGTGAGTGGTCGTACTGCGTTGCTCCTCCGGGTCACTAGGCGGATTCTCAGCTTCACTTATTTGGGTACATTACAAAGAATCTTAAGCATAGTATTCTAAGAGATAATGAAACAAAAAATTGTCGAACTATGCTGCTACTGATGACTGGTAACTAGCGTTGGGAAAGGAAAGGGAAAGATGCCAGAAGAATCCAACAGAGATGATTCAATACAAGAGTGAAGTAGGGGTCTGGTTATGACTATGTAATGAATTGAACTGAAAAGCTGTTAATGGAAAATAAATGAATACAAAACTACATGGAAACTGCATGTGCAAAGAATGAAATATTAAAAGTATTCAAGGAAATTTGTACTTACAGTCCTGAAGGAAAGAGGATAGTACGCAGACCGAGGAAACGCTGATAATAAACTTTGTGAAAATATATATTATGTAAGTCACAGTTCTGTGTTCACTCCTATACATATTTCGTTGTAAATGTACAAATTTTGGGACAAAACGCGAGATCACGATTGATGAAATGGGTGCGAGGAGGAGGGGTTCACCAACACACCCGATGGCCATTTGTATTTTGGTAGATCTGACTACAAAAAAAAATAGAGAAAAGAATGAAAGCGTATTCTTGAGGTAACAAAAGACATGCTTTCCTGTCTAACTCAAAAAGCGTGATATAACTGAAATTGGACGACAAGCTAAAAACTTTCGAAATGTGTATCCGAACTATTTGGGAAGCGAAAGTATACACAGTGCTATGTACAAATCAAAAACTAACTGCATTGACTGTTTTGTTGTTCCTGCAAGAAAAAACAACTAGACGAATTACGTCCAAAGTTATGATTGAGATCGGAATGCTCCTGTCAGCGGTGGTATCTAATTGTTCGATGGAAAGATCCTTTTCTGATTAAAAATGGATGCGATTAATTATGATAACACAACTGATAACACTGGCGATAAGAGCTTAAGTTTAGTCACCAGTGTGTAAGACACTACAACAGCACGGCCTGTAACAAGCAAAGGCTCTGACGTCATCACAAAACAGCAACCAAGATTGTTGGTGGGGAGGGGAAAATCGGCAAATTGACCAGCCCAGCACCAGCGGAACTAGTTCGAGGCGGACACGTAAATCTGAATTTTCCAGCTGGAATGCATTTGTCGGCTAAGTATTCGGATATTCGATGCTCTGTTGTATGCGCGTCCTTTGGAAATCGGTAACTTACACATAGGGATGCATAATGAAATACTTTTGAGTTCTTCATGCTTTGTGATTTGATTTCCATTATTACGGAAATATCCAACTGTTCGCAGTGCTACTGGAGCATGGGAAATTGCATTACTCAGACTGTGATATAAAGAAGGACAACAAGAAACAGTGCTGGAAAACATATGAGTTACTGTTACTACAGCACTGCGGATATGTCGCCTATATAAGCAAGTGAGTTGGCAACTAAAGTGGACAGGATGATGCCGTGTCAAATAAGCGGAAGCTCATAACGGGAGAATTCCATGTTGCACTGAGCTGACCAGTATCAGGACATGTCTCGAACACCTGCGCATATTTGTAACGATCTCTATGTAGTAGCCTGATGTAAAATTC